>NC_138891.1:108753380-109356617 GCF_965194825.1 Balaenoptera physalus | reverse complement strand
CCTTTATTTTTAATTATTAATTTATTTATTTATGGCTGTGTTGGGTCTTCGTTTCTGTGCTAGGGCTTTCTCTAGTTGTGGCAAGCGGGGGCCACTCTTCATCGCAGTGCGTGGGCCTCTCACTATCGTGGCCTCTCTTTTTGCGGAGCACAGGCTCCAGACGCGCAGGCTCAGTAATTGTGGCTCACAGGCCCAGTTGCTCCGCGGCATCTGGGATCTTCCCAGACCAGGGCTTGAACCCATGTCCCCTGCATTGGCAGGCAGATTCTCAACCACTGTGCCACCAGGGAAGCCCTGTCCTTTATTTTTAGAGAACTGTTCACTTTGAGTTTTTATTTTTTATTTTTATTTTTTGAATTTTATTTTATTTATTTTTTTATACAGAAGGTTCTTATTAGTTATCCATTTTACACATATTAGTGTATATATGTCAATCCCAATCTCCCAGTTCATCATACCATGACCCCCCCCCTCCACTTTCCCCCCTTGGTGTCCATACGTTTGTTCTCTACATCTGTGTCTCAGTTTCTGCCCTGCAAACTGGTTCATCTGTACTATTTTTCTAGGTTCCACATATATGCGTTAATATACGATATTTGTTTTTCTCTTCTGACTTACTTCACTCTCTATGACAGTCTCTAGATCCATCCACGTCTCTACAAATGACCCAATTTCACTTTGAGGTTTTAGTTTCATGATCTTTCATCCTGTGCCTTTTGAATTTATATGAGTAAAAGGATAAAACTGACAATGAGGAATACATTACAGGTATACCTATAAACAAGATGTGCAGTTCAATAAGTATTGCTTTCCATTTTACTACTTATTTTGAATTCATTTCAAGGGAACAAAATAATCTAGTAAAACTGTTACTGTTTGCAGATGACATGATACTATTTGTAGAAAATCCTAAAGATGCTATCAGAAAACTACTATAGTTCATCAATGAACTTGGTAAAGTTGCAGGATACAAAATTAATGCAGTAAGTCCCCTACATATGAATGAGTTCTGTTCCGAGAGTGCGTTCACAAGTCCAGTTTGTTCGTAAGTCCAACAAAGTTAGCCTAGGTACCCAACTAACACAATCAGCTATATAGTACTGTACTGTAGTGGGCTTATAATACTTTTTACACAAACAATACATAAAAACAAACAAAAAATAAAGAAAATATTTTTAATCTTACAGTATAGTACCTTGAAAAGTACAGTAGTACAGTACAACAGCTGGCATACAGGGACTGGCATCAAGTGAACAGGCAAGGAGGGTTACTGACTGGAGGAGGGAGACGAGGTGGAAGATGGTAGAGCTGAAGGATCACCAGCAATAGGAGATGGAAGGCAAGCTGCAATTTCTCTCATGCCTGATGTTGATGGCACAGGTTGTGGTTCCTTGCTGGAACAAGATGCATTTTCTCATCTTTGAAAGTTCACAACTTGAAGGTTCATATGTAGAGGATTTACTGTACACAGAAATCTCTTGCATTCCTATACATTAACAATGAAAGATCAGAAAAATAAATTAAGGAAACAATCCCATTTATTAATGCATCAAAGAGAATAAAATGCCTAGGAATAAACCTACCTAAAGAGGCAAAAGACCTGTACTCTGAAAACTATAAGATGTGGATGAAAGAAATTGAAGATGACATAAACAGATGGAAAGATATGCCATGTTCTTGGATTGGAAGAATCAATATTGTCAAAACGACTATACAGTGCAAGGCAATCTACAGATTCAATGCAATCCTTATTAAATTACCAATGGCATTTTGCACAGAACTAGAACAAAAAAATTTTTAATTTGTATGGAAACACAAAAGACTCCGAATAGCCAAAAACAATCCTAAGAAAGAAAAATGGAGACAGAGGAATCAGGCTCCTCTATAGTCTGACTTCAGAACATACTACAAAGCTACAGTCATCAAAACAGTATGGGACTGACACAAAAACAGAAATATAGATCAGTGGAACAGGATAGAAAGCCCAGAAATAAACCCATGCACCTATGGTCAATTAATTTATGACAAAGCAGGCAAGCATATACAATGGAGAAAAGACAGTCTCTTCAATAAGTGGTTCTGGGAAAACTGGACAGCTACATGTAAAAGAATGAAACTAGAACATTCTCTGACACCATACACAAAAATAAACTCAAAACAGATTAAAGACCTACATGTAAGGCCTGACAGTATAAAACTCTAGAGTAAAATATAGGGAGAACATGCTTTGGCATAAATTGCAGCAGTATCTTTTTGGATCCACCTCCTAGAGTAATGGAAATAAAAATAAAAATAAACAAATGGGAACTAATTAAACTCAAAAGCTTTAAACAGCTAAGGAAACCATAAACAAAATAAAAAGACAACCCACAGCATAGGAGAAAATATTTGCAAATGAAGTGACCTATAAGGGATTAATCTCCAAAATATACAAACTGTTCATGCAGCTCAATAACAAAAAAAACAAAACAAAAAAAACAATCAAAACATGGGCAGAAGACCTAAACAGACCTTTCTTCAAAAAAGACGTACAGATTGCCAAAAAGCACATGGAAAGATGCTTAACATCACTAATCATTAGAGCAATCAAATCAAAACTACAATGAGATATCACCTCACACCTATTAGAATGGCCATCATGAAAAAGTCTACAAACAATAAATTCTGGAGAGGGCATGAGAGAAGGGAACCCTCTACACTGTTGGTGGGAATGTAAATTAGTACAACCATTATAGAGAACAGTATGGAGGTTCCTTAAAAAACTAAGAATAGAACTAACATATGATCAAGCAATCTCACTCATGGGCATAGATCTGGGAAAAAAACACAATTATAAAAGATACCTGCACTCCAGTGTTCATTGTAGCACTATTTACAATAGCCAAGACATGTCTATCAACAGAGCAATGGATAAAGAGGTGGTACGTATATACAATGGAATATTACTCTGCCATAAAAAAGAATGAAATAATGCCATTTGCAGCAACATGGACAGACCTAGAGATTATCACACTAAGTGAAGTAAATCACAGAAAGACAAATATATTTTATCACTTATATGTGAAATTTAAAAAAAACGATACAAATGAACTTATTTACAAAACAGAAACAGACTCAGACTTCCAAAACAAACTTATGGTTACCAAAGGAGAAAGGTAGGGGGATTGATAAATTAGGATTTGGAGATTAACACATACACAGTGTTATATATAAAATAGATAATCGACAAGGACCTACAGTATAGTACAGAGAATTCTACTCAATATTGTGTAATGACCTATATGGAAAAAGAATCTGAAAAAGAATGGATATATGTGTATGTATAACTGAATAATTTTGTTGTACACTGGAAGCTAACACAACATTGTAAATCTACTTTACACTAATATAAAATAAAAATTAAAGTTAAGAAAGTTACAAAAAAATCAAAGAACAGTAAAAAATGTCCCATTTACCCTAAATCCAGGTACTTTATTCAAATTTCAAAAATTGTCCCAATAATAGCCTTTCATCAAAAAGATCCTGGATCTCATGTTACATTTATTTATTTATTTTTAATGTATTTATTTTATTTATTCTATTTTTGGCTGTGTTGGGTCTTCATTGATGCAAGTGGGCTTTCTCTAGTTGTGGCAAGTGGGGGTTACACTTCATTGTGGTGAGTGGGCTTCTTATTCTGGTGGCTTCTCTTGTTGTGGAGAATGGGCTCTAGGCGTGCAGGCTTCAGTAGTTCTGGCACACAGGCTCAGTAGTTGTGGCTCATGGGGTCTAGGGTGCAGGCTCAGTAGTTGTAGTGTACAGGCTTAGTTGCTCTGTGGCAGGTGGGATCTTCCCAGGCCAGGGAGCGAACATGTGTCCCCTGCATTAGCAGGTGGATTCTTAGCCACAGCACCACCAAGGAAGCCTTCATGTTACATTTAGATGTCACTCAATCCAGAAAAATTCTTCAGTCATTCTTGACTTTAATATCCTATACATTTTTGAATATTACAGAATAGTATTTTTTAGAATTTTCCTTAAAATTTGTTTGTCTGGTATTTCCTCATGTTTAGATTTAAATTAGGCCTTCTGGGCAGAAACATACAGGAATACTGTGTATTCTTACTGCATTCCAACAGGTACAATACAATCTGAATTTGTTCCATATTTGTGATGCTTGATTAATCACTTGAGTTGGTATCAGCAAAAGGATTCTTTTTTTTTTTTTAACATCTTTGTTGGAGTATAATTGCTTTACAATGTTGTGTTAGTTTCTGCTGTATAACAAAGTGAAACAGCTATATGTATACATATATCCCCATATCCCTCCCTCTTGTGACTCCCTCCCACCCTCCCAATTCCACCCCTCTAGATGGTCACAAAACACTGAACTGATCTCTCTGTGCTTTGCAGCTGCTTCCCACTAGCTATCTATTTTACATTTGGTAGTGTCTGTATGTCAATGCTACTCTCTCGCTTCATCCCAGCTTACCCTAACCCCCAACCATGTCCTCAAATCCATTCTCTATGTCTGAATCTTTATTCCTGTCCTACCCTTAGGTTCTTAAGAAACTTTTTTTTTTTTTTTAGATTCCATATATATGTGTTAGCATATGGTATTTCTTTTTCTCTTTCTGACTTACTTCGCTCTGTATGACAGACTCTAGGTCCATCCACCTCACTACAAATAACTCAATTTCATTTCTTTTTATGGCTAAGTAATATTCCATTCTGTATATGTGCCACATCTTCATTATCCATTCATCTGTTGACGGACACTTAGGTTGCTTCCATGTCCTGTCTATTGTAAATAGTGCTGCAATGAATATTGTGATACATGTCTCTTTTTGAATTATGGTTTTCTTAGGGTATATGCTCAGTCGTGGGATTGCTGGGTCATATGGTAGTTCTATTTTTAGTTTTTTAAGGAACCTCCATACTGTTCTCCATAGTGGCTGTATCAATTTACATTTCTACTAACAGTGCAAGAGGGTTCCCATTTCTCCACACCCTCTCCAGCATTTGTTGTTTGTAGATTTTTTTGATGAAGGCCATTCTGACCAGTGTGAGGTGATACCTAATTGTGGTTTTGATTTGCATTTCTCTAATGATTAGTGATGTTGAGCATCCTTTCATGTGTTTGTTGGCAATCTGTATATCTTCTTTGGAGAAATGTCTATTTAGGTCTTCTGCCCATTTTTGAATTGGGTTGTCTGCTTTTTTTCATGCTGAGCTGCATGAGCTGCTTGTAAATTTTGTAGATTAATCCTTTGTCAGTTGCTTCATTTTCAAATATTTTCTCCCATTCTGAGGGCTGTCTTTGCATCTTGTTTATGGATTAATTTGCTGTGCAAAAGCTTTTAAGTCTCGTTAGGTCCCATTTGTTTATTTTTCTTTTTATTTCCCTTTCTCTATGAGGTGGGTCAAAAAGGATCTTGCTGTGATTTATGTCATAGAGTGTTTTGCCTATGTTTTCCTCTAAGAATTTTCTAGTGTCTGACATTTAGGTCTTTAATCCATTTTGAGTTTATTTTTGTATATGGTGTTAGGAATTGTTCTAATTTCTTTCTTTTACATGTAGCTGTCCAGTTTTCCCAGCACCACTTACTGAAGGGGCTGTCTTTCCTCCACTGTATATTTTTTGCCTCCTTTATCAAAGATAAGGTGACCATGTGTGTCTGGGTCTATCTCTGGGCTCTCTATTCAGTACCATTGATCTATATTTCTGTTTTTGTTCCAGTACCATACTGTCTTGATTACTGCAGCTTTGTAGTATAGTCTGAAGTCAGGAAGTCTGATTCCTCCAGCTCCGTTTTTCTTTCTCAAGATTACTTTGGCTATTCGGGGTCTTTTGTGTCTCCATACAAACTATAAGACTTTTTATTCTAGTTCTGTAAAAATGCCAGTGGTAATTTGATACAGAGTGCATTGGATCTGTACATTGCTTTGGGTAGTATAATCGTTTTCACATTGTTGATTCTTCCAATCCAAGAACATGGTATATCTCTCCATCTGCTTGTATCATCTTTAATTTCTTTCATAGGTGTCTTACAGTTTTCTGCATACAGGTCTTTTGTCTACTTAGGTAGGTTTATTCCTAGGTATTTTATTCTTTATGTTCAAATGGTAAAGGGAGTGTTTCCTTAATTTCTCTTTCAGATTTTTCATCATTAGTGTATAGTAATGCAAGAGATTTATGTGCATTAATTTTGTATCCTGCTACTTTACCAAATCCATTGATTAGTTCTAGTAGATTTCAGGTAGCATCTTTAGGAATCTCTATGTATAGTATCATGTTATCAGCAAACAGGGACAGTTTTACTTCATCTTTTCTGATTGGATTCCTTTTATTTCTTTTTCTTCTCTGATTGCTGTGGCTAAAACTTCCAAAACTATGTTGAATAATAGTGGTGAGAAGTGGGCAACCTTGTCTTTTCCTGATCTTAGAGGAAATGCTTTCAATTTTTCACCACTGAGAACGATGTTGGCTGTGGGTTTGTCATATATGGCCTTTATTAGGTTGAGGTAGGTTCCCTCTATGCCCACTTTCTGGAGAGTTTGTAGCATAAATGGGTTTTGAATTTTGTCAAAAAATTTTTCTGCATCTATTGAGATTATCACATGGTTTTCATCCTTCAATATGTTAATATGGTGTATCACATTGATTTGCGTATATTGAAGAATCCTTGCATCCCTGGGATAAATCCCATTTGATTATGGTTTATGATCACTTTAATGTGTTGTTGGATTCTATTTACTAGTATTTTGTTGAGGATATTTGCATCTATATTCATCAGTGATATTGGTCTGTAATTTTCTTTTTTTGTAGTGTGTTTGTCTGGTTTTGGTATCAGGGTGATGGTGGCCTCGTAGAATGAGTTTGGGAGTGTCCTTTCCTCTGCAATTTTTTGGAAGAGTTTTAGAAGGATGTTAGCTCTTCTCTAAATGTTTGATAGTCTTAACCTGTGAAGCCTTCTGGTCTTGGGCTTATGTTTGTTGGAAGCTTTTAATCACAGTTTCAATTTCAGTGCTTACAATTGGTCTCTTCATATTTTCTATTCCTTCCCAGTTCAGTCTTGAAAGGTTTTCCTTTTCTAAGAATTTGTCCATTTCTTCCAGGTTGTCCATTTTACCGGCATATAGTTGCTTGTAGTACTCTCTCTCATTATCCTTTGTATTTCTGCAGTCAGTTGTTGCTTCTCCTTTTTCATTTCTAATTTTGTTGATTTGCATCTTCTCCCTTTTTTTCTTGATGAGTCTGGCTAATGATTTATCAATTTTGTTTATCTTCTCAAAGAACCAGTTTTTAGTTTTATTGATATTTGCTATTGTTTGCTTCATTTCTTTTTATTTATTTCTGATCTGATTTTTATGATTTCTTTCCTTCTGCTAACTTTGGGTTTTTTTGGTTGTTGTTGTTGTTCTTTTTGTTTCTCTTATTGCTTTAGGTGTAAGTCTAGGTTGTTTAAAGATTTTTCTGTTTTCTTGAGGGAGGATTGTATTGCTATAAACTTCCCTCTTAGACCTGCTTTTGATGCATAACATAGGTTTTGGGTTGTTATGTTTTCATTGTCATTTGTTTCTAGGTATTTTTTGATTTCCTCTTTGATTTCCTCAGTGATCTCTTGGTTATTTAGTATTGTTTAGCCTCCATGTGTTTGTATATTTTACAGTATTTTTCCTGTAATTGATATCTAGTCTCATAGAATTGCAGTTGGAAAAGATACTTGATACGATTTCAATTTTCTTAAATTTACCAAGGCTTGATTTGTGACCCAAGATATGATCTATCCTGGAGAATGTTCCATGTGCCCTTGAGAAGAAACTGTATTCTGTTGTTTTTGGATGGGATGTCCTATTAATATCAATTAAGTCCATCTGGCATAAGGTGTCACTTAAAGCTTGTGTTTCCTTATTTATTTTCATTTTGGATGATCTGTCCATTGGTGAAAGTGGGGTGTTAAAGTCCCCTACTATTATTGCGTTACTGTCGATTTCCTTTTTTATGGATCTTAGCATTTTCCTTATGTACTGAGGTGCTCCTATGTTGGGTGCATAAACATTTACAATTGTTATATCTTCTGTTTGGATTGATCCCTTGATCATTATGTAGTGTCCTTACTTTTCTCTTGCAACATTCTTTATTTTAAAATCTATTTTATCTGATATGAGTATTCCTACACCAGCTTTCTTTAGATTTCCATTTGCATGGAATATCTTTTTTCAACCCCTCACTTTCAGTCTGTATGTGTCCCTAGGTCTGAAGTGGGTCTCTTGTAGACAGCATATATACACATCTTTTTTTTTTTTTATCCATTCAGCCAGTCTGTGTCTTTTGGTTGGAGCATTTAATACCTTTATATTTAAGGTAATTATCAATATGTATGTTCATATTACCATTTTCTTAATTGTTTTGGGTTTGCTTTTGCAGGTCTTTTCCTTGTCTTGTGTTTCCTGCCTAGAGAAGTTCCTATAGTATATGTTGTAAAGCTGGTATTCTCTTAACTTTTGCTTTTCTGTAAAGGTTTTAACTTCTCCTCGAATCTGAATGAGATCTTTACTGGGTAGAGTAATATTGGCTGTAGGTTTTTCCCTTTCATCACTTTAAATATGTCCTGCCACTCCCTTATGGCTTGCAGAGTTTCTGCTGAAAGATCAGCTGTTAACCTTATTGGGATTCCATTGTATGTTATTTGTTGCTTTTAATATTTTTTCTTTGTATTTAATTTTTTATAGTTTGATCAATGTGCGTCTTGGCATGTTTCTCCTTGGATTTATCCTATATGGGACTCTGTGTTTCCTGGACTTGATTATTTCCTTTCCCATGTTAGGGAAGTTTTCAACTATAATCTCTACAAATATTTTCTCAGACCCTTTCATTTTCTCTTCTTCTTCTGGGACCCCTATAAGCTGAATATTAGTGCATTTAATGTTATCCCAGAGGCCTCTGAGACTGTCCTCAGTCCTTTGCATTTTCTTTTTTTTTCTTTATTCTGCTCTGTGGCAGATATTTTCACTATTCTATCTTCCAGGTCACTTTTCTGTTCTTCTGCCTCATTTATTCTGCTGTTGATTCCTTCTTGAGTACTTTTAATTTCATTTATTGCATTGTTCATCATTGTTTGTTTGCTCTTTAGTTCTTCTAGGTCCTTGTTAATGTTTCTTTGTTTTCTCCATTCTATTTCTGAGATTTTGCATCATCTTTACTATCATTACTCTGAATTATTTTTCAGGTAGATTGCCTTGTTCCTCTTCAGTTGTTTTGTCTGGTGGGTTTTTACCTTGCTCTCCATCTGCTGCATATTTCTCTGTCTTCTCAATTTGTTTAACTTACTGCATTTGTGGTCTCCTTTTCACAGGCTGCAGGTTCATAGTTTCCGTTATTTTTGGTGTCTGCCCCCAGTGGGTGAGGTTGGTTTAGTGGCTTCTTGGTGGAGGGGACTGGTGCTTGTGTCCTGGTGGGTGGGGCTGTATCTTGTCCTTCTGGTGGCCGCATCTGGTGGTGTGTTTTGGGGTGTCTGTGCACTTAGTATGACTTTAGGCTGTCTCTCTGTTAATGGGTGGGTTTGTGTTCTTGTCTTGCTAGTTGTTTGGCATGTGATGTCCAGCACTGGAGCTTGCTGGCTGTGGGGTGGAGCTGGGTCTTAGTGTTGAGACAGAGAGCTTCAGGAGAGCTCTCGTTGATTGATATTACGTGGGGCTGGGAGATCTCTTGTGGTCCACTATCCTGGGTTCAGCTCTCCCACCTTGGAGGCTCAGGCTGGAGCACCAAGACTCCACCAGCCACACGGTTTGGAAGAAAAGGAAGAAAAAAAACCAAAATCCAAAAAATGAACAGATAGAATCTCAAACCAGAAGGTAAAAGCAAAACTAACAGAAAAAATCTCACAAAGAAACATACACACACTCATAAAAAGAAAAAAGATAAAACAAACAAAGAAGCAAAAATAAAAAAACACGACAACAAAAACCCAAAGAAAACTAAAACAAAAAAGAACAGACAGAACCCTAGTACAAATGGTAAAAGCAAACCTCAACAGACAAAATCACACAAAGAAACATACACACACACATTCACAAAAAGAGAAAAAAGGAAAAAAAATAATTTAAAAAAAAGGAAGAGAGCAACCAAACCAATAAACATATCCACCAATGATAACAAGCACTAAAAATTAAACTAAGATAAAAATAAAACCAAAAGCAAATCAGACACAGAAAGCAAACCCCAAGTTGCTCCCAAAGTCCACCACCTCAATTTTGGGAACAATTGCTGTCTATTCCGGTATTCCACAGATGCAGGGTTTATCAAGTTGATTGTGGGCATTTAATCCACTGCTCCTGAGGCTGCACAGAGAAATTTCCCTTTCTCTTCTTTGTTTGCACAGTCCTGGGGCTCAGCTTTGGTTTTGGCCACCCTCAGGCATCTGTTCCCTGCCCAGACAGGAGGTGGTTAATGTAGCGGCTGATTAGGACTCTCTTTCTCACTCAGGCCAGGGAGAGGGAGGGGTACGGTAGTCATAACTGGGATGTGGGGCGAGCCTGTGGTGCCAGAGTCCAACATGACATTGCAACAGTGAGGCGTGCCATGTGTTCTCCTGGGGAAGTTGTCCCTGGATCACGGGACCCTGGCAGTGGCAGGCTCCACAGGCTTCCAGGGGTGTGTCGGTAGTGACCTGCACTTGCCCACAGGATTCTTGGTGGCAGCGGTGGCAGCGTTAGTGGTCCATGCCCACCTCTGTGGCCTGAGCTGATAGTCATGGCTCACACCCATCTCTGCAGGTCGCTTAGGCAGTGCTCTGCCATCTATGGGTACATGGAGCAGGAATCCCCTATCCTCACACACCCCAAAACAATGGTCTCTTGTCTCTCTGGCAGTTCCAGGCTTTTCCCCAGACTCCCTCCAGGCTAGCTGTGGCACACTAGCCCCCATCAGGCTGTGTTCACACAGCCAACCCAAGTCCTCTCCCTGGGATCTGAACTCCAAAGCCTGAGTCTCAGCTCCCAGCCCCCACCTGCCTCAGCGGGTGAGCAGACAAGCGTCTCAGGCTGGTGGGTGCTGGTCAGCACTGATCATCTGTTCGTGAATCTCTCTGCTTTGCCCTCTGCACTCCTGTTGCTGCATTCTCCTCTGTGGCTCTGAAGCTTACCCCTGCTCACCCCCTGTCTCCTCCAGTGAAGAGGCTTCCTAGTGTGTGGAAACTTTTCCTCCTTCACAGCTCCCTCCCAGAAGTGCAGGTCCCATCCTTATTCTTTTGTCTCTGTTTTTTCTTTTTTCTTTTGCCCTACCTAGGTACATAGGGAGTTTCTTGCCTTTTAGGAAGTCTGAGGTCTTCTGTCAGTGTTCAGTAGGTGTTCTGTAGGAGTGTTCCACATGTAGATGTATTTTTGATGTATTTGTTGGGAGGAAGGTGATCTCCACCTCTTACTCCTCCACCATCTTGAAGGTCTCCCCACAAAAGGATTCTTTACTGCAGAAGTTGCTCCTTTTCTTTTCTTCAGTAAACAAGTAGTTTCGGGGCAGACACATAGAGACTATGCAGCTATCATATTTCTCATCCTGGTTCCAGTCACTCTTTCAGCATCAATTGCTCTTACTTGCTTGAATTTAATTGCTATGATGATGGTTCCCAAGGGTGATTTTCTAGTTTTATCATTTCTACTATGTTTGTTATTTGGCATTCTACTACAAAGAAAACATTTTTATTTTCCTATTTATTTATTTATATCAGTATAGACTTATGGATTCCTATTTTATTCAATTTGATAAAAAATGTGTGTGTGTGTGTAAACATACATATTGTTATTATTTAATTTGGAACTTAAATTGTTCAATTTGGCCAGTGACAGTGATAGCCTCTTTAGAACTGGCTTCTATGTCCTTTTGATATGCCTTCTTAATTATTAGAGCACTTCCTTGCTTTCTTGTCTAACAAACAAAATCTTCCAGAGTCATTTTCTTTTCCTGTCCCAGCCCTGGAATCAATCATTTATCCAAAGAATGTTGGTTCCTTTTATTGGAGAATATTTATAGACCAAGGTCTAAGTTCTAGGTGTTCTCATTTCTCTGGGGATTTTTTGATCCCAGGCCCTGTTGGTGGAGGAAGTCAGGAAATATATGCATGTATATTTATATATGTGGATACACACACACAGAGTTTTACTCCTACAGTTATTTCTATATCAATAAATTCACAACTATACTTCAAAGTTCAATATAATACTTTAGGATTCATTCTAGCATTCATATTTGAAAATCTTTTTCCAAGTGTGAAACATGGCTCCAATGATCTCCATTGTATTTATTTATGTATTCACTTAATCCCCTGTATTTAAGCAATCTCTGTACCTTACTGGGATGCTGCCCCACCTATTTCTGCTTAATGACTTTTTGACTAATTTTGAAGGAAGGAAGGATGGAAAGAGGGAAGGGAAGAAAGGAGTTTAATAAGTTTGACAAATCTATTTGTGTAAACTTCATCCCAGTTAAGGTATAGAACAATTCTCCCATACCAATAAGTTCTATCATGTCCCTTTTCAGTTAATTTTTCACTCCAGTTCAATCATTGCTCTATTGTCTATCAGGATAGCTAAGTTTTATCTGTTGTGGAAATTAATTTTGGTTTCACAGAGTATGTATTTCTTTGTGTTTGTTTTGTTCTGTTCCAAACAAAATTATTTTGATTCATCATGTTGTATGTATCATTTCATTCTTTATTTTTATGAGTTATAATAAATTATATGAATATATTAAGAACATATTATAATAAATATATGAATACATATTTATATATTCAAAACTGGATGGGCAACTTAGTTATTTCCAGTTTTAGGCTATTAGGTAAAGAGCTGTTATGAATATTTTATATAATACTTTTCAATAAATATATTTGCATTACTCTTGGGTAAATAGCTAGAAGTGGAATTGTGGGTTATAGAATGAGTGTATTTTCATTATATGAGAAATTCATTTTTAAGAAAATGTTTTTTAAAGAAGAAACTGTTTTTCAAATTGATTTTACACTGCCAGCAAATGTACCTGATGACACTTTTATACGAAGGAATACATTTCAAACCAAGATATAGATGTCTATTCTCATAAACATATTTATTCTGATCAATCATATATAAAATATGTGCTGAATATTATTTAGAACCTCTAAGAATATTAATTTAAATAATCATTTATCCAGAAAAAAAGGATAAATCCTTTGGTGACTAAAAAGTGAATGGTGCAACAAATCACTGAAAGATTTGTAGAAAGGCTTCTCTCTCTCTTCCTCTCTCTCTCTCCCTCTCTACCTTTTTCACTCCCACATATCTAAAGGGAACAAGTAGGTGACCAAAGTATCTCACCTGCAAAATTATTTAAGGTAAATAATTACAATAATTTAAGACAAGCTGATCTAATCGCACATCTTTATATAGTGTGTAAAAATCTACCCTTTTCTTTCCTAGTGCCAGTTTCTCCTTCCCTCAATTATTTCTTTTTATGGTCTAATAGAGCATTATAGAATGCCGTATTGAAAAAGTCCTATTTTGTTCAGATATTTACCTGAGCCCTAATTAACTGATTTGTTACAGTGTTAAGAAAACCCCTTCTTTCTGATGGGACATGAACTATAAACTAATTGACAAGGTTGTGATAGTGTCTCTAAAGGATTTTAAATTAATTTTACAGAATTAACATATATGTTTATTTCTGTTTGTCTCACCACACATTACAAATTTAGCATAACAGAAAAACCATTAAAATAAAAGAGCAGCAGAATTAGATGCTATAAAAGTTCTCATAAAACAGCAACATTTGCAGAGTAAAATATGTAATTGTGTTTTAAAAAATATTCTAAGGCATTATTTAACAGAAAAATAGTATTGAGTGTATAAATTCTGATAATGAAGATGTACATAAAATAGAGAATAACTACACTTTTCTTAGTAATTATACACAGCATTAATAAGAAAAAGATTAAATGTAAACATACTAAAATGATAGTCTGGTTATGCACTTGCTAAATTAGAATTGATTTTTTATTTAATATAGGAATTTAAAGTGATACTTAGCAGCCTCATTTATTCTTTGAGAACGTTTAAAACCCACAATTGCCAAAAAAGTTCATAAACCTTTTGATCTCCTTAATAGAACTAACACATGTGCTTGTTTAGAATGAAGAATATAGAATTTAATATGACATAATTTCCTCAGTGAATAAGACACACTAACCTTATGTTAATAGCCAATGAAAATATCTTTGGGTAAACTTTCATTTAATTGGGAAAAATACATCTTTTTTCACCATTAACAGGAAATGCATAATCTCAACAATTCTGAGTCTATGCCTTTTATTCTTCCACATTATCCACATTAAATTTTGGCAACATATCTGATATTAATATACACCAAGTATTCTTATTACTACAAGTATAGCATTTATTAGGATAAACTAACAAGATGGTATATAAGGAAAAATATTAATTATAAGAAGGGGCTATAATATTTGTACGATATTATGTTTTATGTCTACGCAGAAAGTAAATCATGTTATAAGATTACAGCAGATAGCTCATATCCTTCTTGTTCTTCTATATTTCATAATAAAACTTTCAGAAATCAATTTCACTGAGTAAATACAAAACATAAATGACACAAACTAACAAATAAAATGATTAAAATTTCAATTATTAAATTTATAGTGAGCCAACTAAGGAATAAAACATCACTTGTTTAGTTAATTCATAGGAATATGTTAAAACTTCATAATAGTATCATATATAAAGTACCAAAAACTGCTGATGTTATTATATTTGAAATCCACTGTATACATTGCAGCACAATTAAGCATCTGGATAATTTAATAATATCCCCAACGTCTAAGAAATATTTATTGCTAAAAAATATTATTTTTGTCCTAGTTAAGTGCAATACAATGAACTTTTATCACTTTCTTAAAAAGGAAACATGAAAGGATAATAAGGGAGAACTGGAGTATTAAATGTATTTTTGTAATGCTTACATAGGTTTATAGTAAATATTGAAACAAATAAATGAGAAAAAATAGCTGAAAATTATTTTGCTGCTTTCCTGTACATGAGGAGAATAAGAAAAACAGGGGAAAAGATTCTAAAAATAAATCACGTGAAGAATACTTATTGGAAAACAATTTGCTCTAAGAAGCTGAGTAAATCTTCAGAAAAAAAATTCTTCTTAATGTTAAAAAATATAAAAGAGAAAAAGGCAATAAAAATATTCAAAGAAGAGATGCAAGATAACAATAATGGACGTTATGATGGTTAATTTTATGTGTCAACTTGACTGGGCTAAGGGATGCCCAAATAGTTGCTAAAATACTATTTCTGGTTGTGTCTGTGAGATGTATCTGGAAGAAAGTGTTTGAGTCTATAGACTTAGTAAATGAAGACCCAATACATGGGTGGACATGATACATCCATCGAGGGTCTGAACAGAACAAAAAGGGGAGAAACGGCTAATTTGCTCTCTCTACTTGAGCTGGGACATCCATCTCCTCCTGCCACTGGACTTCCCTTGGACTGAGATTTACACCATTGGCCCCCAGATTCTCAGGCCTTTAAACTCAAACTGAATTACACCACTGACTTTCCTGGTTCTCCAGCTTGCAGAAAACAGATCATGGGATTTTTTTGATCTCCATAAGCACATGAACAAATTCCATATTAAATCTCCTTTTCTATCTGTCTACCATCTATTATCTATCTATCATTTCCTTTTGGTCCTATTTCTCTGGAGAACCTTGAATAACACAATGATAAGAATGTAAAAATGTAATGATAGGTGATTTAGAGAATTTCAGAAAAGAAATGGAAGGAAAAGTTACCCTGGTAACAAATTACATTACAGAAAAAACAAAAAACAAAAACAAATTAAATTTAGTGAATTGTAATATCAATTTTGCTTTAAATTCAAATTTCTTCAATTCTAAGACCTGTAAGAAAGTTATGAAGAAAGTATAACATTAAATGGAAAAGTATACATAGGAAAAGAGTATATTGATATAGAAAGCTTTCCATAATATAGTATCAATATTAAGCAAGGAAAAGTAAGTAGCCAGTATTATCCTTTAATACAATGGATGTTTTATGTAAAAGGTACAAAAATATGTAGATACATATGTGCGTGCATGTTTTTATAAACACATACATATTTATGTGATCCTTATAGACACGGTTATGGGTTCAGATAAATAAGATCCACTATACAGTGATAATTTCCATAATGACAAGGTTAAGTTATGAAACTGTTAATGTAATATAAAGTTAATATTGAGAAACTGTTGTCACTTCCCACTCTAATTTTACTTCCAATAATGTAACACCCCTGGTTTCTCTCCACTCAATCATTCATCCTCCTTTTAGTAACGGTTTTTCATAACTCTAAGTGTAGAAGAAGAAACCAGGTCTCTGTACATAGGCCAGGCTCTCTAGATTTTGCCTGACTACAGAAATCACAGGTTCTCAAATGCTTTCCTCCATGCCTTATGTTGTCAATGGCAGGTATTAACACGTGTTTCTTGTAGCAAGTGAGAGGGAGTAATTAGAAAAGTGAATGTCTATTTATTGAGTAATGGTATTTTGAAAATCTGATAATTTCCAATTCTTTGCTTTCAGCAAAATTAAAGGAATATCTAAATTACATTTTAATGATAGATCACTATGTTATTTTTGGCTTTTTTTTAAGAGAAGTAATTAAAAGAACTGAATGAAAATTTAATTTCTGAACACTTAAGTGAAAAAGAGTTTCTCTTTTATTAACAGTATATGGTGAAAAACAGAAATAAAGTGAAAATGGGCTTAAAGAATGTACACTGTTTCGTTTAGCATTAAATAACACCCACCCACAGATAATAACTAATTAAAATAACTAGTAAAAATATTTGTTTGGCAAGAAATGCACTTCAAGTTAAAGTTTATTTTTATTTTTAATTTATAATATATTTATGCTTTTGATAAATTATTTGCTAATAATTTTAATTATAACTCATTTGTGACTAAAACTTTAATCCTTTGAACCTTATAGGCCAACAAATTTTTAATAACATTTAATTTTTAATTCACATATTTACAGAAAAGCATGAAAAAAATCAAAACAAGATAGGAAATGTAAAACTATATCATGATAAAATTCTTTGGTTATAGTTGAATAAAAATAAACATGTGGGGCTTCCCTGGTGGCGCGGTGGTTGAGAATCTGCCTGCTAATGCAGGGGACACGGGTTCGAGCCCTGGTCTGGGAAGATCCCACATGACGCGGAGCAACTAGGCCCGTGAGCCACAACTGCTGAGCCTGCGCGTCTGGAGCCTGTGCTCTGCAACGAGAGGCCACGATAGTGAGAGGCCCACGCACCGCGATGAAGAGTGGTCCCCGCTTGCCGCAACTATAGGAAGCCCTAGCACAGAAACAAAGACCCAACACAGCCAAAAAAATAAAAAAATAAAAAAGACTCTACCATGAATGTAATATTAAAAAAAAAAAAAGTGTGTTTTTGAATAAAGTAAAATTTCCCACAACTAAAGATGAGTTTTTGGATATGTCTTCAGAATATTTATTGGTAGGGTCCAAATTGTTATGTTAAAAGGGTAATATCATTTTATTTTAAAATATTTATATTTAAACTATATTAAAATGACATAGTTTATATGTAAATGTATCTAAAATGTTAGAAGTAAAGTGAAAAAATAGGAAAAAGTATATGCTTTTTCAAACAATTTTATTGGAGGAGACAAAAGCTCAAAGCCATTTCCATTTTATAGGTGAGGGCTCTGTGGTCAGGCTAAATGACTGTCAATGACGGTCAACAAACTGATAGTGGTTTAAAGACAAATGACACTTTTTTTTTTTTGGTTTTTTGCCAGCAAAATCAAGATTATTTGGGAATAGCAGAGTAATTGCAATTCAGAACATGTCAACTATAGCTGAATCATAGTCATGTCCAGAAAGGAACATTATTTTATAGAAGAAAAGAGGGATTTGGAAGGGGCTGTTTCGAATGAAAGTTCATTGGAGGAAAATGAGAGTTCAAGCTACTGTCAGCTTCTCATTGATTGGGTATGGTGGTTTCTCATTAACTGGGATATTGCTAGGAAAAGAAAATCTTTCTTCCTACTGTTGGGGTGTGTAAAATAAGCTTCTTCCTGTTCAGTAATGCAATGTACAGCTCTTTGTGCTGGGGTCTGCAAATGGCAGGGAGCGATATTACCTGAGAGCTCCCCATTCAGGTGTTCCCAACTCCAATTATTTTTCTTCAAGTTTTATTGATATATAATTGACAAACAGCACTGTAGAAGTTTAAGATGTGCAGCATAATGATCTGGCATGCATACAACATGAATGATTACAACAATAAGTTTAGTGAACATCTATCATCTCATATATTAGATACAAAATTTAGAAAATAAAAAAATATTTTTCCTTGTGATGAGAACTCGTAGGATTTATTTATTAACACTTTATATAAAATGTACAGCAGTGAGTGTTAATTATATTTATCATGTTGTACATTATATCTGTAGTACTTACTAATCTTATAACTGGAAGTTTGTATCTTTTGACTACCTTCATCCAATTCTCCCTTCCCCCACACCCCACCTCTGGTAACAACAAAGTTTGTTTTTTGGTTTCTTTGTTTTTGAAATATAATTGACTATGTTGGTTTCTGGTATACAACATAGTGATTTGGTATTTTTACACATTTCAAAATGATCATCATGATAAGTTTAATTAGAATTTGTTACCATAAGAAGATATTATATAATTGAGTACATTCCCTACATTGTACACTTCATACCCAAGACTCATTTATTTTGTAACTGAAAGTTTGTACTTATTAATCTCTCTCCTATTTCTCTCCTCCACCTAGCCACCTCACCTCTGGCAGCCACGTTTTATTATCTGTATCTATAACACTGTTTCTGTTTAGTTATGTTTATTTGTCTTGTTTTTTAGATTCCATGTATAAGTAAAATTATAAAGTATTTTTCTTTATCTGTCTGACTTATTTCACTTAGCATGATACACCCTAGGTCCATACATGTTGTCAAAAATAGCAAGATTTCATCCTTTTTATGGCTGAATAATATTCCATTATATATACATACATAGATATGTGTATATATATATACACATGTACATACACACACACATGTACACACTGTACACAAAAATCTTTTTCCATTCATCTATTGATGGGCATTTACATTGCTTTCATAGCTTGGCTGCTGTAAATAATACTGCAATGAACATAAGGGTGCATATATCTTTTTAAGTTACTGTTTTCATTTTCTTTGGACAAATACCCAGAAGTGGAATTGCTGGATCATATGGTAGTTCTACTTTTAATTTTTTGAGGAAAATTTATGCTGTTTTCCATAGTGGCTGGACAAATTTACATGCCCACCAATAGTGCACAAGAATTCCCTTTTCTCCATGTCCTAGGCAGCACTTGTTATTCATTGTCTTTTTGATAATAACAAGGTGTGAGGTGATATCTCACTGTGGTTTTGATTTGCATTTCTCTGATGATTAGTGGTGTTTAGCATCTTCTCATGAGCCTGATAGCCATCTATTTTTCTTCTTTGGAAAAATGTTTATTCTTTTTTTACCCATTTTTAATGGGTTGTTTACCATTTAATGGGTTTTCTACCCATTTTTAATTAAGTTGTTTGTTTTTTGATGTTGATTTTTATGAGTTCTTTGCATATTTTGGATAGTAACCCCTTATCAGATATGTTGTTTGCAAATATCTTCTCCCATTCAGTAGGCAACCATTTTGTTGTGTGGATAGATAGTTTTCTTCACTGTGGAAAAGCTTTTTAGTTTGATGTAGTCCCATGTGTTTATTTTTGCTTTTCTTTCCCTTGCCTGAGGAGACATCCAAAAAATATTTCAAAGACCAATGTCAAAGAGCATATTCTCTATGTTTTCTTCTAGAAGCTTTATGGTTTCAGGTTTTACATTCATTTCTAATCCATTTTGATTTTTTTTATATATGGAGTAAGAAAATAGTTCACTTCAATTCTTTTGCATGTAAGTGTCCAGCTTTCACAATATCATTTATTCCGAAGGCTGTCTTTTCTCCATTGTATATTCTGGCCTTGTAGATTAATGTTGTAGACTAATTTCCCATATGAGTATGGGTTTATTTCTGGGCTCTCTATTCTGTTCCTTCCATCTATATGTCTGTTTTTGTGCCAGGACCATATTTTTTGATGACTGTAGGTTTGTAGTAGTTTGAAATTAGGGATCATGATACCTCCAGCTTTGTTCTTTCTTGAGATTGTTTTGGATATTCGGGTCTTTTGTGTTTCCATACAAATTTCAGAATTGTTTGTTCTAGTTCTATGAAAAACACCATTGGTGTTTTGATAGGGATTGCGTTGAATCTGTAGATTGCCTTGGGTAGTATTGTCCTTTTAACATTAATTCTTCCAATATCAATTCTTCCAATCCATGAACATGGTATGTCTTTCCATCTGTTTGTGTCTTCTTAAGTTTCTTTCATCAATGCCTTAGAGTTTTCCAAGTACAGGTCTTTTACCTCCTTAGTTGCATTTATTCCTAGGTATTTTATTCTTTTTGATGTGACCTTAATTTTTTTTTCTTAATTTCTCTTTCTGATAGTTTGTTGTTAGTGTACAGAAATGCAACAGATTTTTTTATACTAATTTTGTATCCTGCTATTTTACTGAATTTATTGACGAGTTCTAGTAGTTTTTTGGTGGCATCTTTAGGATTTTCTATGTATGGTATCATGTCATCTGGAAACAGTGACAGTTTTACTTCTTCCTTTCCAATTTGGATTCTTTTAATTTCTCTTTCTTGTTTGATTGCTGTGGCTAGGACTTCCAAAACTATGTTGAATATAAATAGCTAGAGTTGGCATCCTTCTCTTGATCTTACAGAAAATGCATTTAGCTTTTCACCTGTGAGTATTATGTTAGTTGTGGACGTGCCATTATTGCCTTTATTATGTTAAGGTATATTCTGTCTAAACACACTTTGTAGAGAGTTTTTAGCATACGTGGATGTTGAATATTGTCAAAAGTTTTTCCTGCATCTATTGAGATGATAATATTATTTCAACTCTTTAATTTGTTAATGTAGTGTATCACAATGATTAATTTGCAGACATTGAACCAACCTTGCATACATGAGGTAAATCTCACTTGATCATATGTATACTCCTTCTAATGTATTGTTGAATTCGGGTTGCTAATATTTTGTTGATGACTTTTGCAACTATGTTCATGAGTGATATTGGCCTGTAATTTTCTTTTTTGTCATATCTCTGTCTGGATTTGGTATCAGGGTAAGATTGACCTCATAGAATGAGTTTGGAAGCATTCCTTCTTCTTCAGTCTTTTGGATCTTTTTGAGAAGGATAGATGTTGACTGTCCTCTAAATGTTTGGTAGAATTCACCTGTGAAGTTGTCTGGTCCTGGACTTTTGTTTGTTGGAAGTTTTTTGTCTTTGTTTTTGTTTTTGTTTTTACTGATTCACTTTTGTTACTGGTAATTCATCTTCTTATTTTCTATATCTTCCTGATTCAGGCTTGGGAGATGGTACATTTCTAAGAATTTATCAATTTCTTGTACATTGTCCATATTGTTGGTGTATAATTGTTTGTAGTAATCTCTTATGATCCTTCATATTTCTGTGGTGTAAGTTATAAATTCTTTTTCATCTCTGGCTTTATTTATTTGTGCCCTATTTTTTTCTTTATCAGTCTTGCTAAAGGTTTATCAATTTTGATTATTTTTTTCAAAGAACAAGCTGCTTGTTTCATTAATCTTTTTTTTGTTTGTTTAGACTCTATTTTTTTTTTCTTCTCTAATCTTCATGCTTCATTCCCTAGTACTAACTTTGAGTTTTGTTCTTCTTTTTCTAGTTCTTTTAGGTATAAAGTTAGGTTGTTTATTTGAGATTTTTCTTCTTTCCTGAGGTAGGCTTGTATCTTTCTACAAACTTCCCTTTTAGAATTGTTTTTGCTGTGACCCATAGATTTTGGATCATTGTGTTTTAATTTTCTTTTGTCTCCAGGTATTTTTTTATTTCTTCAATGAGCCCATTGTTTGTTTATTAGCATACTGTTTAGCCTCCATGTGTTTGTGTTTTTTTGTAGTTTTTTTCTTGTAGTTGATTTCTAGTCTCATAACAGTATGGTCAGAAATGATGCTTGATATGATTTCAGTTTTCTTAAGTTTATGGAGACTTGTTTTGTTACCTAGCATGTGATCTATCCTTGAGAACTTTCCATGCGCACTTGAAAAGAATGTGTATGTGTATTATGTTGCTTTTGAATGGAATGTTCTATATATATCTGTTAAATTCATTTGGTCTAATGTGTCATTTAAGGCCGATATTTCCTTATTGATTTTCTGCCTACATGATCTGTCCATTGATGTGAGTTGTTAAAATCTCCTACTATTACTGTTTTACTGTCAATTTCTCCCTTTATGTCTGTTAATGTTTGCTTTACGTATTTAGGTGCTCCTATGTTGGGTGCATATATATTTACATTTGTTATCTTATTCTTGGATTGATCCCTTTATCATTGTGTATTGCCCTTCTTTGTCTCTTGGTACACAGTCTTTAAGTCTATTTTGTCTGATCAAAGTATTACTCCCCCCAACTTTCTTTTCTTTTGTATGCAATACCTTTTTCCATCCCCTCATTTTCAGTCTGTGTGTGTCTTTAGATCTGAAGGGTGTATATTTTAAATTTATTTATTTATTTTTTATTTATGGCTGTGTTGGGTCTTCGTTTCTGTGCGAGGGCTTTCTCTAGTTGTGGCAAGCAGGGGCCACTCTTCATCGCGGTGCGCGGGCCTCTCACTATTGCGGCCTCTCTTGTTGCGGAGCACAGGCTCCAGACGCGCAGGCTCAGTAATTGTGGCTCAGGGGCCCAGCTGCTCTGCGGCATGTGGGATCTTCCCAGACCAGGGCTCGAACTCGTGTCCCCTGCATTAGCAGGCAGATTCTCAACCACTGCGCCACCAGGGAAGCCCTGAAGGGTGTATATTTTAGACAGCATATATATAGGTCTTGTTTTGTATCCATTCAACCACTCTATGTCTTCTGGTTTGATAATTTTTTTTCCACTTACATTTAAAGTAATTGTGGAAAGGTATGTACTTGTTATTTTATCAATTATTTTGGGGTTGTTAAGTAGTTCTTTCTTTCCCCCCCTTTCTTCTTTTGCTCTATTTTCTTTTGATTTGATGATTATACTTAGTATTCGGTTTGTATTCCTTTCCCTTTTTTATGTGTGTACCTATTATAGATTTTTGGTTTGTGGTTATGGTGGGGTTTATAGATAACATTCTCTGTACACGTGATTATTTCAAGTTGCTTATCTCTTAAGTCCAAATGTGCTTTATCAACCTTTTACATGTTGTCATTTTGTGTATCCTTTAACTATTTATTTTGGATATAGATGATTTACTACTTTAAGATAAAATAACATTTATTTTCAGCATATTACTTTTTATTACATATTTTAAGTGAAAAAAATATGTGGGTGATCAAGTGGACCTAAAATTATATACTTGAAAGCTGTCTAAAATCTCAAATTTATGACTCTATGATAGATTCAAATAGACCACTATACTATGGCTCACTTATGTATGTAGATATGTATAAATGCATGTATCTACTACTCTATACATGATATAATGTTGGAAGTTTCCTTGGATATCATTTTCCTGGTTATAAACTGAGGTTCAAAATGAAAGGTTATTTTCCCCTTTATTAAGCCATTCACTCCTAATGAACCCAAATTAGACCCTGGAACTTCTGGTTTCCAGTCAACTCTCGTATCAATTACATGAAGAACCACTTGTGGGAAATAAAATTAATCACATTACAAAGCTTGAAAGCATTTCCTACTGGACACTGAACATTTTTGTCATTTTTGCTATTGATAACTGATATAGTAATGTATTACAAAAATGAGAGAGTACTAAATTTTTTTTAAAAAGTGCTCTTGAGAGTGGCCAACTAAGTCAAAAATGAACAGATAAGATTTAATGAATATGGCACTAGAGAGGTCATTTTTCAAAGGTAATGTCATCTACAGCAATACAGGGAATGTTAGCCATAGACAGTTGAAAATAGATACCAAATTTAAAGAACTGGAGAGAGAATAGGAAGTGAGGAAGTAGAGGCAGCAAATGTTGACAACACTCTCAAAAAACTTGACAGTGCATTCTATAAAGATGAAAAAAATGAGCTTTAGCATTAAGACACCAGGTTTTGATCCTTGATTATGATACATAATAGCTGTGCAATTTGTGGCAAGTCACCCAACTCTTGACTTTCAGATTCACCAGATGCCATTTGAGGGTGAGAATATCTATCTTATGGGGTTACTGTAAGTATTATAGGAAATAGTTTATAGAAAGTAATTAGCATGCTGCTTATCACATAGTAAGTGCATAATATATGGACTACGTAATGGTAAATAAATAAATATATTATGAGAGAATAATTAAAGGGTATATTTTACATAATAATTCTAACTATAAAATATTAAAAATACACCTAAAGATAATTCATAGGTTTATTGGAAGGATTAATCATATTGGATATACTGGGAACACTGTAATTTAATGTTTAATGTTTAAGCTTATCAAGGTTAAAGTACACACACACACACATACACACACAGACAAAGTTTATAGACTAGGCAGGTCACCCAAACAGAAATTCCTCATTTAATGAAAGGTAACATAAGAGTTTTTATTTTCCAATTCTAAACCTAATACTTTAGATCTTAAAAGTGTAAATAGATAGGATCAGTGAAAGTAACTCTCCTTGAATTCACCTCTAGATGTATAAGGATTCAAACATCCAGCAGAAATTACAACTACTAGAAATAACCACAAAACCTCTCTACTTCTCCTGCTTTTACTTTTCAGCTAATTTGGAGGCACTGTACATTTTAAATAGAAGTTTAGTGGTAAAATTATAATTATTTCTTACAGATGTTTTTCCATATGTTTATACACATGCATATATGATTTTTTACTTATAAATTTCAGAAAATATCTGACTTGAAACCATTAGATGAAGTTAGTCATCAAAAAAGTAGTTAACCTTTTCATTTTTAACAATATGGATAATATTTATAAAGTCTAATTATATTCATGATTTTGACTCTAATTTAGAAGCAAAAAAAAAATCTTCAGTTTTCAATTTATTTATCAAACTCAGGTAAATACCTTGGTCTCACAGAGAAAAAAAAAGTTTTTGTTTTTATCATGGCTTTTGTATTTTTATTTTGTTTTTGTGTAAGAGATGGTGTCTCATTCTGTGCAGATAGTTCCAGAACACTTTTTAAAAAAAGTTTAGGTTAAATATTACATATTTGGTTTATGAACATGAAAAATCAAAGTGCAAAAAGTTATAATATTTTTATCATACTAAACACACTAATATGTAGATCTAATATGAATGGTTATTTACTATCATGGTGTTAGAAAACTGATTTTTTTTACCCATTCTGCTATGGAGTTAAGAAAAATCTTAGATTTGCATATACTGTTACTAAATTTATATTAATCATCATACTATGATAACCTAATATATGTTTGTAATAAAATTACATGTTTTACAAAGATACACTCACAGAAGAATGACTATCTGTATTAAATTTGTGATAATATCCCCATAGTTTCATTTTAAAAATCTAGTCTTTCTAATAGTAAAAAACCTTGTGTTAAACTTTATTAAAAAATTAAGTTTTCTTCAAGACATTGAAGGACAAAGTAAATCATGAGACATATATGATTAAATTGAGGTATTACTGTTTTTTCTTTTATATATATGAACATATTTAGCATTTATATAATTTTAATTTTTATTGTATTACAAATCAAAAAGAGATAAGGTACTTGTCAATATAATTGGAAAAAAAACTCCTCAAATTGTAAACAAACATGGGTGTACATTTTTCTCTGAAAATTTATGAATGGTTACTTTCCTGGAGTATCAGAAAATTAAATTTGAGTTCAACTCTGATTAACTGACTCAGGATGGTTCTTGTTGAGTAATTACATAAAGTCTCTGTCAATATCATTTGCTTCCAGTTGTTCATTACATCAAATATAGTGGGTACAGGTGCACTGAGTGGTGTCTGAAATAATGGTACTAAGTGAAAAAATTAAAAAATATATATATATGCAATGTGAACCAAAAATAAGTAAGATAATAGAGTAAGAGTGATTTATTGCCTTTAGGATGTTGAAATATCAAACAGGTTTGCTAATGATTTGAATGTTCCACTTAGTACACTGCAAAATATTCCCTGGACATGCTTCATAAAATATAGAGTCATGAGGCATAGATAAGGTCACAGAGTAAAGCAGAAACTGGTACCAAATGAACTAAAACTTCTAAAGCCCAATGTGGTATTAAGGAGACCAAGGATAATAATTTTATAGAGTATCAAATGTAATTTATCATTCAGAAACTGTATAATAATGAGGAAGTTAACATATTCAACTGAAATTTAACATATATTGATTTTGTAGTTCTCAAAAAAATAATGTTCACATTTATAAATATTTTCATTTGTTAATAGCATGGTCTGCCAACTCAGTAAATATTTGTATTTTTGCCAAAACAGATAATAGATGTGCAATTTGATTAATAAAGTAATTTAGGATGAAAAGATATACACATAAAACTATAATTTAAAATAAGAATATTACCTTACTCAGAAGTCTGATTCAAAAGGCCAAGACAGTAATGAGTAAACTAACTTTTAAAAAGAGTATATATTGTACTGAAAAATCTGAAGGTTACTTATAAAGTTTGTAGACAAGCTCAGAATAAATAAATGTTATAATTTAGAAAATTTCACATTTAATTCAATTTATAATATTCTTTAATCCCAATTTGAACACATCTGTAGTATGGCATTTGTTGTTTCGAGGTAAAATATTATGTGTAGTTGATCACTTTATCCAATTACAGTAGACTGAGGAACCTCCAATCATTGAAGCCTTGCTATAAGATAAACTCTTTCAGTGCCAAAGGCAGAATAATAACTTGGAGGAGTGTTATAAAGGTGTTCGTAATGAGATGTATCAGCAGAAATTATAATTATTTCAGTTATCTTTTGGCTCTATACAGTAGGAGTACAATGCTTAAAATGGTTGGGGAATTTAAATATTAGAAACCCAGAATTCTAAAATCATGTTTATGACTATTGAAATCATTAGGTCAGTAAAAAGAAAACTGATATACAACCTGTTCTCTTTGACAGGTATAATTTAGCATTATAAAGAATTAACTGGAAAGACACCAATATCCAGTTTATGAGGTATTATGACATAAACAATGCTCACGTTTCTCAATATACCTAGGAGTGTTCATTAGGAGATCTCCAACTCCTCATACTGCAGTATTCTGCTTATGGAGGTATTGAGGTGATCTACAATGTTGACTCACATGGTATTAATAATGATATACATTAAACAAGTTACAGCTACATAAAAATCAAGAATTTTAACAATACTACCACCATGAAAACAATCCTGATTGCTGGATTCTCTTTAGTAATGGAAGATATGGAAAAACTGGGCATATGTACCCAAAGAAAGCAAACAGCTAGAAATAAGTAGGACTGTGTCCCCACCATTTCTTATTTTTCTCCCAGAGGTATGTTTAAGTGTCACCGACAAAGCACATTAACAATTTCTCAGGAATCTGAATAATAAAATAAAATCTAACCTTTTTCTTTTCCTTTGTGCTTAGTCTAGTTTCACTTGCCCATAGGGAGCTGTATGCAGTGACCTTGCTCCCAGACCTTCAGACCAGAGTTCCTCGAGTGAAAGGGCTGTGCCAACACCTCAGCTTGGGGACTGTGTGCAGAATAGCAACTCAAGATGGTGGCGGCGGGCTGTGAGCAGAATTGCTGAGCCCAGCACTGCGATCTGGAGCTGTGAGCAGCACAGCTGCACCTGCCCCACAAGAATTCCACACTTCTCCTCAGTGAAGAGATCCTACAAAGCAGCCCCGCCATGGCCTTTCAGGGAAAGCCTGTGCTCTAGAGCTGGAGCTCCCAACTCTCCATTTTCTGATCAGAGAATAAAGCTTTCCTTTGTTTCTGAACCGAACTCAGTCTCTTTCTGTTGGCTGATGGGGCACAGGGCAGAAAGACACTTTTTGGGAACAGGTTCCAGAGGGTCGGTTACATAAGTGTCATTTGCCATTGTTATTGCCCTTTTGATGGTGCTTTAAAATAATATGACTCAAAGAGAAAGTTAAATATTTCTAGTATTTATTTATACTTTTTTCTTTTTATTAATAAATTTATTCATTTTATTTAATTATTTATTTTTGGCTGTGTTGGGTCTTCCTTGCTGTGCACGGGCTTTCTCTAGTTGCAGCGAGCGGGGGCTACTCTTCATTGTGGTGCACGGGCTTCTCATTGTGGTGGCTTCTCTTGTTGCAGAGCGTGGGCTCTAGGTGCACAGGCTTCAGTAGTTGTGGCACGTGGGCTCAGTAGTTGTGGCTCACGGGCTCTAGAGCACAGGCTCAGTAGTTGTGGCTCACAGGCTTAGTTGCTCCATGGGATCATGTGGGCATGTGGGATCTTCCCGGACCAGGGGTTGAACCTGTGCCCCCTGCATTGGCAGGCAGATTCTCAACCACTGCGCCACCAAGGAAGCCATATATTTTTAATATTAATGGGGAAATGAAAGATAATCTGTGATCCTATGCAGTTAAATATTTTGTGAAAATAATTTTCTTACCTGTTTAATATGCAAATCACACAACTTCATTAATTTGTGTTACCTACATTGTCCCTATAGGCATGTGGGTTTACAATTCTGAGCTTATATAATTGCTACTAGAAAATTAAGCTTATCTTATTTTCATAGACTGCATACATACACTAATGAAACAGTAATAATAGTAACAGATTCATCACAGAAAATATTTACTGCCATTTATAAGGTAAAATTGTTAAAAATACTGATGTTTTGGGGGTCAAGTAATGTATACATTGCAATTTATTTCAAAATAAAACTCGCTCTTTAATTGAAAACACTATTAAATATCAAAGCAATCAACTACATAAGTATTTTAACCTGATTCAAACATAAATCATTTTCTTGAAACCTAGAAGAAATTTATAAAATAACAAATATTGAAAACCATAATAAGAATATTTTACAAGAAATTTGACTTTTAAGGGAATGAAATGCATGGTTTAAAAATAGTTTTATAAATAATTGAGTATGAAATATTGATTTATGACAAAAAGTGTGTTATATTAATCAAGTTGGGTTTTGTATTGTTAATTGCATGAATTCAGTGATAGATAGATAGATAGATGATAGATAGATAGTTAGATAGATAAATGATAGATAGATGATAAAAAGAAGAGAAAGATCAGGAGAGAGAGTGTGAGAGAGAGAGAGAGAGAGAGAGAGAGAGATCCCAATTGCTTAGTACTTCCCAAGGTTTACTCTTAACCATTGACTAGTTAGGCAGAATTAGCAGTAATAAACTATCACAAATCTCAAAGAAAGCATAATAAAATATCTGATTTGTTAAAGTAAATGAGTTAATGAGTTTAAGGTATTTTTGCTTGATGTTCATTTTCCCTTTCAATGGGAAATTTCCCTTTCATTTCTCTTTCATTTCCATTTTGTTTCCCTTCACATATGCAGTTTATTAACTGACCTAGGATTAAAAGAATACCACATTGTTTCTTCCAATGAAATCATGGCATTTTAGGTTGCCAGAATCTCTGGAAATAATTCAACATGATGCAGAGTAAACTCACTATTTAGTCCTCCTTTCTACTGTTTTATACAAAGTGTATAAAAGTTAGAATTTATGTATTTCAAAGGCCATATAAAGGCCAAGTAAAGTCATATATCTGTGTGTATATATTTCAAATATATATATATACATTCATGTATGTATATTTATATATGTGTATATGTACACACATATACATTCATTATATTATTTATATATTAATATGTATGTGTTTATGTGTATGTAAATATACACAAACTATACTCACAAATAGTCCTGTTGAGAATTGTGAATGTAACATAGGTCACACTTAGTTTTAAAAGTTAATTTTTATTTTAGGATAGTACTTTATAACAAATAATTAATTGATTTATAGAAAGTTCACAAAAGAAAATGGCACATAAAATCTCATGAGTATTTTCTCAACCTCTAAATTTTAAAGAACTATCCTAAAAATTCTTAAAAATTATACAGGTTGTACACTTTACCTTTCTCTAAAATTAAATGGTGTGAATAAGAGTCTCTAGGAGACTCCAAGATTTTCAAAGGTACTTGAATCCTTCTCAATTATTTGAAGACCCTACCTAATTTCAAGGAAGATATTTCATAATGGAATAATTTTTATCCTGATAAAATGATTAGATAAGTGATAAATATTATATCACATAGTGCACACTACGCACGTGGTATGGCCAATTTTTTTTTTAACATCTTTTTTGGAGTATAATTGTTTACATTGTTGTGTTAGTTGCTGCTGTATAACAAAGTGAATCAGCTATACGTATACATATACTCCCATATCCCCTCCCTCTTGCGTCTCCCTCCCACCCTTCCTATCTCACTGGCCAAATATTATATGACATAAGTTAAGCAATACTATCTTAACACCAGATTTTTTATTGAAATTCCCAAGAAAAAAATTTATATACAGAAATTATCTTAAGCAGTGGTTTAATAAACATAAAGCAAATGAATAAATTGCTGAGAGGAAAAGCTAAAGTATTCTTTCCTTCAACAGCCATTTGATATACAGTTTGTTGTTGTACTTTAATCAGATAGATAAAACAATGAAAAATTGTTGTATATTTTAAATTTGTAGGTCTTCATACTTTAGTCTTTTAGTATTGAATGATCTCATAGTGTTGATATAATCTTATAAGAAATTGGAGGATATTTAAGACACATTAATCTGATTCATATGTGTAATTTGATTTTTCAAGATATGTCAAATGAAATTGGTTTAAAGGTTGTTTTCTATACAGTAGTTCAAATGTTTCCAGTACTACCATCTGAATGCCAATATATGGAATATGAGATATGATGAATTCTTCAATTTCAGAAATAAAAAGACCTGAGGCTTGAGAAAAAATGATAACCAGTTGTCTGGAGTCATTTTAAAATGCTACCTCTTTTTGGGTATATATTCTATTTATAAGACATATTCTCCCTACCTTGAAGATGATGACTTTGAGAAAACAGCTAGTAACTTTCTCTAACCTCAATATTGAATTTTACTCATCATTTGAAATTCACTTGATTGAACACTACAATGTTATCATTTCCTAGATTCTGTAGGTCTTGTATTTGATATACTATAGTTCTGCTTTGCATTACTTTTTCTGTTAATCAGTTATTATCTTAACTAATGCAAACAACTAGTCAACAAACTTCTTTAGTTATTCAAAATCAGATTTTCACCAAATACTACTAAAGACAATTTTATGAAACTTGATCTGTAAAGATGTATACTTCATTTTAATTTCCATAATTACCTACTCAAATATTTCTTATGTACTTTGAAATTAGGGTAGAAAGTGGTTTAATCTGGCTAATATAAAGAAATGAGTGCAAATTTAATTCTGGGACACTTAATCAAGAAAGTATTTTCTCCTACTGATAATCAGACATTTATTTAAAAGAAAACTTGTTGATGTTTTAAAAATTGCAAAGCATATTTTCCAGTGAGATTGAGTTAGGTTATGCATGTTGTGGAAACCAAAAACACGAAAAGCTTAGTTACTTGAAGCAACAACGTGTAGTTCTTACTTCTTTTACATGTGTACTATGTGTATTCCATGCCCAGGCATCTCCTCTTTGTCTCCTTAATCTGGGACCCAGGCTAATGGAGAAACCAGTATGTGGATATTGCAGGTTTCTATGGTGGATGGAAAAAAAAAAAAAAAGAAAAGATATTTACAAATCACTCACTGGCTCTTAAAATTTCTGCCTTTTGCACTTACATTTCATTAAACTGGTGGTTTTAAACGTGTGTTCCTTGGCCCAGAAATATCACTATCTCTTAGGAGCTTGTTAAAAATGCAAGGTTTCTGGCCCTATCCGCAGAGTGAAACATTGAGTTTAAATACTTTGGATAGTTAAATGTTCGGTTAGAAATACTCTAGGTATTTCTAACAAATGCTTAGGTGATGAAGATCATAGATTCATTCAGTCATCTGTATACTGTATTGAAGCCTAGCAATCTATGTTTTCACAAGCCCTTCATCAGATTCTGATGCACGATGAAGGTTGAAAACCACTGAATTAGACAAACCTTGTCTAAATCTAACTTCAAAGGAGTGGGGGTGTGCAGTCTTACCAGTGCTCTGAAGAGAATCAGAAATATCTGGTGGCCAGCATTAGTGAATACACAAAAAATAAAAATATGAGGAAAATATAATGGTGGTTGGGCCCTAGCCCACTCCTTCTATGATCTTTACTATAAATTATTTTTATTGCATACTCATTAAAAGAGAAACTTTGCACTACAAAGTTGTGATATGAACTTAGCTCTCAGAGCTTATGATATAGTTGGAGAGACAGATTGAGTGAGCAGCAATACAAAGCAACTTATGTTAAGTGCTTCTGTGGCCTTGCCAGTCAACTCATATATGCTAGTTGGCTGGAGCTCTGTATTGGGGATTCTGGGATCATCATCATGTACATTATTAAAGAATACTAAGAGCAACCCAATTAGGAATGTTCACATGGGTAAAGAGGAGGAGAAGGACCTATATGTCATGACTTTGCTAATCCTACTTAAGCAAAAAGTGAAGAACTATATGAGAATAATTCAGGTTTTAAAAATGAAAAGTGAGGATAATCATAATGGACAGGTTTCCTAAGGACATATTATATGGCTCTTGCAGAAAAAGTTTCAGAAATTTTTCTCTATAGCACGATGAGTTTCTGTATGGTGCTATCTTATTTTCAGTTGCATCATTATTAGGTCAGTGTCCCTCCCTTCTTCTTAGCACACAGGAATAGTCTTTTTGCCTCAATGCATTCTAATTCTTATCTTTTCCTAAGCATACCTTAATATGTATCCCTACTTGCTTTATCATTCTGTGTACCTAAAAAGTATAGCTTTTTAGCCTTTTCTGTTGTTGTATCTACTTTTCTGAGTAAAAACTCATGAAGTATTCCTTTACTCCACTATCATTGTTTTCTTGTAATCAATAATTTAAAGCTGATCTGACTTAATTCTAACATTGCCCTTGATAATTTTACCTTTTAGCCTGTTAATATTAGTTACTATTTCTGTTGATGTTTGCTTGAATTAGCATTACAAATTCATTTAGCCATCTGTATAATTAGTTAAAAATCTTATACTTGTATGGTCTCAAATAATGGAAAGGAATTAATTTTTTTCCCTTAATAGAATAAATTTGCAAGTCTACATCAGAACAGGGATGGTGGGTAGTTCTATTTTTATAGTCTTTTTAGTGACCAGAATTTTCAATTGTACTACATTATGTCATTACCTAAGGTATATTTGGATTATTATTTTACATTTTAATTTTAATTTCTCATCAAAAAATTTCAGAAGAAACATTTAATCAAATCTCTAACAAATATAAACTAATGGCCTAGAGTAGAAAAAACTCAAAGTCAAAATCAATATGAAAACGAAGAGAAGGAGAATCACTTTGAGGAGAATTTTGAGAGGCAATAAATCACTCTCTAATCTCTAAATGTAATTAATTTACATTTTATTTATTAAAATCATCTAAATACTTTGAATTTCTAGACATGAGATTCTGAACAAATAACTTATAATTGTCTTCTAATGTGACTGTTCTTCTTCATTTAGTTTAAGAATATATCCTTAAAAGCTGAATAAATAAAACGGTTCATTCCATTTTGGAAAATAGATCCAGAAATAGAATTCATATCTTTTAAAATATATGATTTGTTTTTACCTGACTGACTACATTTTAGAGAACATTTGAATAGGCACATTAAATTCTTTGAAATATTTGGATTTTCAAAGAAGTGTGTATGTATGTGTGTGTCAGAGAGAGAGAGAATTATTTTCCCCCTCAGTATTACTTAGAGTGTTTAATTTTCTGTGATTTATGCCTAAATTCAGACTTACACACTACTCAACTTCTACAGGATCTGGTCATAATCAAATCAACCCACAAGCAATTGTTTTGTTTGAATTTCTATTCTATTCCCTCCAATCCACAATGTTCTGGTCTATCCTGTTTGTTAGTAGCTGCCTACCATCTATGTATTGACTACTGTAGCTATTTAAATGGTAGGCATTCAATTTCAGTCTAACTTTTAAGTGAAACATTTACAAATTTGCTCTGTCTTTGCAAAAGGACCTTCACACAATATTTTAGCTATTTATTCTATGATAGTATTCTATTTGAAATTGATTATTAATGCTTATATGTTTGGCTAAATATCATCACCCATATCAGAAGATATTATGTTCAGAGAAGTCCAGTCAGGGAGATGATTTTACACGTGTTCACCCAAGAGCATGTCTGCTTCTGTGTACACTGCTGTGATATTTTTCCAGCTATTGTTCTGCTGAAGGAGGAATTCTCCCAAAAGAGAACAATCATCATTTACAACTTTTATTCTAAGGAATCTTAGTATTCTTTTTCCTTTCTAACACTTATTGCTCAAAATAAGACTTGTTAAATAGTTGTGATGTCTGCTTGTTAGCTAATAATGATATTGTATATATATACACATATAACCTCTATAAACTACTCTATAATTTAAAATAAAATTGAAATATGATTCATAATTCACAAATGTAAGCAAAGTGATCAGTTAGGTTTTTAAAACCATATTCAATCACAATCAATGTGTTTCATTTAATCAGTGATAGACTTTATATACAGCACATTTATAAAGGGTTTTCCCTAAATTTTATAGGTGACTTGTGAAAGATCTTGTTACATTATTAGGTGTTAAAACTGTTAATGCAATGAATAATATTGAATTGGGTAAGTGTTTAAGATTACTAACATATAGTCATAACTTTTCATTTTTTTTCATGGAAAGGCATTTTATTTTAAATATAGCAGTGTGTACATGTCAATCCCAAACTCTCAATCTATCCCTCCCCCCAAACCCTTCCCCGCTGGTAACCATAAGTTCATTCTCTAAGTCTGTGAGTCTGTTTCTGTTTTGTAAATAAGTTCATTTGTATCATTATTTTTTAGATTCCACATATAAGTGATATCATATGATATTTGTCTTTCTGTCTGACTTACTTCACTTAGTATGATAACATGTTTTTAACTTTTTAATTTTTTATTGTTAATTTATATTGGTTTTAAAGCTTATCCTTTTATATAAATTTAAAGATATCTGCTACTAGTAGGATTTTATATATGCATAAACATACATACAAAACATGAAAATATCTAAAAACAACTACTTATGTTATAAAGAAGACCACATTAAGTTAGTAGTTATAAAAATAAATACTACTTCAGTAAATGTATATTAATCCACCAAATTTTGAAATAAGAATTTCTATCTCCAAAAGTGCTCCAATCCAGTTCTGTATGACAGAAATTTGTTAAGCTATTTAGAGCAAAATAGTAATATGTAATTCCAAATCTGTAAAATGTATTATATGCAATTAATTTTGTTGGGTGCTTCCAAGCATACATAATCCTAATAATGCCATCAAAAGAATAGACTCAACTTTTGGAGCAAAGAGGAAAGAAAATTCAACCCAATCACTGCTCAGAGATGTCCTCTGGCCCATGAGGTTCACCCTGATAAATGAAATCTCATGCATTTATCACATGCCTCTCTCTCTCCCTCTTTCTCTGTCTCCATCTCAATAGCCTGGTCAGAGAATTTGAGGTCTGAAGCAGTTGTGGGCACTTTCCTTTTCAGAAAAGAAAGCGTGGTATTGTCAGGGGAACAAATATTTTGGAGCCAGTTAGTGGAGCAAAAACAAGAGTCAAAGGCAGAGCAGAGACAAAGGGAGAAATCTAGCTGTTAGAGACATCAGGTAAAAGGTTAGATCAGCCTTCGTCTTAACATATGTATTCCTGAACACTTTCATTTATGTTTGATAATAAATTTTCTTCATTAATATAGCTACTTGAATTTTTTTGTGACTAGTGATAAAAATATAGTTGACTTTAGAAAAGTATCATTTAGTCTATTTTACAAGGTTATAGTAATGATTAAATAATAGATTTAATAGCATATTATAAACTAAGGGTAGGTCAATTTCATTAATATTAAAGATGATATTAAATCACCTTTGCATCTCTCCGATAAACAGAACTTGACTACTTTGTATCTCTGTGCTTATTATTATATATTTGCTTTTTTGGTTTCATTTGCTTTTTTGATTGATATTTTTTAGAATTTCTACCTAGTGATAAGAGTTTTTGTTCCAGAGCTGGGTATTTACCCCAGCTCCTACACTTGCTCTTTGCATGAAGTGGTTTTAATACATTTTCTGATGGTCAGATTTTTATTCTGTAAAGTGGAGCTAATAGCACACACTGCACAGGGATTTGTGAAAAATCCTTGAATCAATAAATCTGTTTCTCCTTCCTTTTAACTTCCCTAACGACTCTTGGTTTTCACAGTGTTATAGCTACTTTGGGCTTTATTTTGTTCTTTTTACTGTCTTGGGGTTTACATTTTTTTTGGTTTTCTAACTCACTTATTTCAATCCTTAGCTCATCTAAATTAAATTCATCTCTTTTTTACATTTTATTTATGTAATATTTATGTTTATCTCTCAGTACCACTACTGTTTTAGATGTATGCTGCACATGGTATATTTATTCTTTTCTTTGTTTTTCAGCTCCACACATTTTGCTATTCCCCTTCATAGATATTTTACATCATAAATTATTTATACTCTTGGTTGGTAGTCTCCAAAATAAAATCTGGTTTTTTTTTGTTATTAATTTAATTGAACTGTGTTCAGGGAAATGTTTTGTATAATACAATTTGTTGGAATTCCTGGTAAATTGTCTTTAGACCATTACTTGATGATTTAAAAAATAGTTTTCCATGTGAACTTAAAGTTAACAAAAATTCTTTAATTTTCAGTCATAGGGATGAGTATATGTCCATTTGATCAAGCTTATTGAATGTGTGGGTCAAATCTTCTGTATCCAAAGTACCAGGCATCAAGACTGACTATAAAGCTATAGGAATGAAGGCAGGGTAGCTTGGTATTGGTGCAAGGGTATAAAGTCTGACCAATGGAAATAAAAAGACTATAGAAATTGACCCAAGGGAGACTGATTGTGAAAATGATAACACTACCATTAAGAGGGATTGTGGGGTATTTTCAATAAATGAAAGTGCTAAGTTGATAGTCATATGGATATATTTATACATACATATATATTGACTGCTAATTCACAACAAAAATAAATAAATTACACATTGACTATAGATCTAGGTGTGCAATGGCAAAATTATAAACGTTAAGACTTTTAGAAGGCCCAGAAAAATACATTATAGTGATCTTGAAGTAGTCAAAGTTGTTCTCAATAGGAAACTAGAGTTAAACATAAAATAAAGATAAGGTGAACTATATTAAAATTAACAACTTCTATTCATCAAAAGACACATTATTAAGTAAATAATTCAGAAGAAAAGGTCTTGTATGAAGAATTTCTAAAGAACCCATATAATTTAAGAAAAAATTAGAAGAATTAGTAGAAAAATAGGAAAAGACTTGAACAGACACTTCACAAAATGGGATATCCAAATTGACTATATATATATATGCTTTACCTCATTAGTGATCACAGGAATAAAAATAAAATCACAACTAGAAACCACTATAAATTCATGACTAAATTAAACAAGACTATACCAATGTTGGTAAACATATAGATCAATCACAGCTTTCAGAACTCTCTGGTGTTATCTCCTAAAGTTGAGCATCTGCTTACCCAATGACCTAGCAATTCATTACTAGGTATAGAGTCAACAGAATGCTCACATGTGTTCCCCTAAAGACACACAATAAAATTTTCAGTACATTGTATTGTAAGAGCACAACCGTGGAAACTACACAAATGTTCTTCAAGATTAGAATGGATACATAAGCATGATATATTTATGCAATGGAATATTGGAGCAACAAAAATAAATGAGCTACAAATACTTGCAAAAATATAGATGGACCTGGCAAGTCAATGTTGAGCCAAAGAAGACAGCAACAAAAGATTAAAAGACTATATACGATTCCATTTGTATATGGGAATAAAAAAACTTATCCATGCTTATCAATCAGAGTCATGGTCCTCTTGGGGAGTGGGGAGGATTATGACACAAGAAGAACCCTTCAGATGTGTTCAAAATATTCAACTCCTTGATCCAGCTGGTGTTTACAAAGTGTGTTCAATTTGTGAAAGTTTATTGAGCTGCTCTCTTATACAAATTAAAGCTTTTGGGATATAAATTATCTTTTAATAAAATACATCCTTAACAAATTCTGTCTTACTTGATATGTCAGTTCATGAGAGTAGAGTACTACTCTGTTCATGGACTTGTCAATTTCTTCCTTTGCTTATAGGATATGAATTATATATCTTTGAGGTTATACCATGTTTCATACATATGATATAACTATTATTTTATCTTGGTAATAAAAAGATTAAATTTATTACACCATTTTTTTAAGAAACTTTTTCCTGAGAAATATTTTCTTACACTATTACTTTGAATTTTTTTGAGGTGTTTGCTATAGAAAGTAAATACCAGTTTGGTATTGATTTGATTGTTTCTCTTTTTCATTTCTAATATAATATGTATGTATATATTTTTAGGTGATATTAATATTTACATCTACTGCCATTACTGACTTCCTTGAGTTTATTTCTGGCATCTTAAACACACCCTATTGGATGCTTCGTTTTTTCTGTGCATTGCTGCCTCCATTTAATATGCTAAAGATAATATTTCTGCATTTCTACTTCCCCTTTTATTGTTTAGAAGTTACATATTCCTTTATTTTGTTTTTTTTTTTTTTTTTTTTTTAGTTTTATACAAGTTTGGTTACAATCTGAAGAGAGAAAACAGGGTAATTTGATTAGGAAAAGTTTAATGTAAGCAATTATAACAGGGAATTAGAATTAAAAGAGATTGGCTAGTAGAAAGTGAATAGAACTCTAAAGAATATAGAAATAGCAAATATAATATATCATATATATCATATCATATAAAATATATTCTAATATATAGTACTCACTATATATTTTTTTTTTTTTGGCTGTGTTGGGTCTTCGTTTCTGTGTGAGGGCTTTCTCCAGTTGCGGCAAGCGGGGGCCACTCTTCATCGTGGTGCGCAGGCCTCTCATTATCGTGGCCTGTCTTGTTGCAGAGCACAGGCTCCAGATGCGCAGGCTCAGTAGTTGTGGCTCATGGACCTAGTTGCTCCGCGGCATGTGGGATCTTCCCAGACCAGGGCTCGAACCCAAACAAAAAGGCTAAAGCTAACACCATACTTAATGGTGAAAGACTGAATACTTTTTCCAAAATATTAAGAACGAATCTAAAGTATCTGCTCTCACCACTTCTATTCAACATTTTACTAAACGACCTAAGTTACTAAAGTATGGCAAAAAATAAATTAAAAGCATAAAGATTGGAAATGAAGAAGTAAAACTTTTTTTATTTCCAAATGACACTATCTTTTATGTGGAAAGTCCTAAAGAATCTATAATAAAATATATTATAACTAATATGAGAGTTAAGGAAGGTCACAGGATACAAAATAAATAAATAAATATATAAATAAATTGTCTTTAAAAATATTAGTACCATACTACCAAAAATAAAATTAAAATAATTAACATGAGAAGAGCTTCACAAAGATATATGTAAGAATAAATTTAACAAGTAACATGTAAGACCTCTACAATAAAGTTTATAAAACTTTACTGAGGGGAAAAAAAAGACAAACAAATGTAGAGATATACCATATTTATGAATAGGAACCTTCAGTATTTTTAAGAAGGCAATTATCTCAAAATTGATTTATAGAGTCAACACAACCACTATTAAAATATAATACAACAGAGCAATAAAAAGAATGGACAACTGATAAACACAATAACATGTATGGATCTCTAAAACACCATTCTAAGGGGCAGAAGCCAGACACAAAGTTCAATGTATCATATGCTCAAATTATTGTAATTTATATGTAATTTGTAGAAAATACAAAACTATAGAGATAGAAAAAAGATCATTGGTTTCCTGGGACTGTGGCTGGGAACAGTAGAAGTCACAAGGGAACTTTTTGGACTGATGTATGAGTTTTAAAACTGGTTTGAGGTAATGATTGCATGATTGTATAAATTTAACAAACTCATAAATTATACATTAAAATCAAGGGAGTTCGTGATATATAAATTATATGTCAAAAGAGATGTAATCATTATTAAAATTTTATGTTTGTCATTTGCTTACTTTTCTTTATAGTTTTAACACAAAATTTTTCATGCTTAAAAACATTTATTTAACATTGTTTTGGAAGTCCTAGCCACATCAATCAGAGAAGAGAAAAAAATAGATAAAAGGAATCCAAATTGGAAAGGAAGAAGTTAAACTGTCATTGTTTCCAGATGACATGATACTATACATAGAAAATCCTACAGGCCACACCAGAAAACTACTAGAGCTCATCAATGGATTCAGTAAAGTTGCAGGATACAAGATTAATATAATAAAATCTTTGCCTTTCTATACACAAACAACAAAGTATCAGAATGAGAAATTAAGGAAATGATCCCACTTACCATCAAAAAAAACCAAAATCAAACCTAGGAATAAACCTACCTATGGAGGAGAAAGACCTGCACTCTGAATATTATAAGACACTGCACTGATGAAAGAAATTGAAGATGACACAAAGAGGTGGAAAGATATACTGTGTCCTTGAATTGGAATAATCAATGTTGTTAAAATGACCATATTACCCAAGGCAGTGTACAGATTCAATGCAATCCCTATCGAAATACCAACGGCATTTTCACAGGACTGGAATAAAAAAATTAAAAATTTTTATGGAAACATAAAAGACCATGAATAGCCAAAACAATCTTGAGAATAAAGATAGAGCTTGAGGAATCAAGCTCCCTGACGTCACACTATACAACAAAGCTACAGTCATCAAAACAGTGTGATACTGGCACTAAAACAGTTGCATAGATCAATGGAACAGGATAAAGATTCCAGAAATAAACCCATGCAATTAATCTATGACAAAGGGGGCAAGAATATACAATGGAGAAAAGACAGTCTCTTCAATAAGTCGTGTTGGGAAAACTGGACAGCTACATGTGAAAGAATGAAATTAGAACATTCTCCAATACCATTTACAAAAATTAACTCAAAATGGATTAAAGACCTAAATGTAAAACTGGACACTATAAAATTCCTAGAGGAAAAAATAGGCAGAATACTCTCTGACATAATTGTAGAATACTTTTTTGGATCCATCTCCTAAAGTAAAGGAAATAAAAGCAAAGTTAAACAAATGGTACCTACTTAAAGTTAAAAGCCGTTGCACAGCAAAGGAAACATCAGTAAAGTGGAAAGACAACTTACTGAATGGGAGAAAAATATTTGCAAATGATATGACTGATAATGGATTCATATCCAACATATATAAACAGCTCATAGAACTCAATGTCAAAAAAAAAAAAAAAAACCAGATTAAAAAATGGGCAGACGAACTGAGTAGACATTTTTCCAAAGAGGAAATGCAGATTGCCAACAGGGACATGAAAAGATAACGTCACTAGTCATCAGTGAAATGCAAATCGAACCACAATGAGGTATCACCTCACACCTGTCAGAATGGCTATCATCAAAAAGAACATGAATAACAAATGTTGGCGAGGATGTGGAGAAAAAAAACCCTTGTACACTGCTAGGGGGAATGTAAATTGGTACAGCCACTGTGGAAAATAATACGGAAGTTTCTCAAAAAACTAAAAATAGAACTACCATATGACCCAGCAATTCCACTACTGGGTATATATTCAAAAAAACCAAAACCACTATTTCAAAAAGATACATGCATCCCAATGTTCATAGCAGCATTATTTACAATTGCCAAGGTAGGAAAGCAACCTAAGTGTCCATCAATAGAAGAATGGATAAAGAATAAGTGGTATATACATACAATGGAATACCAGTCAGCCATAAAAATGAACAAAATTTTGCCGTTTACAGCAACATGGATGGACTTGAAGGCACAAATAATGCTACTATGAACAATATTTATGGTCATCAGATGCAGATCTGCAAAAGGCTTACTAGGGTATATAAGGATTAATGGAATTTCTGGGTATGAGGATATGTTTGTTGTCATTTTTACCAGACAGTGTAAGAGTAGTTTGAAAAATGTAGAACATCACCAAAAATGTATACATGTGTTGCTCTTCCATCTCCTTAATCATCCTTGGTATTATCATACTTTTACAATCTGTGAACAAGTGTGTGTTCATGAAGGGGTATGAAATTACTGTTTTAATTCATGTTTTCTAGTAAGTAAAATTAAACATATTTCAAATACTTATTTTCCATGAATGCCCCTGTTTATGAAGTGCCTCTTCAAATCATTTGATTTTTGTATCTTTGTTAGAAGATATCCCATTAATTTCTAATGCTGTCTTTTTCATAAAACAAGTGTCTAGAGGTCAAGTGGCTCTATTTTACGGTACTCTGTTTTCCTATAATTGGTAAATAACACATTATCTTAGCAATTATAGCTTTATAATTATTCTCTGTATTTGGATAGGTACATTCTCTTGACATCTTCTTTAGAAACTCCTAGCTATTCTTGGCTTTGCTTTTCTGCATCTTTTAAATGCAACATGTCAAGTTCCCTTAAAAAACAAACAAAACTGATGGGGGGCTTCCCTGGTGACGCAGTGGTTGAGAATCTGCCTGCCAATGCAGGGGACACAGGTTCGAGCCCTGGTCTGGGAGGATCCCACATGCTGCGGAGCAGCTAGACCCGTGAGCCACAACTACTGAGCCTGCGCGTCTGGAGCCTGTGCTCCGCAACGGGAGAGGCCGTGAGAGTGAGAGGCCCGCGCACCGCGATGAAGAGTGGCCCCCGCTCGCCGCAACTGGAGAGAGTCCTCACACAGAAACGAAGACCCAACACAGCCATAAATAAATAAATAAATTTATTAAAAAAAAAAAAAAACTGATGGGATTTAAATTGGATATGGATTAAATCTATAGATCAAATTGAAGAGCCTCCCAAAATATGAATAGAATTTCTATTTCTTTTTCTGTATATTTTTTTAGTATCCTTTAATATTTTATAATCTCCTGATGTCTTTTACAACTACTTTTTAGATTTATTAAGATATATATTAGTTTTACTATAAGTGCAATCTTTTAAAATTGTCTTTCAATATATTGTATCTCATTTAAGTTAAATCAATTCAATTTTTGTATATTTATTTTCTTAACCTTCCTAACTTTCATAATCATTTTAATCACTTCAAACTTAAAAAAATTATTTTAAAACTTTTCAGAATTTAATAGAATCTAACTTCTTGTAGAGCTAATTTTCCTCTCTAATGTATTTTGTGTCCCTCATGTTAAGTAATTTTTAAAAATAATTTTTTATTCTGACATTTTTCTCTTTTCTGTTAATTATTATTTTTTTAACTTATTTTGTTTTTCATATGGGCTTTATTAAACTCAGAATTGTGAAACTTCACTACTTTGGCACTATTTTTAACTTGATTTTGTGTTTTGGGTTTCACATAAAAGCATATTTTTGTGTTAATTTTGTGACTTAGGGATTCTTACATGGATAATAAAAATAGACTTAAAAATGTAAACCTTATGATTTTTTTCTTTCATATCCTGAAAAGTTTAAGCATACAGATCTTACCAAAAATTACTAAAATTGTATGTGACATTTTACATAATATTTAAATATTTAAATATTCTTCTATTAAAGTATCACCCATTATGATAACCAATTTATCATTCCATTATAAGATTTTTTACTGTAGGAATAACTTAGATGATACAAGGTTAACACTTGGTATACTAATTTCCTAGGGCTGCAGTATCCTTTATCAGATGTGTATTTTGCAAATATTTTCTCTCAGTTGCTGGGTTATCTTCTCATTCTCTTGACAGTGCTTTTTTTTGTTTGTTTTTGAGAGCAAAAGTTTTTTTTTTAATTTTAATGAAATCTAGTTTACCAATTATTTATTTCATGCATCATAACTTTGGTGTTGTATCTAAAAAGTCATTGTCATACCAAAGGTCACCTAGATTTTCCCCTATGTTATTTTCTAGGCATTTTAGTGTTTCATATTTTACATTGATTCCATGATCCATTTTAAATTAATTTTTGTGAAGGGTGTAAGATCTGTGTCCATATTATTATTATTATTGCATGTGGGTGCCCAGTTTTCCAGCACCAATTGTTGAAAAGACTACCTTTTCTCCATTGTATTGCCTCAGCTCCTTTGTCAAGATCAGTTGACCCTATTTATGCAGGTCTAGCTCTACTCTTTTCCATTGATCTATTTGTCTCTTCACCAATACCACACTCCCTTGATTACTGTAGCTTTATAGTAAGTCTTGAAGTCAGGTAGCATCAGTCCTCTGCAGTGATCTTGTTATTCATTTTCTCTTTTCTACTATTGTCTTTCCACCTCAGTTCCATTCCTGAGAGACAACTTCCTTAGCTAAAATCTTTCAATGTGTCCCCTTTCTTTGAGGATGAAATATTAAATTAACACAGTAGTCAAAAAGTCCTTCATTGTCTGATTCCTGCCTTCAACTTCAGCCTTTTAGTAATTCTACTTTTGCTCAGTCACTTTGACTTCTATAAATTTCTGGAGTATACTAATATCTTCCCCTCTCTGAATCCTTACAGTTACTCGTTGGACTTTCTGATTTTTTTTTTTTTTTTTTTTTGTCTCCACTGTTGTTACCCTGACATCCCTTAGTCATCTTTAATTCAAGTTACTTGCACAAAGAGGATCTCCTGAAAATATAATTTCTTCCCTTCCTGTTACGTAATATGAATATATTTATTCAAGTCTTTCTTTTTTCTAACCTCTAATGTCACCGAGGTCAGTGACCCTGTTCATTCTACTCAGAAGTGTGCATAACAAAATATAAATGATTATTTTTAAAAAATCTAATTTAATGAATGAAATTTTAAATTAAAAAAAAGAAAGAAAAGCTGAAAATTATAGAACTAAGACCCTAACTTTCCCGTAGACTCTTTTCAATGATTTAAGGGCCTCAATGGGATCCCACTGGTATCCTGTCTTCTGAATTTCAATATTTTCTTAATAAAATAGTCACACTGATCATAATAAAACATAAGTCAATTCATGTTACTTTGTTCAAAATCCTCCAGTGATTTCCCATCTCAGAGTAAAAGCCAAAGATCACACACTGGCCCTTAGTTACCTCTCTGTTCTCACGTCTTTCTCGCTCATTCCACTCCAGCAACCTTGGCCTCCTTGCCAGTCTTCAAACACATCAGTCACCCTCCCATCTCAGACCATTGGCAGTTGCTTTTTCTCTTGTCTGGAATGCCCCAAATGTCTGCTGTTTTGTTTCTTCATTAACATCGATTCATTATTCAAATTGTGACCTTCTCAGTATGGCCTTTCCTTGCCACACAATCTAATAATGAAATCTTGATCTCACAACTCATTTAGATGTGAACTTTTGGAATTCTGTGGATGGATTCTCAAGGATGTGTCTGCATGTGTGCACTTGCAAGCTTTTTATTTTAGGAGGATGTTACAAGCCGTGAATTTATCCTCTGTGATGCAATGTAAAGAATAAAACCTGTTCATTGTCTGCTCATAGTTTCAGGTAAAAAATCATGTTAAAAAAAGATAAAATATTAGAAGCTTAGCACAAAATTTACTTAGAAAATTTATTATTTTAATAAATTGGTAAAAATATTGAAAGATATAAAGGTGCTATGAGGTGATATTCATCTTTCATATAGTCTTATGTTTAGATTGTAAGGATAGTTACTAGCATAATTAATGAATTATAAATTCTCATACATATAATCTGTATATTTTAATAATTTTTACAAATAATTATGTCTTAGAATATGTTTTCAGTCTTGACTGAAGGCAAAGGACATCAATCTATGGCTTATTACAGTCTTTTTCATCAGTTTAATTCTATAAAGTACCATTGTTTTTAGAACATGCAAGAAAATAAGCAAAAGATTAGCAGCAAAACCTAGCATAAGTGGATTAGCCATCTGAGCAGTCTTGAAGGTAATCCTCTTTATTCGGGAGGAAAACATGCTAAATGGAGAATTTATATATTTTTGGTATTAAGATTTGTAAACAAAAGGAAATTGAAAATGACAATGGGTCTCAATGTTTTTTCTGGAATATTAACTTTATTTCAGTATATGGGCTTCAGTATCATATATGATCTAGAAAAGTTAACCCTGTTACTATCTGTGACATATCAAAATTTATCATACCACAACTTGTACAGAGAAATTGCTCGTCCTTTATCTTGACTATAATTGACTGGAAATTCATGAGCCTCATGTTTGGGTTAGGGTAAAATTTAGCCCTGACAAATATATAATTTTGTCAGCCCTAATAATTTAAATTGTTGCTTATAACCTTTAGACTTTGGAGAATATTTGTTCCTGCTCTTCTACAAACTGGCGTCTGAGGGAATGTAGAAGGCTCTTTTATAATCTTTTGATGTTGGAGATAGTGGAACCTAAGTTCTCATTCTGGACCTTCGGTGTAGATGGTTTCATTGCCTTTGAGAGGTGAGTGGTCTTCTTAGGAATTTCTTCTGGTATAATTGTTTGGTTTCTGGGACTACTGTTAATTGATTTTCCTGAGCTTGATAGAGAATGTTGGTGGCTCTTTGGAAGGCATGCCCTTTCTTCAGTTCCAATTGGAACATTATAATATTCTTCATCCATATTCTTGGTTGAGAATATCTATTTTTACAAAATTTAAATAAGAATTTCTGGACCTAAACTCAGCTTCTGAGTTACCTAGGCCAGATACAATTTAAGGATTATGAAACTCCATCTTCAATGCCTTCTTATACAACTTCATTACTTCTTATCTCTGCTGTGTTATCTACATTCTCTTGAATTCACTCCACGTGGTTTTTTTTTTTTTTAACACCTTTATTGGAGTATAATTGCTTTACATTGTTGTGTTAGTTTCTGGTGTATAACAAAGTAAACCAGCTATATGTATACATATAGCCCCATATCCCCTCCCTCTTGCGTCTCCCTCCAATCCTCCCTAATCCATCTCTCTAGGTGGTCAAAAGCAACTAGCTAAACTCCCTGTGTTATGCAGCTCCTTCCCACTAGCTATCTACTTTGCATTTGGTAGTATGTATAAATACATGTCACTCTCTCACTTCTTCCCAACTTACCATTCCCCCTCCCCGTGTCCTCAAGTCCACTCACTACATCTGCATGTTTATTCCTGTCCTGCCCCTAGGTTCTTCAGAACCTTTTTTTTTTTTTTTTTTTAGATTCCATATATATGCGTTACAATACAGTATTTGTTTTTCTCTTTCTGACATACTTCATTCGGTATGACAGATTCTAGGTCCATCCACCTCACTACAAATAACCCAATTTCATTTCTTTTTATGGCTCAGTAATATTCCATTGTATATATGTGCCACATCTTCTTTATCCATTCATCTGTTGATGGACACTTAGGTTGCTTCCATGTCCTGGCTATTGTAAATAGTGCTGCAATGAATATTGTGGTCCATCACTCTTTTTGAATTATGGTTTTCTCAGGGTATATGCCCAGTAGTGGGATTGTTGGGTCATATGGTAGTTCTATTTTTAGTTTTTTAAGGAACCGCCATACTGTCCTCCATAGTGACTGTATCAACTTACATTCCCAACAAGAGTGCAAGAGGGTTCACTTTTCTCTATGCCCTCTCCAGCATTTATTGTTTGTAGACTTTTTGATGATGGCCATTCAGACCAGTGTGAGGTGATATCTCATTGTAGTTTTGATTTGCATTTATCTAATGATTAGTGATGTTGAGCATCTTTTCATATGTTTGTTGGCAATCTGTATATCTTCTTTGGAGAAATGTCTATTTAGGTCTTCTGCCCATTTTTGGATTGGGTTGTCCTTTGGATATTGATCTGCATGAGCTGCTTGTATATTTTGGAGATTAATCCTTTGTCAGTTGCTTCGTTTGTAAATATTTTCTCCCATTCTGAGGGTTGTCTTTTTGTCTTGTTTATGGATTCCTTTGCAGTGCAAAACCTTTTAAGTTTCATTAGGTCCCATCTGTTTATTTTGTTTTTATTTCCATTTCTCTAGGAGGTGGGTCAAAAGGATTTTGCTGTGATTTATATCATAGAGTGATCTGCATATGTTTTCCTCTAAGAGTTTTCTAGTGTCTGACCTTACATTTAGGTCTTTAAACCATTTTGAGTTTATTTTTGTGTATGGTGGTAGAGAGTGTTGTAATTTCATTCTTTAACTTGTAGCTGTCCAGTTTTCCCAGCACTACTTATTGAAGAGGTTGCTGTCTTTTCTCCATTGTATATCCTTGCCTCCTTTATCAAAGATAAGGTGACCATATGTGCTAGGGTTTATCTCTGTGCTTTCCATCCTGTTCCTTTGATCTATATTTCTATTTTTGTGCCAGTAACATACTGTCCTGATTACTGTGGCTTTGTAGTATAATCTGAAGTCAGGGAGCCTGATTTCTCCAGCTCCATTTTTCTTTCTCAAGATTGCTTTGGCTATTCGGGGTCTTTTGTGTTTCCATATACATTGTACAATTTTTTGTCCTAGTTCTGTGAAAAATGCCATTGGTAGTTTGATAGGGATTGCATTGAATCTGTAGATTGCTTTGGGTAGTATAGTCATTTTCACCATGTTGATTCTTCCAGTCCAAGAACATTGTATATCTCTTCATCTGTTTGTATCATCTCTAATTTCTTTCAGCAGTGTCTTAGAGTTTTCTGCAACAGGTCATTTGTCTCCTTAGGTAGGTTTATTCCTAGGTGTTTTATCCTTTTTGTTGCAATGGTAAATGGGAGTGTTTCCTTAATTTCTCTTTCAGATTTTTCATCATTAGTGCATAGGAATGCAGAAGATTTCTGTGAATTAATTTTGTATCTTGCTATTTTACCAATTTCATTGATTAGATCTAGGAGATTTCTGGTAGCCTCTTTAGGATTCTCTATGTATAGTATCATGTCATCTGCAAACAGTGACAGTTTTACTTCTTTTCTGATTTGGATTCCTTTTATTTCTTTTTCTCCTCTGATTGCTGTGGCTAAAACTTCCAAAACTATGTTGAATAAAAGTGGTAAGAGTGAGCAACCTTGTGTTGTTCCTGATATTAGTGGAAACGGTTTCATTTTTTCACCATTGAGAATGATGCTGGCTGTGGGTTTGTCATATATGACCTTTATTATGTTGAGAAAAGTTCCCTCCATTTCTACTCTCTGGAGTGTTTTTTATCATAAATTTTTGTTGAATTTTGTCAAAAGCTTTTTCTGCACCTTTTGAGATGATCATATGATTTTTATCATTCATTTTGTTAATATGGTGTATCACATTGTTTGATTTGTGTATATGGAAGAATCCTTGGATTCCTGGGATAAACCTCACTTGATCATGCTGTATAACCCTTTTAATATGTTGCTGGATTCTGTCTACTAGTATTTTTTTGAGGATATTTGCATCTATATTTATCAGTGATATTGAACTGTGGTTTTCTTTTTTTGTGACATCTTTGTCCAGTTTTGGTATCAGGGTGATCGTGGCCTCATAGGATGAGTTTGGGAGTGTTCCTTCCTCTGCTATATTTTAGAAGAATTTGAGAAGGATAGGTGTTAGGTCTTCTCTAAATGTCTGATAGAATTCGCCTGTGAAGCCACCTGGTCCTGGGCTTTTGTTTGTTGGAAGATTTTAAATCACAGTTTCAATATCAGTACTTGTGATTGCTCTATTTATATTTTCTATTTCTTCCTGGTTCAGTCTCAGAAGGTTGTGCATTTCTAAGAATTTGTCCATTTTTTTCCAGGTTGTCCATTTTATTGGCATATAGTTGCTTGTAGTAATCTCTCATGATCCTTTATATTTCTGCAGTGTCAGTAGTTACTTCTCCTTTTTCTTTTCTAATTCTATTCATTTGAATCTTCTCGCTTTTTTTCTTGATGTGTCGGGCTAATGGTTTATCAATTTTCTTTATCTTCTCTAAGAACCAGCTTTTAGTTTTATTGAACTTCGCAATCATTTCCTTCATTTCTTTTTCATTTATTTCTGATCTGAACTTTATGATTTCTATCCTCTTGCTAACTTTGGGTATTTTTCCTTCTTCTTTCTCTAATTGCTTTAGGTGTAAGATTAGGTTGTTTATTTGAGATTTTTCCTGTTTCTTGAGGTAGGATTGTATTGCTATATTCTTCCCTCTTAGAACTGCTTTTGCTCCATCCCATAGGTTTTGGGTCATCGTGTTTTCATTGTCATTTGTTTCTAGGTATTTTTTGATTTCCTCTTTGATTTCTTCAGTGATCTCTTGGTTATTTAGTAGCATAATGTTTAACCTCTATGTGTTTGTATTTTTTTTACAGTATTTTTCTTGTAATTGATATATAGTCTCATAGTGTTGTGGTCAGAAAAGATACTTGATATGATTTCAATTTCCTTAAATTTACCAAGGCTTGATATGTGACCCAAGGTATGGTCTATCCTGGAGAAACTTCCATGAGCACTTGAGAAGAAAGTGTATTCCATTGTTTTTGGATGGAATATCCTATAAAAATCAGTTAAGCCCATCTTGTTTAATTTGTCATTTAAAGTTTGTTTTTCCTTATTTATTTTCATTTTGAATGATCTGTCCATTGGTGAAAGTAGGGTGTTAAAGTCCCCTACTATGATTGTGTTACTGTTGATTTCCCTTATTATGGTTGTTAGCATTTGCCTTATGTATGGAGGTGCTCCTATGTTGGGTGCATAAATATTTACAATTGTTATACCTTCTTCTTGGATTGATCCCTCAATCATTATGTAGTGTCCTTCTTTTTCTCTTGTAATAGTCTTCATTTTAATGTCTATTTTATCTGATATGAGTATTCCTACTCCAGCTTTCTTTTGATTTCCTTTTGCATGGAATATCTTTTTCCATCCCCTCAATTTCAGGCTGTATGTATCCTTAGGTCTGAAATGGGTCTCTTGTAGACGGCATATATATGGGTCCTGTTTTTGTATCCATTCAGCCACTCTATGTCTTTTTGGTGGAGCATTTAATCCATTTACATTTAAGGTAATTATCGATATGTATGTTCCTATTACCATTTTCTTAATTGTTTCGGGTTTGTTATTGTAGGTCTTTCCTTCTCTTGTGTTTGCTGCCTAGAGAAATTCCTTTAGCACTTGTGAAGCTGGTTTGGTGTTGCTGAATTCTTTTAGCTTTTGCTTGGCTGTATAGCTTTTAACTTCTCTGTCAAATCTGAATGAGATCATTGCTGCGTAGAGTAATCTTGGTTGTAGGTTTTTCCCTTTCATCACTTTAAATATGTCCTACCACTCCCTTCTGGCTTGCAGAGTTTCTGCTGAAAGATCAGCTGTTAACTTTATGGGGATTCCCTTATATGTTATTTTGCTTTTCCCTCACTACTTATAATATTTTTTCTTTGTATTTAAATTTTGATTCTTTGACTAATATGTGTCTTGGCATGTTTCTCCTTGGATTTATCCTGTGTAGGACACTCTGCACTTCCTGGACTTGATTGACTCTTTCCTTTCTCATACTAGGGAAATTTTCAACTATAATTTCTTCCAATATTTTCTCCGTCCCTTTCTTTTTCTCTTTTTCTTCTAGGACCCCTATAATTAGAATGTTGGTGCATTTAATGTTGTCCCAGAGGTTTCTGAGACTGTCCTCAATTCTTTTCATTCTTTTTTCTTTATTCTGCATTGCAGTAGTTATTTCAACTATTTTATCTTCCAGGTCACTTATTCGTTCTTCTGCCTCACTTATTCTGCTATTGATTCCTTCTAGAGAATTTTTAATTTCATTTATTGTGTTGTTCATCATTGTTTGTTTGCTCTTTAGCTCTTCTAGGTCCTTGTTAAGTGTTTCTTGTATTTTCTCCATCCTATTTCCAAGATTTTGGATCATCTTTACTATCATTACTCTGAATTCTTTTTTCAGATAGACTGTCTATTTCCTCTTCATTTTTTTGGTCTGGTGTTTTTTTCCCTTGCTCCTTCATCTGCTGTGTATTTCTCTGTCTTCTCATTTTGCTTAATTTACTGTGTTTGGGGTCTCCTTTTCGCAGGCTGCAGGTTCGTAGTTCCAATTGTTTTTGGTGTCTGCCCCCAATGGGTAAAGTCGGTTCAGTGGATTGTGTAGGCTTCCTGGTGGAGGGGACTTGTGCCTGTGTTCTGGTGGATCATGCTGGATCTTGTCTTTATAGTGGTCAGAACCAAGTCCGATGGTGTGTTTTGGGGTGTCTGTGAACTTATTATGATTTTAGGCAGCCTCTCTGCTAATTGTTGGGTTTGTGTTCCTGTCTTGCTAGTTGTTTGGCATGGGGTGTCCAGCACTGGAGCTTGCTGGTCGTTGAGTGGAGCTGGGTTTAAGCATTGAGACGGAGATCTCTGGGAAAGCTCATGCCGATTAATATTACATGAGGCCAGGAGGTCTCTGGTGGTCCAATGTCCAGAAAAGAAAGAAAAAAAAAGAAAGAAAGAAAGAAAGAAAGAAAGAAAGAAAGAAAGAAAGGAAGGAAGGAAGGAAGGAAGGAAGGAAGGAAGGAAGGAAGGAAGGAAGGAAGGAAGGAAGGAAGGAAGAAGGAAAATGAAAGAATAGTAAAAAAGAAACAATAAGGAAAGGGAGAATGTAACAGAAATTGTAGAATAAGTAATTCTATTTTCATTTCAGTCACATATTTATTTTCATTTAAATGTTTATACACTCATGTTGTGTAATGTTATAAACATATTTATTAATATCAAAAAATAAAAAAAAAAATTTAAACCTTTGGAAACTACTGCACTAACACTAGCCCTCTCTTTCTGAATGATATAATTTAAGTAGGCATGGCAAATTTTCATTAATACAGAAAGATTTTCTTTCCTGGTAGGTCTTGTATTGTGTGTGTGTGTGTGTGTGTGTGTGTGTGTATGCACATGTGAACACATGGTGAATGGGCATGGCTTTTGAGCATCCTTACTTAAAACCACAAGGATGCATTTATCAGTCAACATCTCAATATTCAATCCTAGTGTTTTCCCTGTTCTCTCTCAGGTTCTAGTGTTACTCTCTGTCCTTAACTCTTTGGCTTGAACTGAATGCCATCTGGTCTAGATTATAAGAAGGAGCATGGTATCATGTTCTGGCTGTTTGGGACCTCTTAAGTTAGCTCTGGCTATGGTGCGATTAATTGTGCAATTTCTTTCTAGCTCTCATGTTTGATATCTTTCTTCAGTTTGCTGTCTCCACATAGTCTGCAAGCCATTTGGGCCTCAAATGCTGCTATTGGAATTGGATCTTCTCCTCTGAGATGCTGTGGATCTTCTCCTATGAGATACATTTATGTGACATCAAAACAATCAAACAGGAGACTGTGGCAATACAAATATGATGATAATGGTCCACCCCTATTTTCCATCTGAGTATGGATAGATAGATATAGGTATCAATTAATCATTAGGGGCCTGGTTTCCTCTTCTTTATATTAAGGGACTTAATAGTATCTTAAATATATTTATCATAGTTTGCTACTGTTTCTCAGCTAACAAGCAGATATCAGGAAGTAAAATTTCAGTGTCTAAAACTAGGGAATTGCATCAAGAATAGCAGATTTCTCTCCCACTCCACCCCACCCACACAAAGAATTTAGGATGCATTGATTGACAAAGTGATTATACTTGGTAGTCAAGATTTTTGGTAAATGAATAAGATGCAGAGGAAGTTGTATGAATTGGCTGAAATGATCAGGTAGGAGCAAAGCAGAGTGCCTGCAACAAGTGGAGTCCTTAGTTTAAAAGTGGATCAGGTAAAAAGAAAAGTTGAGCAGAACCAAACAGCAAATTCAAAAACACTAATATTAGGGAATAAGGGAAATTGTGCAAACTGACAGCAGCATTTTCAACTTGTCAATGTACAATCAAATGCAATCACAAGAACAATAGGGTAGGAAAGATAAGAGAAAATTGACATTTATTGAGTGCATGTGTTAGAGGCAGGGCTTGGTATTTTTGCATATAGTGTAGAGTAATTTCTCACCATGTGCAGTAAGTGTTTTCCCATTGCAGATGAATATGTTGGAATCAAAATTTTCTCAAGTTGAGTCTAGAATTTTCAACATTCTAGTAGACACATCTATGTAATGAATGAATAAGCTCTTTTCTCATCAAATTTCCTTCACTCACTCTGTTCTCGTCTCTTAAATTGTTTTTCCTACTTCAATTGTATGAAAATGGAAAGCTGAATTAATTACATCTTTCAAGTTATAGCCTTTTATTATTATTTGTTAGTACAAGACCCTCTCATTTGATTTTATATTTTTCTCCTTTATCCTCATCCTCAATTCCTGTTCCCAATCCAGACACCTATTCTATTGTTTTTGATGTCTTTAAAAGTGAATGTATATTTTAAAAATTCAGTTCTGTTTTCTGTGTGTTTGAATGTTTATATAAATTGTTTAAATGCATTATTTTTTTTCAGTAAATGTTAATACCAATAACTAGAGCCTGATGTCAAAGATGGACACTACCTTCTCCCTTATCCCATACCTCTCAGTCCCGTCAACTCTGCATTTAATATCTCTGGCAATTGTACCATCTTCTGTAGTCTAAGTGCTATGCTTTAGTTCTGGTCCTCATTTACCTTCTTATCTGAATTTTAGTAAGAATTCTGTAATTATTCTGATTTTGAAATTAACTCTTCTCTCCAAACTTCTGTCTCCCATTCAGGCCCATCCTCTACATACATGACTTATTTGGAGTTTCTAAAAGCAAATCCATACTTGGAAATTGCTCCACAAACAATTCACTGAGGGAATGCTCTCCACAGAAAGGAAATGATGGATACAGGATAGAGATGGAGAGAAAAGATAGGCCAGAATGTGGTGGTTTCTATGCATATCTACACTCAAACTGATCCCTCAGGGTGTGCTGGAGCAGGAACTACTCTATAGGGCTAGTGCTTGTTTTTGCCAACCTTGTATGGGTATACATCATTTTATTGCACTTTGCTTTACTGTTCTTCACAAACATTGCATTTTTTTACAAATAGAAGTTTTGTACTAACTCTGCACCAAACCGGACTATCGGCACCATTTTCCAACAACATTTGCTCACTTTGTGTCTCTGTGTCACATTTTGTTTATTCTTGCAATATTTTAACTTTTTTCATTATTATTATATTTGCTATGGTGATCTGTAATCACTGATCTTTGTTGTTATTATTGTAATTGTTTTGAGGCACCATGAACTGTGCCCATATAAGATGGCAAACAATAGATTAATATTGTGTGTGTTCTGACTGCTAGACTCCCTCATCTCTCTCCCTCTCCTCTGCCCCCTCTATTCCCTGGGACACAGCAGTGTTGAAATTAGGCCAGTTAATAACCTTACAATGGCCTCTAAGTGTTCAAGTGAATGGAAGTTGTGAATGCAAAGGAAAAGTTGTCGAAGGAAATTAAAAGTGCTACTCCAGTGAACACACAAATGATAAGACAGTGAAATTGCCTTATTGCTGATATAGATAAAGTTTTAGTGGTCTGGATAGAAGATCAAACCAGCCACAATATTCCCTTAAGACTAATCCAGAGAAAGACCCTAACTCTCTTCCATTCTGCGAAGGCTGGGGAGTTGAGGAAGTTACAGAAGAAAAGTTTGAAGCCAAACTTTCATGAGGTTTACGGAAAGAAACTATCTCCATAACATAAAAGTGCAGGGTGAAGCAGCAAGTGCTGATGTAGAAGCTGCATCAAGTTATCCAGAAGATCAAGCTAAGATAATTAATAAAGGTGGCTACACTAAACAATAGATTTTCAGTGTAGTCGAAACAGCCTTATATTGAAAGAAGATGCCATCAAGGACTTTCATAGTTAGAGAGGAGAAGTCAATGCCTGGTTTCAAAGATTCAAAGGATAGGCTGACTCTTTTGTTAGGGGCTAATGCATCCATGGTGACTTTAAGTTGAAGCCAATGCTTATTTGCCATTCTGAAATCCTAAAGCCCTTAAGAGTTATGCTAAATCAATTCATCCTGTGCTCTACAAATGGAACAACAAAGCCTAGATGATGGCACATCTGTTTATAACATGGTTTACTGAATACTTTAAACCCATTGTTAAAACCTATGACTCAGAAAAAAAAATTCCTTTCAAAATATTACTGCTCATTGACAATGAACCTGGTCACCAAAGAGCTCTGATGGAGATGTACTACGAGGTTCATGTTGTTTTCATGCCTGCTAACACTACATCCATTCTGCAGCCCATGGATCAAGGAGTAATTTTGACTTTCAAGTCTTATTGTTTAAGAAATACATTTATTAAGGATACAGCTACCATAGTTAGTGATTACTCTGACGGACCAGGGCAAAGTAAATTGAAAATCTTCTGGAAAGGATTCACTGTTCTAGATGTCACTAAAAACATTCACATTCTTAATGGGAAGAGGTAAAAAAAAAAAATCAACATTCACAGGAGTTTGGAAGAATCTGATTCCTAACCCTTATGGATGACTTTGAGGGGTTCAAGACTTTTGTGAAGGAAGCAACTGAAGATGTGGTGGAAATAGCAAGAGAACTAGAACTAGAAGTGAAGCCTGAAGATGTGACTGAATTGCTACTATCTCATGATAAAACTTAAGTGGATGAGGAGTTGCTTCTTATGGATAAGCAAAGAAAGTGGTTTCTTGAGATGGAAACTACTCAGTGAGGATGCTTCGAAGATTGTTGAAATGACAATAAAGGATTTAGAATATCACATAAACTTAGTTGGTAAAGCAGTGGCAGGGTTTGAGAGGATTGACTCCAATTTTGAAAGAAGTTCTACTGTGGGTAAGATGCCATCAAATAACGTTGCCTGTTACAGAGAAATTGTTTGTGAAAGGAAGAGTCAGTCAATTCAACAGTCTTCATTGTTGTCTTATTTTAAGAAATTACCAGAGCCACCCCAACCTTCAGCAACCATCACCCTGATCAGTCAGCAGCCATCAACTTTGAGGCAAGACATTCTACAAGCAAAAAGATTACTACTTCCTGAAGTCTCAGATGATGGTTAGCATTTTTGTCAATAAAGTATTTTTAAATTAAGATATGTACATTGTTTTCCAGACATAATGCCATCGCACACTTAATAGACAACTGTATAGTGTAAACATAACTTTTATATGCACTGGGAAACCAAAAAATTTGTGTGACTCACTTTATTGTGATAATTGCTTTATTGCAGTTGTCTGGAACTGAACTTCCATATCTATGAGGTGTGCTTGTATACCTCCATGTCAATCCGTTGTTTTGCCTGTGGAGCCCTCCAGACAGAGAGAAGCATAACATAGTGGGTATAGCAGGTCACCACGGATGAGGGCAATTCTCTAAGGGGGATAACTATGAGCCACAGCAGCAGCAGCAGCAGTTTGGGGGAAGAAATAGGCTCAGAAAACGCTATCTAGACAGAGCACAAACCACATCCATTACACCATCCAAGTGATTTACTAAAACGTTCCACTCCCCTGTTGACAGTCTTTCAGTGGCTTCCTACAGGCTTCAATATTAACTCCAAATTACATAACATTGCATGCTTTTGCTCCCTTTCAGTTTATCCATATTTACACCTTATCCATATAGATCTCTTTATAACTTTTAAAATGCTATCTTCTACATGTATTTGTACCATTTTTGAATGGCTCCATTTTCATATCAGCTTTCCTAGTCTAGCTAAAATTTTACTTCCTCCTAAACACTTAACCACATCCTCAGTCCCCTAGATCCCTGCCTTGAACATAGCCCTTTCTATGCATCCCCACCTAGCATGTATAATACTCTAGTATAAGTATCTGCTCACTGTTCTTCTACCTCACTAAACAGAGATTTCTTCAAGAACAGAATTGTGGGTTTTACATCTTTATCATATATCTTAATATATGATAAACATTGAATATATTTTTTCATAAATAAATGAATTAACGAGGCTTACACTGTTAAAATCCTCAAGGTAAGAAAAAATGGAATGCATTGTCATGTTTTAAATTCAGTTCCGTCAGATTCTAATGCCACCTTTCTTTTCATTTTTTCTTTTTTTTTTTTTACTGTAATAAGGTCTTTGGATTATTACTCTAGGGTATTTGAAATTATGCATCTCTTATTTTATTGGTAACCTAAGATTATCTCAAGTTTGTATATTTAGACAAATAATCTTATATTTGAAGTTGAAGATCAGTATAGGTGTTTATATCTCCGAGGGTTACTCTGGGATCATATGAGCTCCCCATGGCTAATCTACTAATGCCAAGACTGATATTTTTCCAATAGCAAATTGTGTTCCTAAGTAGGACTCTGCAGGATTATGCTACACTCAGTTATGGTAGCTATTATAATTGTGTGTGGATATATGGTACCACTTCTATTTATACAGATTTTATTTTGCTTATTTCCAAACTTATATTCTGTAGTCCACTGAAGGGGCAACAGGAAAATTAATTAACTTTCCTGTAGTTGTTGTCATACTTTCTTCCATTTTTCCTTTTCCTATGAGATCCCTGGAACAATCCCTTCAATTAGTTGATCTGTTTTCTTTTCCTCATTAACACTTCAAGAATATTTCTATTTATGTATTACATCAGCTTCTCTTGCCTCTCTGTTAATTTCTTGAAGTTCACATGCCTACTATACATACTTATGCAGCATAAATATTTTCACTCAAAAAACACCACATAATATCCAGCATGTCTTTCATGTTAGCATGCAGCTCTTTACATTAAAATAAATAAATAAATAAAAGCTGATACCCTTCAGTTAGATGTTGTTAAGATCCATGTTTTTACCTAGTCTTCTGCAGAATATCTTATTTTTCATCCATGTTCTCTGTCATCAACTGATCTTTTTCTCTATTGCAAACGAATCTGGGTCAAAATGGTCATTATCTTATGTTGCTGCTGGGATACTAACTTCAGTCTCTCTGTTTGCACTTGCTCTCTCTTTAAACTCAAACGTAGAGACTTTATCAACTGTACCTCTGTGCTATGTAGAACTGCGCCTTATTCATTGTAATGAGTAAACCAAATCTTCTTTGCCTTCTGATTTTGATAGAAAACAAAACAAAACAAAACAAAAAAAACTTCTAAGTTGAATTCGACCAGAGCAAGTCTTCTCCACTTTTTAAAAGTCATTGATTCCAAGTAACATCCTAGGTTATACTTTCAGACATGCCTCTGGCTATAGCACTCCGAAGTTTCTCTTTTTAACAATTTCATTTCCACTAGGCCTGCACTACAGAAGCAGTGCCTAGAAACATTTTTGCTATCAAAGTGTTGACAGAAGCTTGAATCAGGTTCAGCATAGGTCACAAGGTTGACAAATGGAAAGTAACCCAGAGATAAGCCCAGCACTAATTAGTGACAAGAAAGGCTGGATAATATTACCTCTTCAGTGCTGAACATCTATTTTGTTCAGTCTACTAGGTTACAGGCACTTGCTCCTTTAATTCTGAGTTATTGTTAAGAAGCAAGTGGTATTTCCATTTCACAGATGAGGTTTAGCAAGGTTAAGCAATTTGTTCAAGAACCTTGAGCTTGTAAATGGCAAGGCTGGGATCTGCCTCATGCCATCTCCTTAGTTAAACAGTCATTCATTTGATCTGAGCTTTCCGTGATTAGTTTTCTCATCTCTCTCTTGGATTTATTTACCATGCACTTATGTCATACCCTCTATGTGCCAGGCGCTGTCCTAAGGGCTTTAAAAGTATAAAAAATATTTACTCATAACAATTCTACAAGTTATGCATTGTCATCTTTGTTTCAAGAAGAGGAAACTGGGGCCAAAAACTTTCAGTAACTTGCTCAAGATCACAGAGCATATGAATACTTTCTTTTCAATAGATGGACATATATAACTAGATTCTGCCATGTAATAAAGTCATTGCATATTTGGAAATTTAGTTTTGTTTTAAAGTAGGTTTATATTCAGAAGTAGAAGTTTTTGTTTGAGCTCTAGCAATCAATTATCCATGCCTGGAAGACATTTACCTTTTAAGCCTCAGTTGCTCTAATTGCCACTACCACTATTTCCTTTGGCAGCTGCTAGACTACTTCTGGTTGAGAAACTTGGGATTAATAACAGTTTCTAGGAGACATACATTAGAGATCCAATATATTTCACTGATGACACATGCCTTACTTCCTCAATATCCTTCACTCTAGTCAAGGCTCTCTGTGACTGGAAGAAAGAAATACTTTGCAGCCTCCCTAGAACTTACAGGCTGCTGACAAGGACCATTAACTAATTTAGATTTAAGAGTCTGTGGAATTGCTGGCCAGAACTACTACAGTGGTGCCATGGGTTATTAAAGGTTTGCTTCTATCAGACACTCTCCAGTTCTGCCTGTGTCTCATATTTCTTCTCACTGGAACTTAATGCACTGGAAACTGGTTTGTATGTGTGTTTATTGTTTATAGGAACATGCAACATAGTATGAATAAAATGTAGATATTATAGTATGCAATCAAATGAATAATTTACTACATGTATAGCATTAACAAGATCAGGAAAAAAAAATGTGTTATCATTGGTTACACGGGTTCTCTATGATGTTATTTGATGTGATGTTCTTCACATGAATTGCTCTGACAGTTTTTATATCTTGTCATTGAATGCTGATAGCAGTGTGCAAATAGGTTTGCCACATAGGAATTACATGTCCCACAAGTTCATTTTCAATGGCATTTTAAAGATCAACCATCCTTGCAGGAGTTAAGAAAGATTTATAGATTCATTGCAGTGCAAATCCTTACAAAGAAAGACAAAAATTACTGACAGTTTTGTGTAGAAGAGAATATTAAAAAGTACACTATTTTTATTTAGATTTAACTGATATACAATAAAAATATAAAAATCAAATGTCCATGTAATCAAATTTTCTTCACATGTTAAACAACAGGTCCCGAGAAATCCATTTAAGAAGTCTATACTAGAACCAATAAATAACTAACATGTTAAAAAGGTAGAAATTCCAACACGTTATTCACTATACAAAGCAGTGGTTTATACAGAAAATTATCTAGATATAGGTTATCAAGCAAGCAGAACTAGAAATTCTCCAACTTCCATATTTGTAAGTCCACATTTGCTTGGTCAGAGAGAACTAAAAATACTACTGAAAGAAAAACTAGCATCTTATAATATTTTGGTTGAATATGTATACACACATACAAAAATATATACACATATAAGCAACACGTATATATACATATATACACACAAAAATATATTTTAAATGTTCTAACCTCTTGCATATAGGTGATGCTAATCTTATATGCTGTTTCAAAAATAGCAAAGGCACTCACTAAAGTTAATCATTTTAACTGTGCGTGAAGAAAGAAACTCTCAAAAGTCATTACATGATTTATTTCCTTGTGACTACTGAGCTGATTATGTATTTTCCATTATTTTGTGGATGCACTTGGCATATTATTATATACTACTTTATATGCTACGAGGATAAGGGAATATTTATTCTTATGCTTCTGCATTTGTAAAGGATTGCAGATATCATTTAAAAATCAGGTACATAAAAGAAATATAATACAAAGAAGCATCTACATTCTAAAAGGCCTAAAAATGGAAATGCCTAGTGTTAGAAGTTCAAAATACAGCTGATTGTAGTCAACTTAGTGTATAATTTGAGGTTCCTTGGTTTATAAATTTGTAATAGATTGTTAGTTCTTTGAGGATAGTGGTTGAATCTTGTATGTCCACTGGACAGTATAATTTCTTGCATATTATTTATAAAGACTTACAAAATGTTTGTTAAATCAATGAATTCAGTGCCTTGGAAAAAAGGTATTGCTTTTCTTTCAAAACGTTGACTCTACTTTCCTCATCTTCCTCTCATCTACTCTTTCCTACACTTATACTGGAAATAATAATAATAGCTTCCTTCACGCCTCAAGTTCTTTCTTTTGTCGTACACAAATCATGTTGCCACTTTCTGTTCCTAAATCTTTCATAGATTTAGACATTTTAAAGGACAGTTTAAGAACGTTCCAGAACTTCACTTAACCTACAGGAAAAAGTCTATTTTCCTTAATACAGAGTTTAATGACAACAAAATCCTCACCCTAATTAATTTCTTAGGCCTTGTGTCAGTCACTTCAACATTCTCTCTACCAGCTCTGCTCCCAATGTCTTTCCTCTACGTCTATTTTAGTGAATCTTCAACCTTAATATACTGAATTTTTATTTAATATTTGTTTTTTACCCCAAACTATACCAGTCCATGATGATGCAAATATCTCAAATAAGGCACAATCCCTCTTTGTGTATCTGCTTGACTCCTGATCTTCCACATTTCTCTTCTCTCTCACACTAGTGAAATGATACTCATTTTTCATGATCTGCTTTTTCTTGGAAGGCATTTCCAATGTCAAAGAAAGAACTAATTATTTTTGCCCTCTGTATTCCCATAACACTTTGTCCATATCACTGGCACAGCTCTAATAATTATGAGATACAGTTAGTTACATAAATTCATTGTTCCACAAATTTTGATGCCCTTGAGATCAGGGAACATATTTTACTCATATATGTATTCCCAGCAAAATATACTGTGGCTTACATGTAATATATATTCAACAATTGCTTGAATGACAATTTTATTTAAAAAAATAATAAAGTATCCATATGTTTGTGATTCATTTTAATTAAACTGTTTTCCTGCCCCACTCCAAAAAATGATATCTGGAATTGTATGAAATAATATATATGTATATATATAGGCATATAGTTAGAAGTATTTGTGACTCCAAAAAAATTAGGAACTGGTGATTGCTGATCTTGGTGATAATTTATCTTTATATTTCAATTTGATACTAACCCTACCATCTATATAAAATATTTTAGTATTAAATGTATAAAGGAGATACCCATAGTTATAAAAATCACCATGAAAAACAAAACTATGCTTATAAACAAAAATATTCAGAAAAAAATTTACTTCAATGTTAATTATAACTAATATACTCATAGATTACTCATATAAAATTAGTAAGATTATGTAAGTCATATTTTCTTTGGAGCAAGTGCTATAAACTGCTGAAAAGAAATTGTCACAAGACACTCTTTTACTTGAGACATACATTTTCTGCTGTTGATTTTACTAAAATGAATTTTATGATGTCCTTTGAGAAATACTGATAATGTGAGAATATTTGTTGGCATGTATATGAGCATGGCATTATCTGTGAAGGCTCTTACATTATTTTTAAGCAATCTAGAATATTTTTATATTATAAACTATGTCCAAATGATCAATGTTGAAGAAGAGTCTGTGATATATTTTTATATATATGTCATATGAGTATAGTTTGTTGCTCCCAAAGATGCAATAGCATATATTATGTATAAAAACATTAAAACTACTTTCATACTTAAATAGTCTTTTCTGAAAAATGTAATCAGCTTAGACACAAAGGTGGCAAGAATATATACCATTTGACATTTACTCTATGATACACAAAAGGAAAAGGAAAAGTGTACTTTGAAGGACATTTGGCCTGTGGCATAAACAAATGAAGAAGGAAACCAAAAAAATAGACCTTTAATTAGGTTTATGCCCATTTATTAAATGAAAATAAGAGAGACACACTGCATCAAAATTATCCAACAATGTTCATTTACTCTAGGATCTAGTAAGAGGAAAACAGCATAAAATATTTTAAAAAGAATTCATTTAGTTCATTAGAGACTGCTATAAAAGTTTTCATGCTGAAGGAAAAATATGTAAGATTTAGGAAATAAGCACTGTAGAGTAATTACAAAGCTGCAGAGTAATTATAAAACAGTTTTGACTGACACATTAACATTTATACTGTTATTGAGCACACATAAACACACTCATGTACATAGACACACATGGAGAAAGAGAGAGAGAGAGAGACAGAAATTACTTGGTTTCATCATGCACATCAATGAAAGTTCCAGAAGTATAGCATTAAATTAGAAATTACATCACACTCTCCTGGTTTTCTTCCCCCTATTTCTCATTCTCTTTTACTAGGTTTTCCCACCCACAAAATATTGAATTGTGAATTGTCCAGGGTTCAGTGTCAATTCTTATTTTTCTCTGTATTCAGTCCCTTAGTAATCTCATCCACATTTTATATACTGACTCTAAAGAGATAACTACAAAACTTTAATCTCCAGCCAAATTTCTCTACTGTATTTTACACTTCAATATAGAACTGCATTTGCAATATTCTACTTGGTTTCTTTAAGAAATTTTAAATCTAAACTGTCCAAAACAGAAACAATTTTTGTTTTATTACCAATTACCTGATCCTCCCCCATATCCTTAATTGAGACCACCACTCATTCAGTTGCAGAATGATTGAACATAGCAACATGTTCACATCTTAGTGAGAACAATGACTCTGCACTCACACTGTAAACTGAAATTAATGCCGCGTGACTTACCCCAGGTCCATCATGGACTCTATGTCTGAATAAGAACCAATTTGGGAATGTGGCAGGGATTAGCCTATGTAATAAAACCATCTTATTAGGAATTATTGCTAGCATATGTTAAGGGTTTCACATTCTATACACTTAGTAGACCTGGGTATAAACTGATACTTCCTGCTTTTAAGATCAGTTCTATTTTCATGCATCATGTTGGATATCAGACTGTATGTAGGACCTTAGGTTGTTTGGGCTATATTTTATAGGCAGAAGTGTGCTATTATGAAATGCATTTGGTAAGAGTTAATGGTAATAGTTGCTTTTTAAGGAAGCTTTCTTTGGAAGAGAAGAAATGAAACAGGTAAACCAATTATGAAAGTTTTTCAATAAACAACAGTAAACAGATACTCATACCATGTGAATTACAGATGATTGTGTTTTTATAAATAATTTGGTATTGAAAATACGTGAAACTGTTAATTTGATATATCAATATAATAGATGATTACTGGTCAAAGATCTAAACAACTTAGTTTATTCATCTTGGGCAAACCATGTAACCATTTTGACACTGTTGTCTCACCAGTAATATGAAGAAAATACAATTTCCCTTGACTATGTCCCACAGCTATTATGGGGCTAAATTAAGATGGTGATTACAAAGGCTATTGAAAAACAAAAGTTCTATTAAAAAATTAGGTGCTGTTATAATTAGTTGTAAATGTTAATGAGCTCTCATAAATGTCTAAAATTAATATTACTTTAATTTTAAAAAGCCAAGTAGTATTTTTTCTTTTCATTTCCCCTTTACATTTTATTCTTTAAATATTTCCCATGAACATATGGGAGAATTTTCTTTTATTGCATGTGTAAATTAAACACACACACAAACAGAACACAGACACAGTTTTCTCTGACATATGAGTGACTTTTTTTCTAACTACATATTTTCCAACATAATTATTCATCTCTGAGGTTCTTGTTTTTCCTTCTTCATGGCCATCTGAATAACAAAGTATTACAGACCTGGTAACTATAACGTACGCAGATTTAAAAGACCATGGTTGCAATACAAGCACACCACAGAGAGAAAGACATTACAGCTTTTAAAATTCAATAAACCTGCTTGCTGTATTTACTTTCATTGTGTTAAGCAAGCCTTTCGTTATGGTCATTAATCGAGGTAGATGATGTATTGTTACACCATCGTTACTTTGACATGTGAAAGATTCCATATCCAATTAGCTGCAGAAGGTTATGTTAGATCAGAAGGTCTAGGTTTCTGTCTTCAGTTGTGACTTTGGGCTAGACACTGTCACTTTTAAACTGTTTTCTTTCAAATAAAACAAGGAAATTGGGAGAGGATTATTTTTACTATACTTTCTAGGTTTAATATTTTATGATGTTATGAAACATTAACAATTTTGAATTCAAATCCTCACCTTAGACCTGGAGTCTCTGAGAAACATGGGGACAGCCTGAAACATATCTTAGAGGATCATTTAATTGTGATTTCCTCAACACTTACAAGACGACAGAGATCTTACCACCATGGCCTCAAGAGAGAGGAAATGCAAAGATAAAAACAAAACTTGAGAACTAGATCCTTTGGTTTTCTAACCAGGGAAGAAAAATAGAGCTTTAGAAAGGGACAATGAGAGTTCAAGTTGAAAATGTGAAAGCATCCATCCACTTCATAAAACTCTACACCAACTACTATTGGCACACATTTAAAATTCATTGTCTACTAGAAAAGGTTATAGAAATCAATGTTGGACCTAAGAAAACTACAGACAAGAAGACTGATTGTACCTAAAAACTTATCAAGTTCATTTCTGATAGTATATTAAATTTTTCATATAATATGATTTCTTTCCTTCATTTACCAGGTGTTCTTTCTTTTCCCCAATCTAGGACCTATGAAAAGTTATCCATATAAGCATGACAAAAGATGTAAAATGAGTGATGATACTTATAAATGTATGATGCCTCTCCCATGTAGGAGAGTGGTGGTAGTGGAGGTGTGGATGTGGGTGTGAGCATGTATTGGTGTTCTTTGTGAGAAACAGTGGCATAGTTATCTTAAAAACCTCCAATGGGCAATGATGCAACATCTTCTAGGTGCATGCATAGTATAGGGCTCCAGAATATTTTCCTGAATAGGTGCTAAGTCAGTAAGATGTTCTAAGCTATGGTTTTTAATCCAAACCCAATCATGTCAAAATAAGAAGGACTCATCAAGATGGAAAGGCTAGAAGATCAGGTAGGAAGAAAAAAACTTTTAATCAGGGCAGAAAAGCAGTAGGAAAAATCTCTGACTCCAGAACAAGGAAGTGAGATGTGTTTTTCATCTGTGTCCTCTGTACACTTGTAAGTTGTTTGAGAACTCAAGACTACAAACTTGGAGAAACTAAGAATAATTTGATTTGGAAAAAATTTATAAAAGTAATATCTTTGATTTGGGGGGGTAATTTTTGTTGAACAACTAATGTAAAACTATAAAGTAGCCATTTTATTTTTCATGGCTTCTTATAAAGGACATGCCATGTTAAAATTTTTAAAATGTCATTATAAAAAATTTATTTTTAAATAGCAATATATATATTGATACCTCCCCAAGGAAACCAATCTATGTATTTTCAGATTTAGTACATGATTCAGTACAGAACAAGAAACCAAAAGAAAAAAAGCCAAAAAATGTACCAACAACAATCTTTCAAAGTGGTTATAAAATGTTGTAGTTTTACTATTCAAAATTATTGTTTCAAACTTTAACTTCAAATGTGAATTTGTATTAGTTTATTATTTTTATTTTGCAAACTCATTATAAACCAGCATGAAAAAACTTGCATTTCAAAAACAGGAATATTGTTAAATTAGATCTTATGAATTCTTCATGAGACCAAATTTAATGAAATTATTTTTAGAATTACTAGTTAGTAAACATATTTTTTTAGATAGGATTTTCTAAGGAGCTAATATAACAAAGCAACAACTCTGCATGTTTCTTTTAATAAAAGATTTTCATATGACTGTAGTGTTTAAAACTAAATCCTACATTTTGTTTTACTAACAAATTTGAGCTATTATGGAGTCATCTCTCAAGAAATGCAATGATCTAATTTGCCATTTGCTTTTCTTTCAAGACTTGATTCAAATGATAAAGAACTATAAATACATAGGAATATGAACGTGCATATTCATATAGCAAAAAAACAGAATTAATTTGAGACACTTATCTATGCATTTTCAGTATAGAATATAAAAATTAGATCTAAATATCCAGTGTTCTTTTAATGAAAGTTTAACATGCAAGGAAAACGTCTAATTATTATTATTCCATTTATAAAAGTGTGTGAAATTGTTGTTAAAATATTTTCTGTAATCGCTCTCCCTCTCTCTCTCTCTCTCTCTCTCTCTCTCATGGTATATAGCAACAAGAAAATATTTGGCCCTTAAAGGAATAATAAATTGCCATACTTTTAATACTTTGAAGTATCTGCTGTCTATTTGTGTTAAGACATTCCTTGATAATTTTTAATGCATATTGAGATAATGTACAAAACTCTTACTAGGGGACTCAGATTCTCAATAGGCAAATGTATATTTTACCTTTCTATAATCAATTTTTTAAAGGATGAGTTATTTTGTAAAAAATGATTTTAGGATATAAACTGCAAAATACGTTTGTTCTGGAACTAAAGATAATTCCTGTGAGAAAGAATACATACAATATATTATTTCCTTTTCTGGGCCAAATATTTTCTTGTTGCTATATATTTTCTTTTAAGAAATTTTTATTGAGATATAGTTGATGTACATTATATGTTATAGGTTAAAGGTTATACTCCATTTATAGTTATTATAAAATATTGGCTATATTCCCTGTGTTGTACAATATATCTTCATAGCTTATTTATTTTATACATGATAATTTGTATCTCTTAATCCTCTACTCCTATCTTGCCCCTCCCCCCACCCATCTCCCCACTGGTAACCACTAGTTTGTTCTCTATATCTGTGAGTCCATTTTCTTTTTGTTATATTCACTAGTTTGTTGTATTTTTTACATTCCACATATAACAGTGATATTATACAGTATTTGTCTTTGTTGTATTTTTTACATTCCACATATAAGAGTGATATTATACAGTATTTGTCTGATTTATTTCATTTAGCATAGATTTCTTTTTTATTTTTTTAAATTTTTATTGGAGTATAGTTGATTTACAATGTTGTTTTAGTTTCTGCTGTACAGCAAAGTGAATCAGTTATACATATACATATATCCACTCCTTTTTAGATTCTTTTCCCATATAGATGATTACAGAGTATTGAGAAGAGTTCACTGTGCTATAGAGTAGGTCCTTATTAGTTATCTATTTTATATATAGTAGTGTGTATATGTCAATTCCAGTCTCCCAATTTATCCTTCCCCCCACCCTCAGCTTTCCCCCCTGGTAACCATAAGTTTGTTTTCTACATATGTGACTCTATTTCTGTTTTGTAAATAAGTACACTGTTGGTGGAAATGTAAATTGGTACAGCCACTATGGATAACAGTATGGAGGTTCATTAAAAAACTAAAAATAGAGCTATCATGTGATCCAGTAATTTCACTCGTGGGCATATATCTGGAGAAAACCATAATTCAAAATGACACATTCACCCCAATATTCATTGCAGCACTATTAACAATAGCCAGGACATGAAAGCAACCTAAATGTCCATCAACAGAGGAATGGACAAAGAAGATGTGGTACATATATACAATGGAATATTACTCAGCCATAAAAAGAAAGAAATAATGCCACTTGCAGCAACATGGATGGACTTACAGATTGTCATATTGAGTGAAGTAAGTCAGACAGAGAAAGACAAATATCATATGATATTGCTTATATGTGGAATCTTAAAAAAGGGTAAAAATGAAATTATCTACAAAACAGAAATAGAGTTACAGATGTAGAAAACAAATTATGGTTACCAGAGGGTAAGGGCAGGGGGATAAACTGGGAGACTGGGATTTAAAAATACACACTACTATATATAAAATACATAACTAATAAGGACATACTGTATAGCACAGGAGACTCTACTCAATTTTCTACATATATTTCTATATATTTCCTAATAATTATCTCATAGACTTGAATAACTTTATTTTCCCATTTCCCCACAAAGAATTCTCTAGTTCCTGGTTCAAGTGTGAACTCCTCAACTGAGCTTTCCCTGGTCCCTCAAATACAAATATTTCTCCTTTCTCTGAAATGCCACAGCATTTTATCTATCAATGTGCTTTCTTTAAGACACATTTTTCCCCCCTTGTATTACACTTATTTAGGTTTATATCCTCCTTTACTCAACTATAATCTCTATTAGAGACATGTATTGTTGATCGAGCTTTTTATCCTATTAGTAACCAAATAAATATTTTGTATATAATAGCTTTACAAAATATGTGTTGGTAAATAAATAAGTGAATATCTGGATGTTTGATGTTCATTACTACCTTAAGGCACAGAGACAAAATAAACCTGTTTCAAATAATCTTTCATAAATTTTTATTAAAAATGAAATAATTAAAACTTTTCAAGATTAAGGAGTCAAAATATCACTTATGCCTCAATTTCATGATCATTTCAAATGGATTTTGTTTGAATTTAGATGTTACAGAACATTACTTCCTATCTTGTCTTTCTTTTGTAACAAGAAAACAAGTTTTAGTGACACAAATAACAATTTCAAATAAGTAAGTGACACATCATGTACTTACCAGTACTTACATCTGGTTTCTTAAATTTTCCTTCTATATATAAAGGAGTGGCCCTATGAAGTATACATTTTCCTAAGAATAAAAGTGTTCAACACTGAAAATATGCATGTGATTCTAAAACAGGTTGCTTTTAATATATGCTCAATTGCAGTTTAAATCAAATGCACACTGTAGGGTGCATGATATTACTACCCCTGAAAGTACGCTATGAAATATTTGAATCATTATGTGGTTCACATAGTGTGAAATGCAAACAGTCCCATGGAAATTTGTTGATAAAATAAATGTGAATTTCACTCAAGTTCTCAATTTAAAACTTCAGCCAGATATGAAAGCTAAACTTCTGATGTTTGAAAAATAAAAATAATTTCATATTTATAAGTTAACTTCTATCTATAACGTAAAAGTGTTCATCTTAAACCAAATCTATTACATCTGCAAATTTGAAATAGTCATTAGTGGCATTTCTGTATCTCTTACCAATAACTATGTGGAGCTAGTTTTTTTTTTTCTAATTTATTTATTTTTGGCTGTGTTGGGTCTTTTTTGCTGCGTGCGGGCTTTCTCTAGTTGCGGCGAACAGGGCTACTCTTCGTTGCAGTGCGCGGGCTTGTCACTGCAGGGACTTCTTTTGTTGCAGAGCACAGGCTCTAGGTACGCGGGCTTCAGTAGTTGTGGCACGCGGCTCAGTAATTGTGGGTCATGGGCTCTAGAGCACAGGCTCAGTAGTTGTGGCGCACGGGCTTAGTTGCTCCGTGGCATGTGGGATCTTCCCGGACCAGAGATTGAACCCGTGTCCCCTGCATTGGCAGGCGGATTCTTAACCACTACGCCACCAGGGAAGTCCCTGGAGCTAGTTTAAATGTCCTGGTTGTACTTTTAAGCAAGAAACTCTAAGTGCCAATTATTCTGAATATTTGAGTTGGGGTTTCATCACCTAAAGTGTCAACCTAACATGAAACTTACATTTTTTCCTTTATTGTATTACTGATTTATGTTTTTAAAAAACACAAGTAGGAGTGAAAGTGGCAGCATTAACAATAATAGATAACGTTGGCAAGAAAAGCTATAATTTGTGATGTTTGACCATTGTTCTACTCAACATACTTATATACTTTGTTATAACGGTTAACAAGTTATTGTTCAATTAAATTGGACAGTTAGATTGCCTATTATTGGAAACATTGTGGGGTAATTATCTGTCAAACCTATCTAAATTTGGGTTGATGAGGTATAACTACTAAGTTCATTGGTTTAAGCTGCTGCTTTGGTCTGAATATCTGAATGTGCCCCTCCTAAATTCATTTATATTGAAATCCTAATGGTATTAGGAGGTGATTACAAGCAACTAATGGTGTTGCTATTAGGAGGTGGGGCCTTTGAGAGATGCGTAGGTCATGAAGGCAGATTAGTGTATTTTTAAAAGAGATACCAGAAAACACCACAGTCCCTTCTACTATGTGAAGGTACAAAGAGAAGTCTGCAACCTGGAACAGGGCCCTTACCAGACCAAACTGGCACCCTGATCTCAGACTTTGAGCTTCCAGAACTGTGAGAAATAAATGTCTATAGTTTATAAACTACTCAATCTGTGGTATTTTGTTATAGCAGCCCTAATGGACAGATCTGTATAATCATATAGGCTTTCCCATCTTATTTCCAGTACAAGGAAGAAAATGAGATTAACAGCTACTATTTATATCACCACCCAATCTAATGAGCATATTTATAAAACTCAAATCTCTATGTGTAATAAACAGTCATTATTCATCTCTTATCATAGTAATAGTTAAATTAAATAAAATATGACATAAGATTTAGTTACAATTCCACTTATTTGGTTAAAAAACAGCTAATCCAGAGTGAGAGACAGAGAGAGACTTAGATCTCCCATAACAATGGCAAAAAATTGTCAAATTAATTTGAAGAAATCAAAGAGGCAGTTTATATCACCTAGTAATTAGAAAATGTAGTTTTATCTCCATATAAAATTACTTCCTATCAATTATTTTTATTTATTGTATAATCTATCATGTAATTTGCAGAGCTTTGGAAACCTTTAAATAATAACATCTACAATATTCTGAAACTCATGTTCAGTGCTGATGGTAATTGCTAAGATATTTGATGCATTCTTTCATACTTAAAAAGTCTTTTGCACATGTGGGTCATATTTTCAAATGCAAAGTGAAGAACTGATGCAAGATAAGGATCCTTTTTAAAAAATATACCTTGCAAAAGTAATTTTTGATTGCTTTGTTTTCCTCCCCAGATTACCAATATCATTCAAAGCATTTTAAGCAGTGATTTGCTATGATTTCATTCTGTCAGGAATATTTAAACAAATCTATCAATAAGGCACTTTTATTTTCCCTTTTACTGGTTTACCTATACAACTATCTATTCAGCTTGTATGGATTTCTGATTCCCACATATCAGACACCTCAGTAATACCATTATTTTGTTTGCCTCATTGTTTTTAAATGTCTAATATGCTAAGTATAAGGATACCCTCTGTTTACTATAGACAGTAGACAAGTAGACAGTGTTTATTCACTATAGAAATGTTTCTGATTTTTAAAATTAAAAAAAAAAAATTTTTGGCTGCACCACACGGCTTGTCGGATCTTAACTGTCTGACCAGGGATTGAACCCACGTCCTCGTCAGTGAAAGCACGGAGTCCTAACCGTGGACCGGCAGGGAATTCCCAAAACGTTTCTAATTTTAATAGCTAAAAAACAACTTGGTTTACTATATGTTTTGTGAGATGTATATTCTATTTTGCAACATCAAAAAATAAAATAGGGTAGCTGATGAGGTGAGGTACACAGATGAAAAAGTGACTGCACAATGCAGACAGAAATAAATATGTCTTCATAATCTTAAGCAAATTTTGTTTCCCAATGTGATTATCTTTATACTACATTACACATTTTTAATAAACAAGTTTTCTAGAAATTGAGAGAAAAGTAGGAACACTTCTCATGGGGTGTCAATAAAATCAGTGCCTCTTTTATATACTGCCCAAGTCTTGGAAAAGGTTATTGGGTTTATCTGCATAAAATATGACTAGCAGTCAAGCATGTCAACGATTCAATTTGGGTCTCTAAATTAAACATTGAGTAATTTACTACTGGGATCATGTGGCCAAATCCCCTTTTACCAATTTGGTTAAGGTATTTTGTTCAAGTTCACTCTCACTGTATTTATTTACAAGTTCAATAAAAGGCACATTTAACAGTGATAATTAGTGTTACAGTTACATTCATATATATGACTAACAGATATAAACATTTATCTATAAATATCTACCAACAAATATGTTATTAATATAATAAATCCCTAAAGGTTAATCATTGGATGAGCCATTGCTTAAAGAAGCTGAGATTCCATACATGCAGTTCTTCAAATGTGAGAAAATTTCATACTTGTGAATTAAATTGCAAGGTATTAATAGCAAGCTAAGATTTTTAATAACTGATGCTTTATGAATGTTAATGAAAAGAATGGGCCTCTACTTCTGAAATAACCCTCTGAGGTCACATTTAGAGATACATCAAAAGGGAAGTTTTATTAAAAATATATGTAATTTCAGCTTCCTTCTAAAATTATTATATTCAAACCTGTTTTAATTGAATCGCTTATTCAGTGAAGTTTCTAGCTTGATATTACAAATCTAATAAGAATTAAGTACCAATTTTTCCTTGTTTATAACATAGATTTTATTTTCTCAAAAATTTTTAATTTTCCTCAAATAAAATGTCTTCTAAAAGCAATATTCTATTTTCATTATTTTGAAGGAAACTGCAAATATCTCCCATTTGTACTCTTTTGATGATTCTAATTATATACTTGATATCTGCATATGTTGACACTTCATTGGGTCATGGATAGACCACCCAGGAATTCCATGTGGCTTTTTGGATGCCACTTTGCAATATTTTTCGTTCATTACATATTAAACAAAGAAGTTTATTTTTAATGTGTCTAAGTTTAACTGAAGGGTAATACAAAAACAGGTGAACAACACTTTACAATCCCATTATTTCAGCTGAGAGATGTGTAAATAACAAAAGAAAAAAATCTATTTATGCAGGTGAGGTGAAACATGAGGGAAAGGCAGAGTTTCAAAGGGAAGTTTAGTCTGACACTATATATTCAGGAGAATGTCTTGATCTACGAGGAGTTTTTAAAAATGTAGAGATTAGCCCCAATTCAGGTAAATTGAGAAAAAAGTAGTAATTTTAACAATCTTGGATACAATATAATAAACTAGATTTTTTTAAAGGCAAGGTAATAGATAACTTTTGTCTAGAACACTTGAACTCTGAAGGTAAATTGCATATTGGCTACCTGAGATTACACACTGGTAAGTTATGGAGATTCTTTCCATGCTTCTTTTGTGATTAAACGTTATGCGTTTGTATAGCACGCTATTAAGAGGACTTACTAGAAATAATTACGGTATAGGACTGAATTCCCAAAGTTAAATCTTCTGTAAAAAACATGTATATTTAACATGATTTGAATAGCTCTTCCAACACTTTAATATTTCAGTTCTAAGATGAAGCACTAGATTCCATTATTAATTTCTCAGAGATACATTTGATTATTTCTAAATAAGACTCAGAATCTATGGAGCTCTTTGACCTTACATGTAACTATTGATTAATTCATTAATTAATGTATTATTCTGGAAAAAATCTCTGCTTATTTTCTATTATATATGTCAATGTAAGCAATTTTTGATGGCAAATTATTTAATTCTAATGATTAGTATATTAACTAATGTACTTTGCTGGAATTTAAAAATTCACTATTATTCTTCTATTATATATTCTAGTAAAAGTGATTTTTAGCAGCAAAAATTATCAGTGTTATAAGCAATCAAAATATACAAAACTATGGTAAACTTTAGATAACATGGGAAATGTGATGTATGGATCCATGAGTTTTCATACTGGGGTGGTCTCATATTATGGAGAAAAAGGCATTTTTTTGTTATTTTCAAAATAAGACTGTAGAGGATTTTAGTAAAAACTAAGCAGAGAAGAGAGAGAGAACACACATCATTTGTTTAAATGACCCTAAGCCAGTAGGATGATATTGTCAAGTCATCTAAAAAAAGCATCGAAAGAATAAAAACAAGTAACTTTTTGACAGACACCCATACTTTCTGGGAGGAGGTAGAGTTACAGAAAAAATACTGGTCCTTGAAGCTCCTTCAGCAAACAATTTCATATTCTACAAAGATATAAAGGAATTCCAGGGCAAAGCTCTTTGATAAATAATAACTTTATTCAAAATGTATTTATTATATTTAAGTTTTGTTTGTTTACTTTATAAAGAGCACCCTTATTTTCTTTATATTTATTTGATTTACTTCATCCTGAGCATGAAAAATTTGTTGTCCTACCTACCAGGGTACAGAAAGTCATTGATGATTTGTGGGTCAAAAAGGGGGAGGTTTATTATTATCTCTTGCTCAAGCACTTCCACCTCCCTTGGCACTTGATTCATTAAATATTTGTATGGTCTTGGAAATTACTTTCAATCCTTACAGAGTTAATTGAGCTCTGAACTAAGATCCAAAGCATCTGTACTTTTCTCCTTTACTGAAATAAATATAAATCTGTGAACCAATTAGTCTCCTGTATTGCCAGTAAGCTTTGAAATCTGCTATACGGTTGTCACATTGTATATTAAGATAGAATTATATTTTCCTTGATTGAAAAATGCATTTTTCTTCAACCAGTGTGAGATGTTTTAAACTACATTTTTTCCTCTATGTTATAGCATTTATATTTGAATTAGGTTTCATATCCTCACCAAAACAAACAAATTAGCTACACTAAACATAAAAACTAATGTGAATAGAAAGAGGAACTTAAGAAAATTATGAAAGGGATACAACTATTTTTTAATGTCCACAAGCACAAATCTGGAAGAATGTTCTTTTATCTTAGACTGACTCACTCTATTTGTTCCTCTGTAAGAATCTAAGATTCAGATGTCCTCTATCTCCTCTTTCAGTCATATGTGTGTGTGTGTATACATACATATATATATATACAGTTCCTCGGACATTGGGCATAAGGCAACAAGGGATAGTTATCCCTGAGAGAAGGGAAATGAACGAGGTAAACCCTACAATAGCCGCAGTTTACTGCATGAAGAGAATTTCCAGGCTGCAATACAGGGAAGGAATACTTGAACACAGCAAGCAGTCTCTCTGCATAGAAGAGAGAGTATTCAGAGTTCATGGAAGCCAAGGTCAGTAAAATTCCCAGGGCAGGTGAGTGGAGAAAAGAGAGCTGCACATAAATAGGGAGGGTTTCGGATATCTGAGAAGGGTTCTTCTCTGGTCTTCAGTTCAGTACAGATCAGTGCACACTTGTGAGAAAACTCTCCAAGGCCATGGAGAGACTACCAGAAAGAATCAGTCATATCAATCATTAGGAAAAACACAGGCCTGAGACTAGTTCTTGATGCTACATACTGGAGTGGAAAGACTTACAGAATTAGAAATTCCTATAAACTTTAAAATAAAACTAAGTATATATTAAGAACAACTCCATGCCAGTATATTTGACTACTTCAATGAAACAAACACATTTTTTGGAAAGATACTGAAACTCCTTTGAGAATAACAAGAATAGTTCTATATCTATTAAGACACTGAATTTTTGTTTAAACATTTTCCCACAAAAAAGAAAATCTGGGTTCAGAAGTCTTTCCTGGTGAATTCTATGAAAAGTTTAAGGTGGAATTAAATTACAATTTTACATGAAAATAAAAGAGGAGTAAAAACTTCCCAGTTCATACTATGAGACTAGCATTACCCTGACATCATGGTCAGACATAGATATTACAAATAAAGAAAGCTATATACAAGTATTCTTTATGAATATAGATACATACATTCTTAACAAAATTTTAGCTAATAAATCTCCCTAAAATAAATAATAAAATATAATGCAGCATGACCAAATGGGTTTTATCCCAGAAATGCAATTTGGCCCAACAAGTGAAAATCAATCAATGCATTTGTTTATAGTATCAATATAAACAAGAAAAATTATATGATTATCTCCAAAGATGTAGAACCATTTGATAAAATTCAATATACATTCAGGAAAAATTTTAAGGCAAACTAAGAAGGAACTAAACCATCTTTTGAACTGATAAAGGACTTTTATGAAACATGTACTGCTAACATATTTAATGATGAACACATGAATATTTTTCCACTTAAGATTGGCAATTAAGTCAGGATATACATTCTTATCCCTTCCATTCAGCCTTGTACTAGAGGTTCTAAACAGTGTAATAAAGCAAAAAATGAAAATAAAAGGCATATATAATAAAATAGAAGGACACAATTCCATCTTTTCACTGTGAGAAGTTAGACATATTCATTCTAAGGTAGAATTCAAATAGTACGTTATTTCAATCACGTTCTTGTGATCCATAAGTTAAAGGGAGAAGATAGATTTTAATATTTCTATAAAAATGTGATCAATGTAAGTATAGCTGAAACACTACCTCATGTGCCCAAGGCTTCCCAACACATATATATACATCTATAGGTGATGATAAATAAGAAAAATCTCAGATAGTTACACTAAAATTCATTTATAGTTCATACTAGTTATTCACAGCAAATCGTTTTCTCCCTTTTCTTTACCAGCAAGTTTTAATTTTCATGTTTTACTTGGAATCCTTTTATTTCAACTTGAAAAATTCTCTTTAGCATTTCTTTAAGGCAGATCTAGTGGTGATGAACTCCCTCAGCTTTTGTGTGTCTGGGAATATCTTCATCTTTCCATTTCTGAACAACAGCTTTGCTGGGTATAGTATTCTTCATGGCAAATTGTTTTAACTTGCCAAAATATTTAAAAAATAATACAAAAATAAAATAATACAAAAACATAAAGCTCTTTATGGATATTTGTACTTTAGCTTTCTTAAAAAATTTTTGTTACAGTAATTTTTTGTTATGTACACACACACACCCTATAATTTTGCTGTAACCAAACTATATATATATAAATGTGTATGTATAAAGAGAAAATCTTTACAAAAATTACAATAATTTTTTCATTGTGCAGTTATTTAAAAATTGTGTCCACTATATTTGAAGTTATATTGAAATTTTAATATTTAAGTTGTCAAATTTATTGTCATTAAATAATGTTTTCAGAATTTTTCAGGTTTTGTTGTTTTTGATTTAAGTTTAAAAATACGTTCCTCATATTGGATTCCGATAGATAAAAATATTGGTAACCAATAATGTGTGCTTTATATTGTGATGTGTTTTACATACACATTTCCTTATATATCAGTGTTATTTTTAGTGATTTCAAATCTCTTCTGTTGGTCCAATTGCTTATTCTTGGGCTTTAAGAATATTTATATTGTTGCATATTCAATATGTAATCGCAATCTGTAATGGAAATCTCCTTCTTCCCATCAATAATCCACTTTTTTACAATATTTATTTTTCTAGAATCTAGATAATTGGTAGAACTGTTATGAGTTAAAAACCATTAAACATAAGTTGACAGGAATTATTAAATTTGTAATATTCATTGTACTATTATAGCCACAAAATAGTTGGTCTTATATGGTATTTGCAATTATCTATTTATACCAATCCCTAAAATTCTATACTTACTTCATATAAATCCTCTAAACTTCTACACAGACTTATTCCTAGAGATTTCACATATTGTGTTCTAAGAATGCAACATATTTTTTCACATAATTCTAATTGGTAGTACTATATTTCAATATATTGGAAAAAGGTATAGTATCTTTCTGCTTATCTCTTATTAAGGCAAAAGGTTATTTAGTCACCTTCAATTTCCTAGATTTCCATTATCTGCAAAAAATGGAAATTCTGTCTCCATTACCAGTAGTGGTCTAAAAAAAAGTCATTCGATTCTATATTTACCATTTTAAAGAAATTTTTAGTGTATATTGAGACTATAAAATGGTAAATCATAGTAGCACTTCAAAATTTTAAGGCTGGGATTGTGAATTTAATGTTGCTGAAACTTGTTAAAAAAGAACAGACCAGTAAGTTAAAAGCTGTTTTTCTATAAAGGCCTCAAACAAGGGATACAATTGTTTTGTTTTCTGCTTAGTTGTACAGTGAAAGAAACAGAAGTTTAGATGGAATTGCAAGCAAAATTCAACTATATGTATTATATAAAGGACTACCAAAAATTGGGACTCCAAAATATTTATAATAAAAACATGGCCAGAGGTAAGTTAGAAAATTACAATTTAAAAAGGTAGAACTTCAATATTATTATCAGATTAAGTAGAATTTGAAGTAAAAATTATTAAACAAAACAAGGAAGTCACTTGTGATTATAAATGTTATCTGTGGGTCCAATAAAGTAGGGAATATTCAAAAAACAAGACATTCAGGAAGAAGAGAAGAAATTACTAGAAACATATTCTTAGTAGACAGTATTAATTCATCTCTTCAGTTCATGATAGATCAAGTGGATAAACAATAAAAAGGGAATTGAAGATAAATAAATAAGGCAATAAAATTAAATATAACTAATTACACACCTTAAAGTAGAGAATGTACCTCTTTTAAAGTTTCTGTGGAAAATTCATAATAATTAACACAAAAATGGATAAGTTCCAAATAATACAAATAACAGAAATAATTCTTTGATGGCAAAGACAGAAAAACTGGATACTAATAATTTAGGAATATTCACGACTAAAAATATCTAATCCCTGGAAACTTATGACAAAGAAACAAATATTAAAAACACATTTCTTAAGGGGTAAAAGCAAAAACCCAATACACATTTTTTGAATATTGATCCAGAATAATGACAATATTTCTTCAAATCAGAAACTCTAAAAGCAAAAACATCTTAGCCTTAAAAAAACCCTATGAAATAGAAAAAAATAGGTGAATTATGAATTCAATTCAAAAGAGTTAAAAAAAATGACTATGTACTTTGTGCAGTAAGGTAGGACACCACTCCCTCCCTCCCCAAACAAAAGAGCATAAGAAAGAACTTAAGAGATGAAACCATAAGATAACAATTTAGAAAAACAGAAATCATGATAAATATATAAAGCCATGAACTATTTCTTTGGAAAATAAATGAACATGCCTTCAACCAATCTTGTCAAGAACAAAGAGGGAAATTGTCAGATACAGAAAGTAAAACAAGAATGGAGAGATAACCATCAACAAAAAGAAGAAACTATACTTTACAACTATGCAAATTAAATCTGAAAACGTAGATAAAACAAGTGACATTCTAGATAAATATAAGTGAACAATCTCAGCAAAGAGAAGATAAATTTAAAAAACAAAGACCAAATTTACTTATGAACATCAAAGCAAAGAACCTTAGACAAAAGATAATCAAATAACAACTAGCAGCAATTTAAAAGAATAATCTATCATGACTAATGAGAGTTTCTTAGAGCAATACAAAAGTTAAATATAAGGAAATCCATTAAAATAAATAAAAATATTGACATATAAAGAAGATAATAAGATGAATATCTCCATATATTTAATAAAACATCTGTAAAAGAATCAATAAATATTTATACTAAAATATTCTTAATAAAAGAGTAATAGAAAAATGATCTACTTACATTTATAAATTGACTAAAAATGTTTTTCTCATTAAAATGAGGCAAAAAAATTAGGGAAAAGATAAGGACGCCATAATTTACCAATATTAAAAACCAATATTAAACTGTAAGGGGTAATAGTGAATACAATCATAGAGAGTTATAAATAAGTATAGGAATGTCATGTGCAAAAACTCTTACTTACAGAATATATGATTGTTTCTCTGGAAAATCTATTACATATGACATAATTCAATGATCTGTTTGATTATAAAATAATATGCATAAAACAATTCCCTAATAAACAATTTTTTTTAAACTGGAGAAATATACTCACTTAAATAGCAACAAAATATGAAATAACTAGAAAAAATTAACAAGAAATATGTAGGATTTATATAATGAAAAAATTTAAGCACTACTAAGGGATATCAAAGAAATCAAACAAGTGTCAAGGCATTATATGGTTGTGAAAAGAATATATATGTCAATTCACTCTAAAGAAGTCTAGAAACCTAAAACCTAAAGTAGATTTTTAAAGATCCAAAAGTTTTTGGAGAATAGAGGGAATGAGCCAGGTTGGGTAAAATTTGTAAGAAAAAATAAATTAAAATATCAGTGACATTTAGAGTATAGAGGGTAGATTATTCTTCTCTGTCATTACTTTGAATTTTAAATCTTAAATAATTAAAATGTTGTAACTGTGGTTGACAGATCTGTAGAATATAATGTCCACAAATAAGCTCACTATATACAAGAATATAAAATATAGTGAAAGTGTTATTTATAAAGAATGTATTTTTTAACCTTAAAAAAGTTAGGAAAACAAGAAAAAATAAATTTTTGGCCTCTGATAACTTATGCTGATACCTTAGAATTAAATTACAAAGGGATTTAAATTTTAGAAGTGAAAATAAGACAATAAAGCTATTACATGTTAGCAAAGGAGACTGTAGAAGGACTTCATAAAGATTACACAAACCCAGCTAGCTTGAAAAAAATAGATGGGTACTTTTGCATATAAAAAACCAAACATCTAGACTGTGAAACAAACAAAACACAGTAAAAGAGCCAAAATACACATTACGGAAAAAGGAAAATATTTATAACTCAAGCAAAAAGAAAAGAGCTAAAAATTGCCTTAATATATGAAAAGCTCTTAAAATTAGTGTGAATAATGATCTACAATCTTGTAGGAAAATTAACATAAGCTATGAACAGACACAACAAATGAAATATAAATGTCTCTCAAACATGAAAACTGCTATATTATGAAAACAACATTTCACCCATAAAATTTAAAAATATTAAAAAGTTTAAGCAAAAATAACAAGTGGACTACATCAAACTATAAAGCTTCTTCAGAGCAAAGGAAACAATAAAATAAAAGGGCAACCTATTGAATGGGAGAAAATATTTGCAAATTATATATCTGATTAGTGGTTAATATTCAAAATACATAAAAACACTCAGGCAACTCAACAGCAAAAAACAAACTATCTGAGTAAAAAATGTGCAGACGATCTGAATACGAATTTTTTCATAGAAGATATAAATATGAGAGGTATATAAGAAGATGCTCAATGTCATTAATCATCTGGGAAATGCAAATCAAAACCACAAATCCTCACAGGTGATTTGCATATCACCTCACAGCTGTTAGAATGGCTATTATGAAAAAGACAAGAAATAACTGTTGGGGAGGACTTAGAGAAAAGGGAACCCTTGTGCACTGTCAGTGGCAATGTAAATTGGTGCAACTACTATTAAAAACAGTATGGAGGTTCCTCAAAAAATAAAAAGTAGAACTACCACACCTTTTTTTGTGTATGTGCTAGTATGATATTTATTTATTTATTTATTTATTTATTTATAATTGGGGTATAGTTGCTTTATAATGTTGTGTTAGTTTCTGCTGTACAGCAAAGTGAATCAGCTATATGTATACATATAATCCCCTCCCTCTTGGACCTCCCTTTCCCCCATCCCACCTATCTAGGTCACCACAGACCACTGAGCTGAGCTCCCTGACCTACACAGCAGGTTCCCACTAGCTATCTGTTTTACACATGAGAACTATCACACCTTGAGGGCATTATTCTAAGTGAAATGTCAGGCAGAGAAAGGCAAATACTGTGTGATCTCACTTACATGTGGAATCTTAAAAAAACAAAATTAAGAAAATAAAAATGAGCTCACAGATGCTGAGAACAGTCTGGTGGTTGCCAGAAGCCGGGGATAGGTGAAGTGAGTGAAGGAAGTCATAAGGTACAAACTTTCAGCTATAAAAATAAATAAATAATGGGATGTAATGTACAGCATGATGATTATAGTTAATAATACTGTACTGTACATTTGAAAGTTTCAAAGAGAGTAAATATTAAAAGTTTTCATCACAGGAAAAAAATGTTTTAATTGTGTATGGTTTGAACATTTTGCAATATATACAAATATCGAATCATTATGTTGTACATCTGAAACTAATATAATGTTGTATGTTAATTATATCTAAATAATTTTTTAAGTTTGATAAATCCTTGAGTTGGAGTGAGTTTCACAAAATAGGCACTCTTCAATATTGCTGGAGAGAGTGGAAACTACACATTGCTATAGAATGGTTTGGAAATGTCTATCCAAATTAAAAATGCTTAAGTGCAACTCAGCAGTTTTGTTACTGGAAATGTAACCTCCAGTTAAAAACACATACATGTCATTTGAATATAGACATATTGGGAGACAATCCTCCAAAAATCTTTCACATTTCCACGTGTCTTGTGAGCAGAGTTACTGATAGTCTAGACTATCTCTTCAAGGAAGTTTGCGTACAGAATAGCTTTGGAAAATAGAGATAATGTTCCATCCAGAGTGAACGTCAATCTTGTTTTCTGCCCAGTATAATAAAGATAATGTCTCCCTCGGGGGCAAAATTTGGGTGGCAGACTTACTGTCCTGGGTTTTCTAAACTCAAATTTCCTCTTTTGTAACACCATGCATTTAGTGTGCAGGTGTCATCTGACCCTCATCTCATCACCCTGTAGAAACTGGGGCACCAGGAATCAGTGCAAATACCATACTCTGCCAACATGTAATGTGTTTTGCCTTTAACCCAGGAGTGTTATATCTTTTGCCAGCATCCACAAAACTGTGGCATGATAAATTTCAAATTTGAAAGTAGGGTAAATTTTCAGCCTATTCCCAGTGTTGATGGAATAGTCAATGCATTGTTGTTTGCAATATCAAATTATATTGAAACCTATATGCCCAGCTTATAGCACAAGTTAAATAAATTATATGTATATAATATATATATATAAAATATATAACCAAAACTTAATATTAAGTCACTGAAAATAAAGTTAGTTCTACATTTACTGATATGGAACAATCCCCAGGATTTATATTTTAAGGAAGAAAATAAGGCAAAAACATTTTGTAACATTTGATACCGTTGTGTAAACAAAATGAGAGAGACAGAGAGAGAGGGAGAGACAGATACATAATTATGCATGCTTCTATTTGGCAGACTGTGTCTTAAAAGCTAGTAAAAATAGTCAGGAACAATATATTCTTTTGAGGAAGAAAACTGATTAGCAGTTTGTTCCTTCTGAATTGTATGCCGTGTTCACTTGTACCAATACAGAAGTAATAAATAAAACATTTTAATGGTAAATCATCTTTGTATTCACATATCTGAATACTAACAATTAGTTTAATTCTTTCCTTCTTGATCTAAATTTTCCTAAATTGTATATATACCACTTGTATGAAAAGGTGGCATTTAGACAGGAATTTTGGAAAGTAATGTATTTATTATAATATCTAATGTAGTTGAGCTGCCATAATATATTTAAAGCTACTTACCATATACAATTTATGGAAAATAATGATTTAGTGTATTTTAATGTAAACTGTGCTAGAATGGTTTGAATACAAACATAAATGAGATATCTATGCTTTTCACATAGAAAATATTATGATAGAGACATGCAAATCTAAGCATTTCTCCTGTAAGTGATATAATAGAAGCATGCACAGGACAGAAGGATTACTATTTACAATATAAATGAAAAGGAATAATAACTTCAGCTTGGAGTATTATGGAAGGTTTATATCTATAAAGAAATAAGATTTCAATTGGGACATGAGTATGGGTTCAAAACTTTATATATATATGTATTTGTATATATGTATATGTATATGAAATTAGAAAAGGACTAGAAATAAATATTGAATAATTTGAGTACAGTGTAAATATTGAATAATTTGAGTAGAGCTGAAGCATGTATGGGGATTTGAGACTAATGCATTTTCCATGGGAAGATGTTCCAATGTTTAATTGAGGTGGTAGGATGAAGAATGATTTATAAGAGGAAGAGAGTGGATATAAGTAGAGCAGTTAGGAAGATATTGTCCTAACACTCTGTGAGCAAGGTAATGATGGCCTGACTTGTTCTAGTGAGTAAACTTAAAAGGGGGAATTTTTAGAAGTAGCAACCAAAAGACAAAGAACATTATTAAGTTTTTGAGTCTTGAGAATTTACTTTAGGAAATACAGGGGGAAACACCAGCAGTAGGATAGCTGTTGAGAGAAATTTTAAGCATTTGTTTTTGCCAAATTCTCAGCACATTCATAAAACTGTGTCCAACAACAGACTATGAACATAAGGTTGGGGATCAGAAAAAAATGGTGTCCTTACTTTATTACAAATTGTGTGTCCCTACTTTATTACACAAACTGTGAACAAAATGTGGTAAATCAGGAGATAAAATATAGCATGATTATAGGAAACAGACAAAATAATTCTTTTTGGAGTATCTGTATTTAAATATTGAGCACAGGAAGATTGTCCAAGAAGGAAAAGGAAGATTGTTTTGAAGAAAATATTAAAAAGTAGATTTCAGTGATACAGAAATAAGAAAAATGAGAATTTCAGATAGGATTAGTCATCTCTATGCAATGTACAATGCACTTTTAAAATATCTAACTTAAAAGAAGTTATTTAGATTAAAAAAATCATGGTGAGACCACATTAGTGATGTACACTCATTTTCCCAGCTCTCACCTGTTAATCACATTTATAAATCCAGAAAACAGTATAAGAAACAACAAAAGGAAAGCTAAAAGATGTTAAGGAGAAGGCAGACTGGTTGTGGACCCAAAGACTGGAGGACAGAACATCTTGCATCTCCTCATCCAACAGAGGAAGGGCACCCAAACTCAGTGTTTCCCAATTTCTGTCCTAGCAAGAGAAGGCATCCTATGTAGGCTTATTCTTCCCCTGGATTGAAATGTGAGTCACTCTAGCAATATTACATGAGCCCAACACCACAAGCAAGATGGAATTGGAAGCTCCACCAAAAATAAATGTCCAGGTAAAATAATAACCTTCCCTACCAAACATGAGATATCCACGTTCTGCTAAGAGATACTGAGGTAGAAAGGCAGAATAACAAGAAAAACTGAACTACAGCATGTGGCACACTCCAGGAAGCATCTAGACTCTGTGCACCAAGACTCTTTTCCACGCAGACACATTGGGATAGGCAGGCAGAAAAGGAAAAAGAGATCCAGTTTCAGTGACCTAGAACAGGAAGTCTCTTTGTCCTGTGGGCCCAAGGCTTTCCTCCCCTACCCAGAGATTGGTGTCTGCAAGCTGCCACAAATAAAACATGTGCCATAGGGGTTATCCAAGTTTCAGGGAACTAATTGACTTATGGATTTACAGCTTGGAGTTCACATGAGCTTTTTAAAAAGTATGAGATTGACTTAGATTCTTATTAAAGTCTAGAGAGAAAAGCTGAATTGTCTCTAAGTGATGACACAAAGAATGTCCTTAAATCTGAGACAGGGATAGGAATTTGGGGTAAACTGGAGGCTTTCAAAAGGACACAAATACATAGTCAGCTATCAAAATTAGGATTGTCAGACTGTGCTTTGAGTTCAGTGAAGGAATGCCATACATTCTTGGGTCCTTATAGGTATAGGAAAATTATTATAGGAGGAACAGCTTGAGTGAAGAGAAGTAGAAAATAATACAAAGTAAGGATCATTATGGAAAGGTGTAGTTGTAACGGGGAGAGTTATGTGGATAGCAAAAATGATACGGGAAGGAATAGAGAAGAAATAGGATATAGCAAAGAATGACAATAAAAATGGTGAGAATAGGAAGTAGACAGGTAATCCTTGGGGTCTTGTTTTAACATCTAGAATTGAAGCTAACCACCTTGTGATGTCATCTGCTTGTCCAAAGTTCTCCAGAAAACTATCTACTCCGTGGTGCCATCTGCTTCCTCAGGACTCTTAAGAGAGCCTATTTCTAGTCTCCAACTGGAGGTGGACTTTTATTCAGAGTAGCATTTGCATCTTTTTAGTTTAGGGACATGAATCTAAGGTTGGACCATCTAGGGTTTGCCACAATGTTTAGAGTAAGGGACTATGTAAGGACACCTCCAACGAGACTGTTAAGATTTGTTTTCCAGTGAGTTGTTTCCAGAGAACAAAGTCTCCAGTACTGGAGGAAAACAGCCTCTATTTATGATACGTGTGCATATAATTAATCAGTCCCTTGTTGTATTTTAGAATATCTGAATTGGCCAGGTTAGAGTCTTTGAAATCCTAGGCAGTATAGGGAATGTTCATGGGTCATCCACTTATTTTCTAGGGAGCTAATGGTGTAATCCAGTAGGGCAGGACTGAAAAGCAATCAAGGATAAAGGGCAAAACTTTAGGTCATAGGAGATTGAGTTTTTCCTGTCAGTTTAGCAAGTTTTAATTTTAAAGATCTATTCGCTCTCTCTATTATTTCAGATGACTGAGAATGATAAGAGCAATGTAATTTCGGGGAATAAGGGAGAACTGTTGGATTTAATTACTGTACCAGTGAAAAATAATTCTTCATGAGGGGAGCATTTGTTTTGATAAAAATTTAACTGCAATAATGGTCTTCTTACAAGGAACAGTTTTAAGGCCGTGAGAGAACATCTATATGATTCTAAGAACATATTTATAACCATGAGATTTAGGGAGCTGAATAAAATTTAACTGCAAATTAAGAAAAGTTCTTAAACATCTGTATATAAATAAAACTCCATAGGTGAATCCCCAGTTGGAAATCACTGGTCTAGAATACAATGGATTTAAATTAAAGGTGTAAAATAGAGACCAGGATAATTAAAAAATAATTGAGATGATAAGCAATGACATTGTATTATCTAGCATCAGACACAGCAGGATTAGAACTCTGATAACTTTTTTTCTTTAACATCTTTATTGGTGAATAATTGCTTTAAAATGGTGTGTTAGTTTCTGCTGTATAACAAACTAAATCAGCTATATGTATTCATATATTCCATTATTCCCTCCCTCTTATGTCTCCCTCCCACCCTCCCTATCCCACTCCCTAGGTGGTCACAAAGCACCGAGCTGATCTCCCTGTGCTATGCAGCTGCTTCCCACTAGATATCTATTTTACATTTGGTAGTGTATATATGTCCATGCCACTCTTGCACTTCGTCCCAGCTTACTCTTCCCCATCCCCATGTCCTCAAATCCATTCTCTACGTCTGCATCTTTATTCCTGTCCTGCCCCTAGGTTCTTCAGAACCTTCTTTTTTAGATTCCATAGATATGTGTTAGCATATGGAATTTTTTTTTTTTTTTTTTTTTTTTTTTTTTTTTTTTTTTTAAAGTCTTTATTGAATTTGTTACAATATTGTTTCTGTTTTATGTTTTGGTTTATTGGCCGTGAGGCATGTGGGATCCCAGCTCCCTGACCAGGAATCGAACCCGCACCCCCTGCATTGGAAGGCGAAGTCTTAACCACTGGACCGGCAGGGAAGTCCCCAGCATATGGAATTTGATCTTCTCTTTGGGACTTACTTCACTCTGTATGGCAGAGTCTAGGTCCAACCATGTCACTAAAAATAACTCAATTTCATTTCTTTTTATGGCTGAGTAATATTCCATTGAATATATGGGCCAAATCTTCTTTATCCATTCATCTGTCAATGGACACTTAGGTTGCTTCCATGTCCTGGCTATTGTAAATAGAGCTGCAATGAACATTGAGGTACATGACTCTTTTTGAATTATGATTTTCTCAGGGTATATTCCCAGTAGTGGGATTGCTGGGTCATATGGTACTTCTATTTTCAGATTTTTAAGGAACCTCCGTACTGTTCCCCAGAGTGGCAGTATCAATTTACATTCCCACCAACAGTGCAAAAGGGTTCCCTTTTCTCCACACCCTCTCCAGCATTTATTGTTTGTAGATATTTTGATAACGGCCATTCAGACAAGTGTGAAGTGATACCTCATTGTAGTTTTGATTTGCATTTCTCTAATGATTAGTGATGCTGAGCATCCTTTCATGCGTTTGTTGGCAATCTGTATATCTTCATTGGAGAAATGTCTATTTAGGTCTTCTGTCCATTTGTGGATTGTGGTTTGTTTGTTTGTTTGTTTGTTTTGATATTGAGCTACACGAGCTGCTTGTATAGTTTGGAGATTAATCCTTTGTCAGTTTCTTCGTTTGCAAATATTTTCTCCCATTCTGAGTGTTACCTTTATGTCTTGTTTATGGTTTCCTTTGCTGTGCAAAGCTTTTAAGTTTCATTAGGTCCCATTTGTTTATTTTTGGTTTTATTTCCATTTCTCTAGGATGTGGGTCAAAAAGGATCTTGCTGTGATTTATGTCAGACAGTGTTCTGCCTATGTTTTCCTCTAAGAGTTTTATAGTGTCTGACCTTACATTTAGGTCTCTAATCCATTTTGAGTTTATTTTTGTGTACAGTGTTCTGGAGTGTTCTAATTTCATTCTTTTACATGTAGCTGTCCATTTTCCCAGCACCACATATTGAAGAGACTGTCTTTTCTCCATTGTATATTCTTGCTTCCTCTATCAAAATAAGGTGATCATATGTGCGTGGGTTTATCTATGGGCTTTCTATCCATTCCACTGATCTCTATTTCTGTTTTTGTGCCAGTACCATACTGTCTTGATTACTGTAGCTTTGTATTATAGTCTGAAGTGGGGGCCACTGATTCTTCCAGCTCCGCTTTTCATTCTCAACATTCCTCTGGCTATTCAGAGCCTTTTGTGTTTGCATACAAATTGTGAAATTTTTTGTTCTAGTTCTGTGAAAAATGCCAGTGATAGTTTGATAGGGATTGCATTGAATCTGTAGATTCCTTTGGGTAGTAGAGTCATTTTCACAATGTTGATTCTTCCAATCCAAGAACATGGTATACCTCTCCATCTGGTTGTATCATCTTTAATTTCTTTCAACAGTGTCTTATAGTTTTCTGCATACAGGTCTTTTGTCTCCTTAGGTAGGTTTATTCCTAGGTATTTTATTCTTTTTGTTGCAGTGGTAAATGGGAGTGTTTTTCCTTAATTTTTTGTTCAGATTCTTCATCATTAGTGTATAGGAATGCAAGAGATTTCTATGCATTAATTTTGTATGCTGCTACCTTACCAAATTCACTGATTAGCTCTAGTAGATTTCTGTTAGCATCTTTAGGATTCTCTATGCATACTATCATGTCAGCTGCAAACAGTGACAGTTTTACTTCTTTTCCAATTTGGATTATTTTTATTTCGTTTTCTTCTCTGATTGCTGTGGTTATATCTCCCAAAACTATGTTGAAGAACACTGGTGCGAGTGGACAAACTTGAGTTATTCCTGATATTAGAGGAAATGGTTTCAGTTTTTCACCATTGAGAAGGATGTTGGCTGTGGGTTTGTCATATATGACCTTTATTATGTTGAGATAAGTACCGTCTATGCCCACTTTCTGGAGGGTTTTTATCATAAATGGCTGTTGAATTTTGTCGAAAGCTTTTTCTGCATCTACTGATATGATTATATGGTTTTTCTCCTTCAATTTGTTAATATGGTTTATCACATTGATTGATTTGTGGATTTTGAAGAATCCTAGCATTCCTGGGGAAAACCCCACTTGATCATGGTGTATGATCATTGTAATGTGCTGTTGGATTCTGTTGGCTAGTATTTTCTTTAGGATATTTGCATCTATGTTCATCAGTGAAATAGGCCTGTAGTTTTCTTTTTTTGTGACATCTTTGCCTGGTTCTGGTATCGGAGTGATGGTGGCCTCATAGAATGAGTTTGGGAGTGTTCCTCCTTCTGCTATATTTTGGAAGAGTTTTAGAAGGATAGGTGTTAGCTCTTCTCTACATTTTTGATAGAATTTGCCTGTGAAGCCACCTGGTCCTGGTCTTTTGTTTGCTGGAAGATTTTTAATCACACTTTCAATTTCAGTGTTTGCTCTGTTTATATTTTCTATTTCTTCCTGGTTCAGTCTCGGAATGTTGTGCTTTTCTAAGAATTTGTGCATTTCTTCCAGGTTGTCCATTTATTGAGATATAGTTGATTGTTGTAATGTCTCATGATCCTTTGTATTTCTGCAGTGTCAGTTGTTACTTCTTGTCATTTCTAATTCTTTTGATTTGAGTCTTCTCCCTTTTTTTCTTGATGTGTCTGGCTAATGGTTTAACAATTTTGTTTATCTTCTCAAAGAACCAGCTTTTAGTTTTATTGATCTTTGCTATTGTTTCCTTCATTTCTTTTTCATTGATTTCTGATCTGATCTTTATGATTTCTTTCTTTTTGCTAACTTTGTTGTTGTTGTTGTTGTTTTATTTCTCTAATTGCTGTAGTTGTAAGGTTAGATTATTTCTTTGAGATGTTTCTTGTTTCTTGAGGTAGGATTGTATTGCTATAAACTTCTCTCTTAGAACTGCTTTGTTGCATCCCATAGGTTTTGGGTTGTCGTGTTTTTATTGTCATTTTTTTCTAGGTAGTTTTTGATTTCCTCTTTGATTTCTTCAGTGATCTCTTGCTTATTTAGTAGTGTATTGTTTAGCCTCCATGTGTTTGTATTTTTTACAGTTTTTGTTCCTGTAATTGATATCTAGTCTTACAACGTTTGGTTTGGAAAAGATACTTGATATGATTTCAATGTTCTTCAATTTACCAAGGTTTGATTTGTGACCCAAGATATGATCTGTCCTGGAGAATGTTCCATGAGCACTTGAGAAGAAAGTATATTCTGTTGTTTTTGGATGGAATGTCCTATAAATATCAATGAAGTCCATCTGGTTTAATGTTTCATTTAAAGATTGTGTTTCCTTATTTACTTCATTTTGGATGATCTGTCCATTGTTGAAAGTGGGGTGTTAAAATCCCCTACTATTATTGTGTTACTGTGGATTTCCCCTTTTTTGGCTGTTAGCATTGGCCTTAGGTATTTAGGTGCTCTTATGTTGGGTGCATAAATATTTGCTATTGTTATATCTTTTTCTTGGATTGATCCCTTGATCATTATATAGTGTGCTTCTTTGTCTCTTGTAATAGTCTTTATTTTAAAGTCTATTTTGTCTGTTATGAGAATTGGTACTCCAACATTCTTTTGATTTCCATTTTCATGGAATATCTTTTTCCATCCCCTCACTTTCAGTCTATATGTATCCCTAGGTCTGAAGCAGGTCTCTTGTAGACAGCATATGTATGTGTCTTGTTTTTATATCCATTCAGCCAGTTGATGTCTTCTGTTTGGAGCATTTAGTCCATTTATATTTAAGGTAATTATTGATATGTATGTTCCTATTACCATTTTTTTAATCAAAATTTGGAATGGAGAAGAAATTATAAAATTAATAGTAGAAGGCCATTTTGGTTTTTTTTAATTTTTAATTTTATTTTATTTACATTTTTTTATACAGCAGGTCCTTATTAGTCATCAATTTTATACACATCAGTGTATACATGTCAATCCCAATAGCCCAATTCATCCACCACCACCACCCCCAGCCCCCCGCCTATTTCCCCTCTTGGTTTCCATACGTTTGTTCTCTACACGTGTGTCAATTTCTGCCCTACAAACCAGTTCATCTGTACCATTTTTCTAGGTTCCATATATATGCATTAATATACGATATTTGTTTTTCTCTTTCTGACTTACTTCACTCTGTATGAAAGTCTCTAGATCCATCCACCTCTCTACAAAATGATCCAATTCCATTCCTTTTTATGGCTGAGTAATAGTCCATTGTATATAGGTACCACATCTTCTTTATCCATTCGTCTGTTGATGGGCATTTAGCAAACAGACCTAGCAATATTTTTATTAGAAAATATTCATATTTTCTATTTCTTGCTTCCATGACCTGGCTATTGTAAATAGTGCTGCAATGAACATTGGGGTGCATGAGTCTTTTTGAATTATTTTTTTCTCTGGGTATATGCCCAGTAGTTGGATTGCTGGATCATATGGTAATGCTATTTTTAGTTTTTTAAGGAACCTCCATACTGTTCTCCATAGTAGCTGTATCAATTTACATTCCCACCAAAAGTGCAAGAGGGTTCCCTTTTCTCCACACCCTCTCCAGCATTTGTTGTTTGTAGATCTTCTGATGATGTCCATTCTAACTGGTGTGAGGTGATACCTCATTGTAGTTTTGATTTGCATTTCTCTAATAATTAGTGATGCTGAGCAGCTTTTCTTGTGCTTCTTGGCCATCTGTATGTCTTCTTTGGAGTAATGTCTATTTAGGTGTTCTGCCCATTTTTGGATTGGGTTGTTGGTTTTTTTAATATTGAGCTGTATGAGCTGTTTATATATTTTGGAGATTCATCCTTTGTTCATTGATTCGTTTGCAAATATTTTCTCCCATTCTGAGGATTGTCTTTTCATCTTGTTTATGGTTTCCTTTGGTGTGCAAAAGCTTTGAAGTTTCATTAGGTCCCACTTGTTTATATTTGGTTTTATTTTCATTACTCTAAGAGGTGGATCAAAAAAGATCTTGCTGTGATTTAAGTCAAAGAGTGTTCTTCCTATGTTTTCCTCTAAGAGTTTTATAGTGTCTGGTCTTACATTTAGGTCTCTAATCCATTTTGAGTTTATTTTTGTGTATGGTGTTAGGCAGTGTTCTATTTTCAATCTTTTACATGTAGCTGTCTAGTTTTCCCAGAACCACTTATTGAACAGACTGTCTTTTCTCCATTGTATATCCTTGCCTACTTTGTCATAGATTAGTTAACCATAGGTGCGTGAGTTTATCTCTGGGCTTTCTATCTTGTTCCATTGACCTATATTTCTGTTTTTGTGTCAGTACCATATAGTCTTGATTACTGTAGCTTTGTAGTATAGTCTGAAGTCAGGGAGTCTGAATCCTCCAGCTCCGTTTATTTCCCTCAATACTGCTTTAGCTATTCGGGATCTTTTATGTCTCCATATAAATTTTAAGATTTTTTGTTCTAGTTCTGTAAAAAATGCCATTAGTAATTTGATAGGGATTGCATTGAGTCTGTAGATTGCTTTGGGTGGTATAGTCATTTTCACAATATTGATTCTTCCAATCCAAGAACATGGTATATCTCTCCATCTGTTGGTATCATCTTTAATTTCTTTCATCAGTGTCTTATAGTTTTCTGCATACAGTTCTTTTGTCTCCCTAGGTAGGTTTATTCCTAGGTATTTTATTTTTTTTTGTTGCAATGGTAAATGGGAGTGTTTCCTCAATTTCTCTTTCAGATTTTTCATCATTAGTGTACAGGAATGCAAGAGATTTCTGTGCATTAATTTTGTGTCCTGCAACTCTACCAAATTCACTGATTACTGCTATTAGTTTTCTGGTGGCATCTTTAGGATTCTCTCTATATAGTATCATGTCATCTGCAAACAGTGACAGTTTTACTTCTTCTTTTCCAATTTGGATTCCTTTTATTTCTTTTTCTTCTCTGTGGCTAGGACTTCCAAAACTATGTTGAGTAATAGTCGTGAGAGTGGACATCCTTGTCCTGTTCCTGATCTTAGAGGAAATGCTTTCAGTATTTCACCATTGAGAATGATGTTTGCTGTGGGTTTGTCGTATATGGCCTTTATTATGTTGAGGTAGGTCCCTCTACGCCCACTTTCTGGAAAGTTTTTATCATAAATGGGTGTTGAATTTTGTCAAAAGCTTTTTCTGCATCTATTGACGTGATCATATGGTTTTTATTCTATAATTTGTTAATATGGTTTATCACATTGATTGATTTATGTATATTGAAGAATCTTTGCATCCTTGGGGTAAATCCCACTTGATCATGGTGTATGATCCTTTTAATGTGTTGTTGAATTCTGTTTGCTAGTATTTTGTTGAGGAGTTTTGCATCTATATTCATCAGGTCTGTAATTTTCTTTTTTTGTAGTATCTTTGTCTGGTTTTGGTATCAGGGTGATGGTGGCCTCATAGAATGAGTTTGGGAGTGTTCCTTCCTCTGTAATTTTTTGGAAGAGTTTGAGAAGGATAGGTGTTAGCTCTTCTCTAAATGTTTGATAGAATTCACCTGTGAAGCCATCTGGTCCAGGGCTTTTGTTTGTTGGAAGATTTTTAATCACAGTTTCAATTTCATTATGTGTGATTGGTCTGTTCCTATTTTCTATTTCTTCCTGTTTCACTGTTGGAAGGTTATACCTTTCTAAGAATCTGTCCATTTCTTCCAGGTTGTCCATTTTATTGGCATAGAGTTGCTTGTAGTAGTCTCTTAGGATGCTTTGTATTTCTGTGGTGTCTGTTGTAACTTCTCCTTTTTCATTTCTAATTTTATTGATTTGAGTCCTCTTCCTCTTTTTCTTGATGAGTCTGGCTAATGGTTAATCAATTTTGTTTATCTTCTGAAAGAACCAGCTTTTAGTTTTATTGATCTTTGCTGTTGTTTTCTTTGTTTCTATTTCATTTACTTCTGCTCTGATCTTTGATTTCTTTCCTTCTGCTAACGTTGGATTTTGTTTGTTCTTCCTTCTCTAGTTCTTTTAAGTGTACGGTTAGATTGTTTATTTGAGAATTTTCTTGTTTCTTGAGGTAGGCTTGAATAGCTATAAAATTCCCTGTTAGAACTGCTTTTGCTGCATCCCATAGGTTTTGGATCGTCGTGTTTTCATTGTCATTTGCCTCTAGGTATTTTTTGATTTCCTGTTTGATTTCTTCAGTGATCTCTTGGTTATTTAGTAACATATTGTTTAGCCTCCATGTGTTTGTGTCTTTTACGTTTTTTTCCCTGTAATTTATTTCTAATCTCATAGCGTTGTGGTCAGTAAAGATGCTTGATATGATTTCAATTTTCTTAAATTTACTGTGGCTTGATTTGTGACCCAAGATGTGATCTATCCTGGAGAATGTTCCATGCGCACTTGAGAAGAAAGTGTAATCTGCTGTTTTTGGATGGAATGTTCTATAAATATCAATTAACTCTATCTGGTATTTTGTGCCATTTAAAGCTTCTGTTTCCTTATTTATTTTCATTTTGGATGATCTGTCCATTGGTGTAAGTGAGGTGTTAAAGTCCACCACTATTATTGTGTTACTGTCGATTTCCTCTTTTATAGCTGTTAGCAGTTGCCTTACGTATTGAGGTGCTCCTATGTTGGGTGCATATATATTTATAATTGGTATATCTTCTTCTTGGATTGATCCCTTGATCATTATGTAGTGTTCTTCCTTGTCTCTTGTAATATTCTTTATTTTAAAGTCTATTTTGTCTGTTATGAGAATTGGTACTCCACAATTCTTTTGATTTCCATTTTCATGGAATATCTTTTTCCATCCCCTCACTTTCAGTCTGTATGTGTCCCTAGGTCTGAAGTGGGTCTCTTGTAGACAGCATATAGATGGGTCTTGTTTTTGTATCCATTCAGCAAGCCAGTGTGTTTTGGTTGGAGCATTTAATCCATTCACGTTTAAGGTAATTATCGATATGTATGTTCCTATGACCATTTTCTTAATTATTTGGGGTTTTTTTTTGTAGGTCCTTTTCTTCTCTTGTGTTTCCCACTTAGAGAAGTTCCTTTAGCACTTGTTGTAGAGCTGGTTTGGTGGTGCTGAATTCTCTTAGCTTTTGCTTGTCTGTAAAGCTTTTGATTTCTCCATCGAATCTGAATGAGATCCTTGCTGGGTAGAGTAATCTTGGTTGTAGGTTCTTCCTTTTCATCACTTTAAGTATATCATGTTACTCCCTTCTGGCCTGTAGAGTTTCTGCTGAGAAATCAGCTATTAACCTTATGGGAGGTCCCTTGTATGTTATTTGTCATTTTTACCTTGTTGCTTTTGATAATTTTCCTTTGTCTTTAATTTTTGCCTGTTTGCTTACTATGTGTCTCGGCGTGCTTCTCCTTGGGTTTATCCTGTATGGGACTCTCTGCTCTTCCTGGACTTGGGTAGCTATTTCCTTTCCCATGTTAGGGAAATTTTCGACTCTAATCTCTTCAAATATTTTCTTGGGTCCTTTCTCTCTCTCTTCTCCTTTTGGGACCCCTATAATGTGAATGTTGTTGCATTTAATGTTGTCCCAGAGGTCTTTTAGGCTGTCTTCATTTCTTTTCATTCTTTTTTCTTTATCATGTTCCACAGCAGTGAATTCCACCATTCTGTCTTCCAGGTCACTTATCCGTTCTTCTGCCTCAGTTATTCTGCTATTGATTCCTTCTAGTGTAGTTTTCATTTCAGTTATTGTATTGTTCATCTCTGTTTGTTTGTACTTTAACTCTTCTAGGTCTTTGTTAAACTTTTCTTGCATCTTCTCAATCTTTGCCTCCATTCTTTTTCCGAGGTACTGGATCATCTTCATTATCATTATTCTGAATTATTTTTCTGGAAGGTTGCCTATCTCCACTTCATTTAGTTGTTTTTCTGGGGTTTTATCTTGTTCCTTCATCTGGTATATAGCCCTCTGCCTTTTCATCTTGTCTATCTTTCTGTGAATGTGGTTTTTTTCCCGCAGGCTGCAGGATTGTAGTTCTTCTTGCTTCTGCTGTCTGCCCTCTGGTGGGTGAGGCTATCTAAGAGGCCTGTGCAAGTTTCCTGATGGGAGGGATTGGTGGTGTGTAGAGCTGACTCTATTACCATTTTCTTATTTGTTTTGGGTTTGTTATTGTAGGTCTTTCCTTCTCCTGTGTTTCCTGCCTAGAGAAGTTCCTTTAGCATTTGTTGTAAAGCTTGCTTGGTGTGTTAAATTTTCTTAGCTTTTGCTTGTCTGTAAATGTTTTAATTTCTCTGTTGAATCTGAATGAGATCCTTGCTGGGTTGAGTAATCTTGGTTGTAGGTTTTTCCCTTTCATCACTTTAAATATTTCCTGTCACTCCCTTCTGGCTTGCAGAGTTTCTGCTGATTGATCAGCTGTTAACCTTATGGGGATTCCCTTGTATGTTATTTGTTGCTTTTTCCCTTGCTGCTTTTAATATTTTTTCTTTGTATTTAAATTTTGATAGTTTGATTAATATGTGCCTTGACCTGTTTCTCCTTAGATTTATCCTGTATGGGACTCTCTGTGCTACCTGGACTTGATTGACTATTTCCTTTTCCATGTTAGGGAAATTTTCTACTATAATCTCTTCAAATATTTTCTCAGTCCCTTTCTTTTTCTCTTCTTCTTCTGGGACCCCTATAATTCTAATGTTGGTGTGTTTAATGTTGTCTCAAACGTGTCTGAGACTGTCCTCAATTCTTTTCATTCTTTTTTTCTTTATTCTGCTCTGCAGTAGTTATTTCCACTATTTTATCTTCCAGGTCACTTATCCATTCTTCTGCCTCAGTTATTCTGCTACTGATTCCTTGTACAGAATTTTTAAGTTCATTTATTGTGTTGTTCATCATTGTTTGCTCTTTAGTTCTTCTAGGTACTTGTTAAACGTTTCTGGTATTTTTTCCATTCTATTTCCAAGATTTTGGATCATCTTTACTATCATTACTCTCAATTCTTTTTCAGGTAGACTGCCTCTTTCCTCTTCAGTTTTTTGGTCCATTGGGTTTTTACCTTGTTCTTTCATCTGCTGTGTGTTTCTCTGTCTTCCCATTTTGCTTAACTTGCTGTGTTTGGGGTCTCTTTTTCACAGGTTGTAGGTTCGTAGTTCCCATTGTTTTTGGTGTCCTCCCCCAGTGGGTAAGGTTGGTTCAGTGAGTTGTGTAGGCTTCCTGGTGGATGGGACCTGTGCCTGTGTTCTGATGGATGAAGCTGATCTTGTCTTTCTGGTGGTCAGGATGGCGTCCAGTGGTGTGTTTTGGGGTGTCTGTGAAGTTACTATGATTTTAGGCTGCCTCTCTCCTAATTGGTGGGGTTGTGTTCCTGACCTGCTAGTTGTTTGGCATGGGGTGTCCAGCTCTGGAGCTTGCTGGTCGTTGAGTGGAGCTGGGTCTTAGCATTGAGACTGAGATCTCTGGGTGAGCTCTCGCTGATTGATATTACGAGGGGCCAGGAGGTTTCTGGTTGACCAATATCCTGAACTCAACTCTCTCACTTCAGAGCTCAGGCCTGACACCTGGCCGGAACACCACAACCCTGTCAGGTACACGGCTCTTTGTCCCAGTTCAGGCACTTCCCATCACACTGCCAGGTCCCTCCCAGTCATGGGGTAGGGTCCGCAAAGACAGCCCGACTGCCAGACAGATACACAGACACAACAAGGAGGGAGGAGGGGTGAGCTCTGATAAATTAAAACATATGGACAGTGAGGGCATTGTCCAAACTCTAGGTATACTCTATGTTTTAAAATATTTATAGTAATAATATTACAAATAATATTACCAATACACATTTGATCTAGGGAAGGCTAAGCATTTGTAAAGTTTGACAATACTTCCTAAGTAAGTCTATAATAATATTAAATAAGCCTAATTATTTTTAATACCTCTCTTTTTACAAAGTGAAAGGATGATTTTTGGGTGATTTTTCCAGAGGTCATCTGGGAAATACTAAAGTTAGTTTCATGTGCAAAAGATATCGTCCAAGATTAGTTGTTGGGAAGGCAAAATATCATAAGTTGCCTGGAGGTTTGAACACTTGGTTAAATAGGATCACTGAGAAAAAAATACTTGGCTACCTATTTAATTACAGAGACAATAACATGTTTTAAAGGTAAATATATGAGGTAATCTGATTGTAAAAAAGCAAACAAAAACTTTTTTTTTTTAATTGAGAAGACTTGCTTTTCTTAAATAATTAGGGACATAAAATCAACCTAAACATTGAAAATTATTCTGTTCAGACACAGAATCTTTGCCTTATAGGCAGAAGGTAAAGAAAATCTTTTACAACCTCTTAAAGCTGACCAATATCCCCCAAAAATGTTGTCATATTAACAGAGGGAAAGCCAAACTCTAGTTTTGCTTCAGTATACTCTTTGATAGTAAAGCCATGTTTTTTAATCTTAAAAATGAACACATTCAGGTTTTTTGGCCGTGACTAATAAGTTTTTTTTGAAAATATTATAATAGCTCATATCATTCAGGTTTTTTTTCATAGTCATATATGTCTCCTTTTTTTTCTGGAACAATCAGTGATTTTACTTTAGGATGATATTGGTCTTTTTTCTTAACAAACAAACAAAACACACACACACACACACACACACACACACACACATCCTATATAAGTTGCTTGCTTAATTTAACCTATGTTTAAGGTTTTTAAGTAATCAAAAAGATCTTGGAATCTGTCCTTAAACTGATATAACAAGTGCTGGTGTAAGCTTAGGAAAAACATACCCAAGTAGAAAAAAATGTATCGTTGTTTTATACTTAACATTGATAACTCAGAACACATAGCTCTTTTTATTAAACCAACAGTATTAAACCAGAGTTGTTTGCCAAAGTTTATGTAAATGCAAAATTGAATTTTTAAAAAATTTGGGTTTTTTTAATAATTCTTTTTTCACATTGGAAATATTAGAAATTCAATGTTTTTTAATTTAATTACTAGGAGTTTTAGCCCTATTTAATTTATATAAGCATTTATCTCTAGCTGATTAGAATAGAGCTACTTTAAAGGATTTTATAAGTTAATTTGGTAATACTGTCTGAAAGTAAGAAAATATCACATTACATGACACAAATATATACAAACACATAGACATACAGACATGAATAAAGAGCTTACCACATTTATTCTAAACTTTTAGCCAGAAGTCAGACATAACCATAGAAAAACAAGTATCATTGGTTTAATACAGAGTTGACTCTTGTCTTTGCCTCAGTTTTGTATTTTTACCATGATTGAGGTTTTGGCAGGTAAAACAAGCTGAAGTGATTTGCTCAACATGAGGGCTAAAGCATACCCACCAGTATCTGTGGAGAAAATTTTAAAACTTTCTTTGTTCTAATGTTTGATCTTGTGGAGGGATGGACCAAATTTGGGTTGAGGGATGGAGGAGGCACCATGTGGCCATCTGGATATCTCCAAAGTCATCTGTGTGATGATTGTTTCCAATTAGCTTTTTCAGCTTTGGGTGTCACTTTTGGCATCTCTGGGCCCCTCAAGAGTCACCAGTGGGTCAGGAGGCCTCATATTCTAGTGATTGTAGTGTGTTGAGGAGCAGGAATGGGAATGGAAATGTCTGGCAGGAGTAGAGGGGTAGAAGAGGGGTGGAAGAAAAAGGGGCGGAAGAGCTAGGGATATTGAAGGGGGACAGGCCCAAGGATTCAAGGGAGATGAAAGTCAAAGGTGATTAAAAGGTGGAAGGAGGACAGGGGGTAATGGAAGGGAAATGTCTCACATAAGCTAGTTTGGGAAGATTTCAAATTTCTCAAAGAGATCATTAGAGTTCCAAATTATTCGGTGTGAAATTTTGCCATTTTAAAAGACATTGGACAGAATTAGTGCCATAGTGGAAGAGCATATAGTCAGTAAGGGAGGGTAGACTCCAAGTAGATTGAGAGTTTCCCGTCAGAGGAGAAGGATTAAGCAGAAAAGAGAGCAAGGAAAAAAAAAAGTCTTGTTAGAAAGTCTCATGCACAATCCTTGTCTGGAAGATAAAAGGGTTTCTCACACAATCCTTGTTGAGGAATTGAAGAACCGAGTCCATAAAAGGAGTCAGGAAATCAAAGAGGCTTCATAAAAGAGCCAAGAATTTCCTGACCAGAGTCCGGTGTAAGTCTTCATTAAGAAAAATCCAAGATGACTTCCATCCAGGAAGATTATTGTTCAAATAGAAAAGAACCAGGAAAAACCTATTGTTTCCAGGTATTATGGAAAGAGGCAGAATGCAGGAGACAAGTAGGTATGGTTTTAAAAGGAAGAAAGTTTTTAGGGCTGGAAATATTCAGTATCTTGACTATGGTGGTGGATACAGAACCTACACACGTGATAAAATTGTGTAAAACTTAATACACACAAATAAGTACAAATAAAACTTGGGAAATCTGAATAAGGCTCCTAGATTGTATCAATGTCAATATCAGGTTGTGATATTACACTATCAATTTGGAAAATAGTACCATTGAGAGAAACTGGACAAAATGCACAAGGGGTCTACCCATATTACTTCTTACACTTGCAGGTGAATCTACAATTATCTCAATAAAAATTTCAATTCATAAGAAAGGAAAGCATAGTGAGTTCTGAGGAACCAGTATTATAAGAATGATGGATATGGAGTCTAGGATGCCAGGAGTTTGAGATTATGAAAAGAGGTAAAGAGTTATGGGTTAGAGCTTTCTAATAATTATGTTGTTGAGTTACTGGCAGTTTGAAGGGAAAACTCAGCTCAGCATTTCTTAAAAAAGAGACTTGAATGTGTGTATATAGACCATGTAGTAGAAGACAACGAAGAGAGAGAGAAAGAAGGAAGAGAAAGAAGCACTGACGAAATAGATAACTCAAAGTGGAGATTTTAGTTTTGGAAAACAATAGGACCAGAATTTTTATAAGGAGCAGCAACATAATTTGAGAAGGATGCTTGCAACCATCTTTGAATAGTATTTTATGAAAGCCTGAAGGGACACAGTTGTTTACAAGTCTACAAGGACTTCACTCCTCTGCTCCTCAACACTGGCACTGTTACAATTTGTAAATGAATGGAACTTTTTTCCTGAGGCAGAGACAAGAAAATTAGCTATGAAGAAATTATCTTGTCATTTAGGTGAGGAGAATAATATTCAAGAACCTCAAATTTCACTGCCTCTGTTTTAATGCCAAGTGGAAACTTAAGCCATGGATTAAGAAATGGGGTGATTGGAATTCCTTGGCGGTCCAGTGGTTAGGACTCCGCACTTCCACTGCAGCGCACACGGGTTCGATCCCTGGTTTGGGAAATAAGATCCCGAGTGCTGCGCGGCGCGGCCAAAAAAAAAAAAAGAAAGAAATGGGGTGATTATGTTCAGCACCTCCAACAGTATTGTTGATTGTCTAAATTTGGTCTATACAGAGAGAATACAATTACATGGAGAAAAATTAAAAATTGGGAGGGAGACATAAGGGAATATGAGTATGTTTGGCATAAAAAGTCAGGAAAGATAAGAATATTGTAATTGATTAATTCAAGAGTTTGAGATATCAAGTATGACATAATTCTGGGTGATAGCAGTGCCTACAGGGTACATATTTTAATGCATGACTGAAATAAAGAAGAAATAAAATACATTGATTTAAAGCTATTAACTGAACAGGAGAAAGAACTATGAATTTACAATATTGGAGTATTACAAATCTTAGGTTTCATTTCCCAAATACCATGTCAGTTAATCTCATGAAATATCCTTTATATATCTTTCATGATGTGAGTTTTAACACACATTACAATAATATGAGCAAAGGAAAAAAGAAGAATAGTCTGTTAATGTTAGTATGGAGGGGGAAAAAAGTGGCATTGGTTAATTCATTTCTGGTAGTGTAGGCACAGCCTCACTCTGAAGGAACTGAATAACTTACTCAGGTTCTGGCTGACTGCCCCTGGCTCTTGACTGCCATGCTCTCAGGCACTTGATAGCAAGATCTTTTCTTTACAGATTCAGCCATGCCCATTATCTCCTTTTAGGAGATTCTTTCAAGACATGACCATAACATTTTCAAACTCTCTAGGGTCATTAGCACACTATCTCTCTTTCACCTCTCTCTTATCATTTCCCAGGCTTCAGAAATTCAATTCACTTTTCTGTAAGTTGTTAAAACTCAAAATGCAGTTCTCAGTACTTACCACACTAGGAATGTTTGTATAGCGTGAAAGAATCTATCCCTTACTTTCTAAATTTCCTCACACAATGAAGGCGTTCAACAGAATATTCATGATTCAGACATGAGGAATAAAAGGTTTATCATGTAACTCTTCTGAGGAGGCATTTAGCCCATGACTAATCACAGCTGCATAGTTGCTTTACCTATTAAAACTTACAACATTCTAAAAATTGCACCTTTTTCTTTCCTATAAGGTCCAAGCTAAAAATTTAGATAACTTTATTTTTCATACAGAATGTTTTAGTTATTTAACAAATGAGAAAATCATGATGGCTTGATTGTGATTGAGTTTTTTGAAAAACATCTTAACAATTTAAGAGATTAGTTTAGCATGAACAGAAAACAAATCTAAAACAGCAAATATTGTTCCTCCTCCTGCCATCATAGATATCTACTCTTTTTCCAACTATAATTTTCATAAAGTACATGTCCTCAAGGCAGAGAAATTTGCATGATAATCTTTAGCAGTTTCCTCTTTTTTTTCCATAGGAGTAAAGTGTTACCAATGTGTAAAACTCAATCTAATGGAAAGAGAACTTAATCTATTGTTAATATTGTCATTTCTTAATAATCACTATCAGACTTTAATATTATGTAAAATATTCTCAGTGCTATGAATATTAAAATACAAAATTTTATAAGATTACATTTTATAAGATAAAAAGTCTACATAGTGCTCTGGTCAATAGCTATTTAGAGCATTGTATTATCCATTAAAAAATTAGAAAAAAATCAACAAAATAAACTAAGTTAAATCTAGCTATAATTATTTTTGAGCTATATTTCCATGTCATTCCAGCCTAGAATCTTTAACTGTATCAGTTAGATTCCTACCAACAAATGGCCTTCCCAAACTGTGTAATTTGTGGAATCTTTAATAAATTGACTATTTACCACATAAATGTGGTCAGGGTTTAAGGAAACCAGTAAGAAATTGAAGTACCCTGAAGCTAGGAATATGAAGGGAGACATTCCCAACCCAAGGCCTGAGGATACAAAAGATCAGTTTCCAAAATATAAAGATGGTAAAGTGGGAGGATTCTGTGAATAGAACTATGACTTTTATAGAGGGAGACAGTCAACCCACTACAAATCAGCAAGCAGAGCTGAGAAAATAAATATCTTGACCTCACTTACTTCCCTACTTCGGTCTTTTACTGATAAAACACTGGATATTTTGCAATTTTATTTACGTATTTTGAAAACACTGATATTTTGATAGATCTATGAAATGTAATCAGTCAATAAACAAAAACGTTATATTTTTCAGTTGTGATTTTTAATGTTTTGATAAAATTTGTTCTGAATTCTTCACCTTGCTGACATAGGTGTTTTGTTTTTTTAACTAATGTTGATATATCATATTAAAGACTGTAATACAATGTTGTTAATTAGCTCTGTTAATATCAACTGTTATACTCTATCAATATTCTGTTAGAAATCTGTATGTGTATATTTTTTAGAGACATAAAAATAGATAAGTAGGAAAAAGAAAAGCTAGAAGATCCTGTCAGGCTTACTTCAGTTTTTGTGAATAAATTGTTTTTCTCTTTTTCATATAAAAAACTTTCCAAAAATTTTTTTCTTTTTCCTTTAGTTTTGATTTTCAATAGGAATACCATTTTAGAATCCACAATAAATATCTGTTACTGAAATTAAAGAGTAAGCCACCTGGTGGGACTTCAACACAACACATGGAACAACAAGAATGCTAAATAAGAAAAGGACAGAGTTTGTAGAATTTCATTTGTTTTCTTCCCTCTATAATTGTGTTGTAAAGGAAATAAATCTTCAGAGTATGCACCTTGTATTAAAATTACTGTAACTTGGGACTTCCCTGGTGGCACAGTGGTTAAGAATCCGCCTGCCAATGCAAGGGACATGGGTTCGAACCCTGGTCTGGGAAGATCCCACATGCCATGGAGCAACTAAGCCCATGCACCACAACTACTGAGCCTATGCTCTAGAGCCCGTGAGCCACAATTACTGAAGCCCGCATGCCTAGAGCCTGTGCTCCACAACAGGAGAAGCCCATGCACTGCAACAAAGAGTAGCCCTCACTCGCTGCAACTAGAGAAAGCCTGCACGCAGCAACAAAGACCCAACGCAGCCAAAAATAAATAAATAAATAAAATTTTAAAAATTACTGTAACTTAGTCAGGAATATCATATAAAGACACACAGTTGAGTGAAATAAATCCGATGTAGTTTCAATAAATATTTGATAATAGTGATTACAATGATGATAGGTGATACAGCTACAATGCTTCCTATAATATTCAGCTGACTACTGACTAAGACCATTAAACACAAAAGAATATTTTGAGTCCTACCATATTAGGAGTCTTATGAAGAGATGGAAATTAAATAATGAATGATGAAATATTAACCCAAATATGTTAAGCCCTTTACTCTCCTTGAATACAGTTTATCCTAAAAAGAATGATTTGACAAATAGTAAAACCTTATATGATGCTTATTTTGAAGACTGGATATATCCCCAATTTAAAAGTTACTTTGTAGACATTATTGGTGCCTCACTCAAAGCCCCTTTACTGGGGATTTTTTTTTAAGGCATAGAAAATATGAGACTCCTTGGTGAAGGCCAGCAGAAGTGAAGAGGATACATGTACTTTAAACTGGACTTTTAAATATACTGTTCCTAACAGTTATCAAGCTATTCTGAGGATATGAGTAAACCGAAAATCCTTTCAATCTAGTATGCATTCCTCTGTGAATACAGATTTTATTAATACATCTCAATATATTTGCATGCTTATCTATTGTGCCTGGTTTTATCAACCAGTTTTCACCTAAAAGAAATACTACCTAGCAGATAGCTTTGTTTAAAAAAATTCATTTTGGTAATGCCAAACAGAAAAAATGATTATACCTTGTTATTAAGCTTATCAGATTTCTTCTAAATCTTTTCTCACTTTACCTAATCATAAAGTTGACTATGTATTATTCTTTATTAGATTATCCTGCAGATAGATTAGAATTACTGAAATCTTAGTCTACCTGCGTCCAAACCTGTGCTTAAGCGTGAGGATAATTATACTGGGTAGAAATCATTCTAAAGAATATTAAAGTGAAATTGCTAATCAAAAGTTTGTGCTCTGTGCAATTCTGTTCCAACAAATTGCCATCAATTCAGTCCCACAAATTAAACCAGAACATGAATTTCCCATATACCATGAGGGCACTAAATATTATCAATCTTTTAAATCTAAATAGTTATCAATCTGATAGATGAAAATGTTATCACATTATTATTTTAACTGATATTTTTCCATACAACATTTCTGCTGTAAATTTTTTTTTCTTTAATCCATCCTGTCTAGATCTTGGTGAATGATTTCAATTTATAGATGTCTATAGATACTGTTATCTTTATTACTAAATGTTTCTACATCACTGTTTATTTATTTATTTTTGAACTTGTGTTATCATCAAATAAGGTCTCCAAGGGTTTTTTTCCTTTTCTTTTAAATTTTCTTTCCTCTCTGTTCATATTCATTGCTTTTTGTTTTTTAAGATCCTCCATTACATATTTGTGAATACTATTTTTTCTTTAGACATTCCAGGCTAATAATGCATTACTCAACATGATTATCTGCATTAGAGTTAATAATTCAGAATTCATTTTTTTGAAATATTTCCTTGTAATTGACACTTTTAATTTCTTTATATACTGGAGTGATCTTCCTTTCACAAGTCTTCTATTTCTCCAGGAGTTGACTGTCCTAAGTATTCTGCTCGGTCTTTCTTATTCTCTTTGCTAAGTTCCTTTTTTGTTGAATTTGTCTTTTTATTATTATGTACAGAACTTCTTTATGTCATAAATTCTGTCTGGCATTTTTGTTTTGTTTTGTTTTTTGGCAGTGCCGTGCAGCTTGTGGGGTCTTAGTTCCCCAACCAGGGATCAAACCCCAGCCTCCTGCAGTGGAAACGCTAAGTCCTAACCACTGGACTGACAGGGAATTCCCTCTGTCTGGTTCTTAATACTATAACAGCAGCTCTCTTTGTTTAATATTCGTTATATTCTTTACATCTCTTTATTTCTACCTGTCTTTTATATGAGTATGTTTGTGTGTTTTTGTTTGTGATTTTCTTGAAGAAACAATATATTTTTCATATTTTTTTCAAGTCACTGAAACAAACAATGGAAAATGTGAACTTCTCGAAAGTCATCAATTGCCAGAAGTCCATGGCTTAATTCTTATCAAAAGTCAACACTGATGTCTGCCTTTTATAGCTTCTCCTAGCAATGCTGAACAATTTTCACATTTACTAATCGATTTTCACTTGGTCCAAAATGTCATCACTTATCTTTCTTGAGAAGTGAAAACAGGTGTCATGTTTCTTCTCACTTACTCATATATTTTATAAATTTCTGTCACATCACAGGTTTTCATTTTTAATATCTGGTCTTACAAGAATTATGGCCAGAAATTAAGATGGGAACATATATCAGGTGTGAAGCATGACATATAAAAATACATAGTGATTGAGAAGGAGAGAAGACAGATCCACTTCAGGAGTATGTGATGATCATGGAAGTGAAATAGGCAGAGTTATTATCCTTAGTCTGTGCTTGGTGTAATTCTGCCACACATCAGTAATATAACAATGAAAAAATTATTATCCAGTTGAAGTTCCAATTTTCTAGTCTATGCAATGGGAATAATTTTGTCTGGTAAAGGTGTTTATGTATACACTTACATTGGTACTTCAAGATTTAGGTTTTAGAGTTTAATTTCTCTATATACAATTTTTTGAGCTCTCATTATTCATTGAACGTACAGAAATTAATAAAAAACTAAAATACCTTTGTTCTATACAATAGTATATTTTACCACTTTGATTACACAAACATTGATAGTCAACTTAAAATACAGTAAGTGGAGACTTTAAGAATTAAAGTTGAGGGAGACCTTCAAGATGGCAGAAGAGTGAGACATGGAGATCACCTTCCTCCCAACAAATACATCAGAAATACATCTACATGTGAAACAACACCTACAGAACACCTACTGAACACTGACAGAAGACCTCAGACTTCCCAAAAGGCAAAAAAACCCCTATGTACCTGGGTAGGGCAAAACAAAAAGAAAAAACAGAGACAAAAGAATAGGGATGGGACCTGCACCTTTGGGAGGGAGCTGTGAAGGAGGAAAAGTTTCCACACACTAGGGAGCCCCTTCACTGGTGGAGACGGGGCGTGGCAGGGGTTAAGCTTTGGAGTCACAGAGGAGAGTGCAGCAACAGGGGTGCAGAGGGCAAAGCGGAGAGATTCCCACACAGAGGATCCGTGTGGACCAGCACTCACCATCCCGAGAGGTTTGTCTGCTCACCCACCTGGGTGGGTGGGGGCTGGGTGCTGAGGCTCCGGCTTCAGAGGTCAGATCCCAGGGAGAGGACTGGGGTTGGCTGTGTGAACACAGCCGGAAGGGGGCTAGTGTGCCACAGCTAGCCGGGAGGGGGTCTGGGAAAATGTCTGGACCTGCCTACGAGGCAAGAGACCATTATTTCAGAGTGTGCAAGGAGAGGGGATTCAGAGCACCCCCTAAATGAGCTCCAGAGACGGGCGAGCCACGGCTATCAGAGCGGACACAAGAGACGGGCACGAAATGTTAAGGTTGCTGCTGCAGCCTCTGAGAAACCTGTGTGCAAGCACAGGTCACTATCCACACCCCCCATCCCAGGAGCCTGTGCAGCCCGCCACTACCAGGGTCCCGTGATCCAGGGACAACTTCCCTGGGAGAACACACGGTATACCTCAGGCTCTTGCAACGTCATGCTGGCCTCTGCCCCCACAGGCTTGCCCCCCATTCTGTACCCCTCCTTCTCCCTGGCCTGAGGGAGCCAGAGCCCTCTAATCAGCTGCTCCTTTAAACCCTACTGTCTGAGCAGGAACAGACGCCCTCAGGCGACCTACACGCAGAGGCGGGGCCAAATCGAAAGCTGAACCCCAGGAGCTGTGCGAACAAAGAAGAGAAAGGGAAATTTCTAACAGCATCATCAGGAGTAGCAGGTTAAATTTCCACAAACAACTTGATGTATCCTGGAATACCTAAATAGACAACGAATCATCCCAAAATTGAGGTGGTGGACTTTGTGTGATTTTGTCTGTATAGCTTTGCTTTTACCATTTGTCCTAGGGTCCTGTCTGTCCATTTTTATTTGTTTATTTATTTGTTTATTTTAGTATAGTTTTAGCTTAGCACTTGTCAACATTGGTGGATTTGGTTTTCGGTTTGGTTGCTCTCTTCTTTCTTTCTTTCTTTTCTTTTCTATTACTTATTTTTTTTTATTTTTAATAATTTTTTATTTAATAACTTTATTTTATTTTATTTTATTTTTTCTTTCTTTCTTTATTTCTCCCTTACCTTCTGAGCCATGTGACTGACAGGGTCTTGGTGCTCCAGCTGGGTGTCAGGCCTGTGCCTCTGAGGTGGGAGAGCCGAGTTCAAGACATTGGTCCACCAGAGACCTCCCGGCTCCAAGTAATATCAAACTGCAAAAGCTCTACAAGAGATCTCAATCTCAATGCTAAGACCCATCTCCATTCAATGACCAGCAAGCTACAGTGCTGAACACCCTATGCCAAACAACTAGCAAGACAGGAACACAACCCCACCCATTAGCAGAGAGGCTGCCTAAAATCATAATAAGTTCACAGACACTGAAAAACACACCACCGGCCGTGGTCCTGCCCAACAGAAAGACAAGATCCAGCCTCATCAACCAGAACACAGGCACCAGTCCTCTCCATCAGGAACCCTATGCAACCTTCTGAACCAATATGAGCCACTGGGGGCAGACGCCAAAAACAACGGGAACTTCGAACCTGCAGTCTGCAAAAAGGAGACACCAAACTCGGTAAGTTAGGCAAAATGAGAAGACAGAGAAACACAGCAAATGAAGGAGCAAGGCAAAAGACCACCAGACCAAACAAATGGAGAGGAAAGAGGCAGTCTACCTGAAAAAGAATTCAGAGTAACGATAATAAAGATGATACAAAATCTTGGAAATAGAATGGAGAAAATACAAGAAATATTTAACAAGGACCTAGAAGAACTAAAGAGCAAACAAACAATGATGAACAACACAATAAATGAAATTAAAAATTCTCTACAAGGAATCAGGAGCAGAATAACTGAGGCAGAAGAACAGATAAGTGACCTGGAAGATAAAATAGTTGAAATAAATACTGCAGAGCAGAATAAAGAAAAAAGAATGAAAAGAATTGAGGACAGTCTCAGAGACCTCTGGGATACATGAAATGCACAAACATTCAAATTATAGGGGTCCCAGAAGAAGAAGAGAAAAAGAAAGGGACTGAGAAAATATTTGAAGAGATTATAGTTGAAAACTTCCCTAACATGAAGAGGAAATAATCAAGTCCAGGAAGCACAGAGAGTCCCATACAGGATAAATCCAAGGAGAAACACGCCAAGACACATATTAATCAAACTATCAAAAATTAAATACAAAGAAAAAATATTAAACGCAGCAAGGGAAAAAGCAACAAATGAAATACAAGGGAATCCCCATAAGGTTAACAGCTGATCATTCAGCAGAAACTCTGCAAGCCAGAAGGGAGTGGCAGGAAATATTTAAAGTGATGAAAGGGAAAAAACCTACAACCAAGATTACTCTACCCATCAAGGATCTCATTCAGATTCGATGGAGAAATTAAAACCTTTACAGAGAAGCAAAACTAAGAAAATTCAGCACCACCAAACCAGTTTTACAACAAATGCTAAAGGAACTTCTCTAGGCAGGAAACACAAGAGGAGGAAGAGACTTACAATAACAAACCCAAAACAATTAAGAAAATGGTAATAGGAACATACGTATCAATAATTACCTTAAATGTAAATGGATTAAATGCTCCAACCAAAAGACATAGACTGGCTGAATGGATACAAAACAAGACCTGTATATATGCTGTCTAGAAGAGACCCACTTCAGACCTAGGGACACATACAGACTGAAAGTGAAGGACACTACGTAATGATCAAGGGATCAATCCAAGAAGAAGATATAACAACTGTACATATTTATGCACCCAATATAGGAGCACCTCAATACATAAGGCAAATGCTAACAGCCATAAAAGGGGAAATCAGCAGTAACACAATCATAGTAGGGGACTTTAACCCCCAACTTTCACCAATGGACAGATCATCCAAAATGAAAATAAATAAGGAAACACAAGCTTTAAATGAAATACTAAACATGATGGACTTAATTGATATTGAAAGGACATTCCATCCAAAAACAACAGAATACACTTTCTTCTCAAGTGCTCGTGGAACATCTTCCAAGATAGATCATATCTTAGGTCACAAATCAAAGCTTGGTAAATTTAAGAAAATTGAAATTGTATCAAGTATCTTTTCTGAACACAATGCTATGAGACTAGATATCAATTACAGGAGAAAATCTGTAAAAAGTATAAACACATGGAGGCTAAACAAACACTACTAAGTAACCAAGAGATCACTGAAGAAATCAAAGAGGAAATCAAAAACTACCTAGAAAAAAATGACAATGAAAACACCACGACCCAAAACTGATGGGATGCAGCAAAAGCAGTTCTAAGAAGAACTGCTTAAACAACCTAACCTTAAACCTAAAGCAATTAGAGGAAGAAGAACAAGAAAAACCCCAAAGTTAGCAGAAGGAAATAAATCATAAAGATCAAATCAGAAATCAATGAAAATGAAATGAAGGAAACAAGAGCAAATATCAATAAAAATTAAGCTGGTTCTTTGAGAAGATAACAAAATTGAAAAACCATTAGCCAGATACATCAAGAAAACAAGGAAGAAGACTCAAATCAAAAGAATTAGAAATGAAAAAGGAGAAGTAACAACTGACACTGCAGAAATACAACAGATCACAAGAGATTAGTACAAGAAACTATATATCAATAAAATGGACAACCTGGAAGAAATGGACAAATTCTTAGAAAAGCACAACCTTCTAAGACTGAACCAGGAAGAAATAGAAAATATAAACAGACAAATCACAAGCACTGAAATTGAGACTGTGATTAAAAATCTTCCCACAAACAAAAGCCCTGGACCAGATGGCTTCACAGGTGAATTCTATCAAACATTTAGAGAAGAGCTAACACCTATCCTTCTCATAATCTTCCAAAATACAGCAGAGGGAGGAACACTCCCAAACTCATTCTATGAGGCCACCATCACCCTGATATCAAAACCAGACAAAGATGTCACAAAGATAGAAAACTACAGGCCAATATCAATGATGAACACAGTTGCAAAAATCCTCAACAAAACACTAGCAAAGAGAATCCAACAGCACATTACAATGATCATACACCATGATCAACTGGGGTTTATCCCAGGAATGCTAGAATTCTTCAAAATCCGCAAATCAATCAATGTGATAAACCATATTAAAAAATTGAAGGAGAAAAAAAACATATGATCATCTCAATAGATGCAGAAAAAGCTTTCAACAAAATTCAACACCCATTTATGATAAAAACCTTCCAGAAAGTAGGCAGAGAGAGAAGTTACCTCAACAAAATGAAGGCCATATATGACAAACCCACAGCCAGCATCGTTCTCAATGGTGAAAAACTGAAAGCATTTCCTTTAATATCAGTAACAAGACAAGGTTGTCCACTATCACCACTATTTTTCAACATAGTTTTGGAAGTTTTAGCCACAGCAATCAGAGACGAAAAAAAAAAATAAAAGGAATCCAAATCAGAAAAGAAGAAGTAAAACTGTCACTGTTTGCATATGATATGATACTATACTTAGAGAATCCTAAAGATGCTACCAGAAAACTACTAGAGCTAATCAATGAATTTGGTAAAGTAGCAAGATACAAAATTAATGCACAGAAATCCCTTGCATTCCTATACACTAATGATGAAAAATCTGAAAGAGAAATTAAGGAAACACTCCCATTTACCATTGCAACAAAAAGAATAAAATACCTAGGAATAAACCTACCTAAGGAGACAAAAGACCTGTGTCCAGAAAACTATAAGACACTGATGAAAGAAATTAAAGATGATACAAACAGATGGAGAGATATACCATGTTCTTGGATTGGAAGAATCAACATTGTGAAAATCAAAGCAATCTACAGATTCATTGCAGTCCCTATCAAACTACCAATGCATTTTTCACAGAACTAGAACAAAAAATTTCACAATTTGTATGGAAATACAAAAGACCCCAAAAAGCCAAAGCAATCTTGGGAAAGAAAAATAGAGCTTGAGGAATCAGGCTCCCGGACTTCAGACTATACTAAAAAGCTACAGTAATCAAGACAGTATGGTACTGGCACAAAAACAGAAATATAGATCAATGGAACAGCTTGAAAGCCCAGAGATAAACCCATGCACATGTGGTCACCTTATCCTTGATAAAGGAGGCAAGAATATACAATGGAGAAAAGACAGCCTCTTCAATAAGTGGTGCTGGGAAACTGGACAGCTACTTGTAAAAGAATATAATTAGAACAATCCCTAGCAACATAAAACAAAAATAAACTCAAAATGGATTAAAGACCTAAATGTAAGCCCAGACACTATAAAACTCTTAGAGGAAAACCAGGCAGAACATTCTACGACATAAATCTCAGAAAGATCCTTTTTGACCCACCTCCTAGAGAAATGGAAATAAGAACAAAAATAAACAAATGGGACCTAATGAAGTGTAAAAGCTTTTGCACAGCAAAGGAAACCATAAAGAAGATGAAAAGACAACCCTCAGAATGGGAGAAAATATTTGCCAATGAAGCAACTGAAAAAGGATTAATTTACAAAATTTTCAAGCAGCTCATGCAGCTCAGTATGAAAAAAACAAACAACCCAATCCAAAAATGGGCAGAAGACATAAATAGACATTTCTCCAAAGAAGATATACAGATTGCCAACAAACACATGAAAGGATGCTTAACATCACTAATCATTAGAGAAATGCAAATCAAAAGTACAATGAGGTGTCACCCTACTCTGGTCAGAATGGCCATCATCAAAAAGTCTACAAACAATAAATGCTGGAGAGGGTGTGGAGAAAAGGGAACCCTCTTGCACTGTTGGTGGGAAGGTATATTGATACAGCCACTGTGGAAAACAGGATGGAGCTTCCTTAAAAAACTAAAAATAGAACAACCATAAGACCCAGCAATCCCACTACTGGGCATATACCGTGAGAAAACCATATTTCAAAAAGAGTAATGTACCACATTGTTCATTGCAGCTCTATTTACAATAGCCAGGACAAGGAAGCAACCTAAGTGTCCATTGATAGATGAATGGATAAAGAAGATGTGGCACATATATATAATGGAATATTACTCAGCCATAAAAAGAAATGAAAGTGAGTTATTTGTATGAGGTTGATGGACATAGAGTCTGTCATACAGAGTGAAGTAAGCCAGAAAGAGCAAAACAAATACCCTATGCTAACACATATATATGGAATCTAAAAAAAAAAAAAAAAATGGTTTTTAAGAACCAAGGCGCAGGACAGGAATAAAGACACAGACGTAGAGAATGGACTTGAGGACAAGGGGAGGGAGAAGGGTAAGCTGGGACCAAGTAAGAAAGTGGCATGGACATATATACACTACCCAATATAAAATAGATAGCTAATTGGAAGCGGCCGCATAGCACAGAGAGATCAGCTCAGTGCTTTGTGATCACCTAGAGGGGTGGGATAGGGAGAGTGGGAGGGAGCAAGACGCAAGAGGGAAGAGATATGGGGATATATGTATATGTATAGCTGATTCACTTTGTTATAAAGCAGAAACTAACACACCATTGTAAAGCAATTATACTCCAATAAAGATGTTAAAATAAAAAAGAATTAAAGTTGATACTGAAATTTAAATTCCATTTAAATATCTTTTTCTCTTTAACAACTTTAAATTCCAAAATTTCCTCATAACATTACTCATTTCAAAACAAATTTTCAGTTTACAACTTTTCTTTTCACATTTCAATTCTTGCTCGCTTAGTCCAAAGAAAATCATTCAAAACCGTTTAATAGAATTAAAGAAGACTAATCTTCACATGAAAATCAAATACCTATTTTATTTAAAATAGATTGACTCCATGCAGATTTTGTTTTCCTTTTGAATTCATAAAATGTGGTAAATGTAATACTGAAGGGATTATAAATATGTAAAAAGGGCAAAAAGGACAGTTAAATTGAAAGGCTAATTTAATGTTAGCATTGATAAAACTGAATATAATTCAGATCAAATAATAGAAATATGCTTAGTATCAAATTGTTGCAATAATAATTAACTTATAAATATACTGTATTTAGTTGGCTCTATGGCTTAAAGTGCCTGTCTAGTAAATATCCTATATTTAAGAATTCTATAGAACTTATCATTTTCCAGGGAATCTTTAAGAGAGAGAAACTCATTTTCCAAAATAATTCCATGAGTTCAGTGCTGTTTTCATCCATATTTTACAGATGAGGTATCTAAGGCATAAAGATAGCAATGAATTTTCTAGGGTCATGTAATCAGTAAGTATGTAGCCTTATTGTTTATATTTTTTTACATGTAGAATTTTAAGTATTAAAGCCATATTTTGATTTTCTGAATTTCAAAGTTAATATTTAGTCATAGTTATTCACTTTTCTATTTCAAAGAAAGTTTTATCTTGTCATAAATTTGTTTCAGTATCTGGAATATAGCACTGGAGAAAGTGATTTTTAATACTTCTTTAGAATAAAAATGCATGGATGAATACTATTACCAAAACAAATCTTTTTAAAATGCAAATGATGTAGTCTTTTATTTAGAGAAAATATAAAGATTTATTAATATATATTTATTAATATATTCAGCTACAGTTTACTTCAAAATAAAAATCAGCGTTTATAATATTGGGACTCATCCTTTCCTACTGAAGAAAAACCATGAAATTGTTGTAATACAAGTACTATGTCATGTCCTTGTTTTCAGCATGTGCTTCTTAAAGTAGAATCTCATTCTATAGATTCTGAATAAAAGAAGAATGTTTGAAGATGTAGGACAGAAAAAGCTTCTATATAAGTTTTTTTTTTATTGAATTTGTTACAATATTGCTTCTGTTTTATGTTTTGATTTTTGGCCCAGAGGCACGTGGGATCTTAGCCTCCTTACCAGGTATCAAACCTGCACCCCTCGCATTGGAAGGTGAAGTCTTAACCTCTGGACTGCCTGGGAAGTCCCTAGAAGAACCTCTCTTTTTTTTTTTTTAACAATTTTTTTAAAAATAATTTATTTATTTCATTTATTTTTGGCTGCGTTGGGTCTTTGTTGCTGTGCGCTGGCTTTCTCTAGTTGCGGTGAGCGGGGGCTACGCTTCATTGCGGTGCGAGGGCTCCTCACTGCGGTGGCTTCCTTGTTGCGGAGCACTGGCTCTAGGCGTGCAGGCTTCAGTAGCTGTGGCTCACGGGCTCTATAGCACAGGCTCAGTAGTTGTGGCGCACGGGCTTAGTTGCTCCACGGCATGTGGGATCTTCCCGGACCAGGGCTTGAACCTGTGTCCCTTGCATTGGCAGGCGGATTCTTAACCACTGTGCCACCAGGGAATTCCCAGGAGCCTTTTCTTCAACTTTGTATTTGAGAAAAGTTAACAGTTGAGTTGGTTTAATATGAAAACATAATAGACTACAGCCCTCATTAAATAATCCAGATTTCTAATTTTATAAATGCCACCAGGGAAGTGCCTAAGGAGTAGTTTTATTACATGATTCCACCAATTAAAGGGTAATAATTATGTGACTTAAAATGGCTTAATTCCTATCCGAATACTTGGCTTTGTTAAATTCTCTCATACGCACACAATTTGGTATAGAAAGAATGTGAAAATAAGACAAATGGAAACCTTTTCACTACAGAACCTCAAATATCATGCTAAAATAACCCCTCACTTTTACATATTGGTTCTTTGTTTAGAATATAGATATGTTCAATCATTTCTATCGTTTAGAATCTAGCGATATCTCTCTCCTCTCCCTTCTCTTCTACCTGATCCTGCCCTTTTTATTCTTGTCTACTCCATATCCACGTTTATTACTAAACTTCAGTGTAAATTCTCTTCTCACGACTCCAGTGCAATTGCTTTGCCAAAACCGCCAAAACCTTCCAATTTATCTAATACAATGATCTGTTATTTTGTCTTAATCTTTCTAGATATTTCATGTGCATTTGCTCCATGGCTTGCTTCTGGAAACTCTCTCTGCCGCTTTGGTTTCTAAGGCACAATACTACTAGTTGTCTTCTTTTCCTGACCATTAACCACCAGGATGATTGGTGATCCTGTCTGAGCTGTCTTCTGACCTTAACCTATGAATGTTTTTGACTGACTTCATTTTTCCCCGACTCTAGTAACTAAATACAATAATTCTCCAGCCCTGAGATTTTCTTGACATTCACAATTGTGTACTACTTATTGCCCGATGGGTATCTAAAGCTGATGAGGGCTGATTGAGACCTCCCTATCTTTTCCCTCAAACTTTCACTTTATCCATGTCATCTCCTTAGTTTCTGTCATCTTTCTAATCTTCCAAGATTAAAACCTGAGAGTCGGTCTATCTGCTCCTGTCTTTCCCTCATATTCAGCTGATCACAAAACTGTGCCATTGGAACTTCATTATCAATCTTCATATATTCAGCCTTCTACTATCTATGTTACCTTGATCTATAACAATAAAACTTCTTGTTTCCATCACTGTTCTTCTTCAATTCTTTAAATTTTCATTGATTATCATTCTAAAATGTCATTATGATCATATCACTCCACTTCCAAAGATTATTTTATTTTTATTTCCTTATATTTTCATCTTGTGCTTTATTCTTCTCAAACAACACATCCAAACTAAAGGTATTACTTTTTACTCCTTACTTTTTCTTTGCCAAGTGTCAGGTATTCATTTCGTGGCACCACTTCATACAGTTGCCCCAAACCTGGTTACAGTTTAGGCTTATCTTTCTCTTTAAACAACTGAGCAAATAGCAGTATACACAATTTTTTTGGTAAATCTATACCTTAATTCCCATTACATTAGTCCAGACCCCCATCCTCTCTTTTCTGGATGACTACAATAGTCCCCAGTTTTGGTTCCTATCCTTATTAATAGCATCTATCCACACTACAGGAAAATGCCTTTTCCAGCACCCAGATATGAGGACAACGATCTTCCTAACTCATGGCTTCTCATCTCCCTCCGAATGAAGCCCAGACTCTTTATCAAAATGTAAAAGGACTTTCCAGGATCTACTTTCATTATGTTCCAGCTTCATCTGGCCCTCTTCACATTTTTTTCTAGCCATACTAAATAACTTAGAGTTTCTTGAAAGTTCCACACTTTGCTTTTATTACTTTACACAAAACATTCCTGACTTTTGGAATGGCTCTTTTCTTCAGCCCACCCTGTATCTTTGCTGACTAACCTGGTTTATACAATTAAATAAAACATTTTATCTGCACGAAACTTTTCCTCATACCTAAAGACTCATTTAATTATCACTCTATTTGCACTTTCCTGAGTACTTGTCTGTCCAATATGAGGAAAGAGAAAATATATCGTTCATTGTATATCAAACAGTGACTGTAGAACCTGACATATAGTAACTGATCAATAAATATTCTATAATCAATGAATTTTCTCAAATAGCTGGGCACTTCATGATATCTCTCTTTTCAACTTCTCAGAGTTGCTGTGCTGTTACACATAGTTATATTTTTAAAGAGATTTTGGGGGTTGCAGTGCTTACCTTCAGCATGTTTCTACAAGTTGATTAATTTTAAATTCATTCTATATACATTGGTGGTGCTCTCTCCTTTACAAAACTGCATATTATTAACTCAAAGTGGTTAAATGTCGTTCTAAAACTCTCATGTGACCACGTTTAATAGGCCCTCATTGAACTCTGTTGTCTTGGATTGTCATAGATGACTGCATATATTCCCCAACCAACTTTGAGTTTTTGAGGATAGATATCCTGAATTTGTAATACATGAGTGTTTCCCATTTTCAGACAACAAATAGGTACTCAGTAAATATTTCGTAAACGAATAATATAAGCTATGCACTATCAGAACTGTATATATTTGGTGCTGTTGCCTTTCTATAGAATATGTATTTTCTACATCAATATCTGGTGAATTCTCACACATTCTCAAGAGTTTAGCACAAATGTCCTTCTCGGTTAAACATCACCTTAGACATCCTTTTCTGTCACAATCAACAAGAGCCCATTGAGCTTTCCCACCGGTGGTGCACTCAACATGTTTGATGTGTATTGTATATCCCTGTATTATAGTTTGACCCTAAGGTTCTTGGGGACTGGATCTTGGCTCTATTCATCTACATATCCTCAGCACATAACAGATTGCCTTGCACATGCTTTGCCTATAATACTTTTTTTATTAAATTGAAAGAAATCATTCTTTTTCTTACAAGGCATAATACAACAAATTTTAGGGAAGTAGCCCCTTCTTTTAGACATTAAGGGAATTTAGACATGAGATTGATGAAACCAGAATAACCGACTATATTTGTTATGAGTAAGAGACAGAATATCTTTACTCCTATCTGCAGGTAATTGTAATATGACTCTAGGTCACATCATCGCTGATAGAAGAAAGAAGGTACTATGGATTACTTGATATTAATTTTCAGTATGAATACAGACTATGAGAATTAGACCTCATGATTTTAATGTTCTGGGTGATCTTTTCTATTGGAAAGGGAGATTTCCATTTGTAAGTCAACTATATTGACTCTGAGATTAAGCAATCTCTTATTAATTATAATACAATAAATCAAAGCTCTGAATCTATTAAAATTTAGATAAACTAAACACAAAGGTTTTAAACGCTGTAATAATGAGGAAGCATTGAAAAGATCTGCAGAAACAGCTAAAATTTTGAATATTTTCTTGGTTGTTAAATTTTCCACTTTTCTTTACAATAGTTCATCACTAGGGTATTCACATACAAAATGAAATAAAAAGCAAATCGTTCTTTGTCTCCTGAAATTCTTTCTTGTACTTATCCCAAAGAGCACTCCATTTAAAGGTGCTAGTACAAGCAGTCAGTAAGGTGAGGTGGCCTTTTAACTGACAGGATTTCAGTCCAAGTAGAAGACAAGAAGATAATTTACCCTTAGAGAATAGTTTCAGAGTCAACTTTTCTACAACTGCTCCCTAGAGGTTAAGTTAAGAAATAAACTGAACACAAACACATCTCTGCAGAAAATTGCTTGGGTTGGCTCATTCTCCACTGAAACTATATTTGCTTAATTTCCATTTTTATGGGAAGATGTCTTTAAATGAGTTATGCTTTAATGGAGATATTTTAGAGATTGAGAAGAAAGTACAGAAAGTACTACTACTACTGGATATAATTGCTTCCAAATCTAGGTTATTTTAAGGAAATGTTTAACTATCAGGGCAGTTGCTCTTCCTTATATAATTTTTTGCTGGAATTTTTCATTGTTGAGTCAGCTAACACAAGTATAAATCAGCAACTCTATTATAGATATTTAGTAACAGAATATGAAACACCACATGAAGCAAGCAACTAATATTAGAAAACATATCTTTATTTTTATAAGCTTGCAGTCTTCTGTGTTCCTGGAATATGTTTTTGCATAAAAATTACCAACTTTAAGCTTTTCTTGGATAAAATAACTCATTCCAATGTTTTGTGGTAATTGCTGTATCTATACATTATTAAATAACTGGTGTGACATGCAAAAACTAAATAGAATTCTCTTGGGTAATTGTGTTTTCAAAATTTTTTTTTTCCCTGCAATTATCTCTACTACCATTCTAATATATGGGATCATGATCTAATTTTGCCATTGCTTTTGGGATAATGATTCTCAGAAAATGTTATTTACCATGAATTTCCAAATATAACAAAAATCTAAAGAATGTATAGTTTTAAGTACACATGGCATAGGCAGGATTACAAACTGGGAATGCTCTGATTTTATACCATTAGGAATGAAGGTAGAGCAAAAATTAACAAAAAGTATATAAAATGACATAGGTAGAAAATTTCGATACAGTAAAAGTCAATTAATTGAATTTCATACACCAAAATAATTATATGAAATATCATATGAATACAATGAAATGCCATGTATTTATGACAACTTGTGATCATTATGCATATGAATTATTATAATATTTACCATATACATAATTTTGCATTTTACTTTCTTCCATATTTTTAATCTTATACATTATTCCACTGGTCTTTACAACAATTGTATTTTTAAAGCAGTTTCTTAAAAATGAATGAGTTGGCTCCCTTTTATAGTATCTGAAAACCATGAAATCATTTGTATAAATACCGATTTACTACTTTATTTTGACAGTGTTTCAATTTGCAACTGAATTTTATCAACATTTGGGTGTAATAACATCTGTCCCTTAAGGAAGACCTACCATTTATCATTTGTTATGGGAAATATATATTTACATATTTATTGTATATACAATATTTATTTCATGAACGTCTATTTATTATATCAAATGTAACAAAATGAAAGTTTCCTGAAATTATATAAAACTGAATTAAAAGAAAAAACTGCACCATATCAAAGAAAAAATACACAAAAAAAACAAAAAATGTGAGAGGGAGGGAGAGAGGAAAGGAGAAGGGTGGGACACAGGAAGGAAGGGAGTGAGGAAGGAAGGAAGAAAGGAAGAGAGGGAGGGAGGGAGGGAGGAAGGGAGAGAAAACCTGATTTTGCCCCTCCTAATCCATTTTGCACAGAGCAAAAAAAAAAAAAAAAATGTGGTCCCTTTTATGTGACCTTAGTCATAATGATCACTACCTCAAAGACTGACAAAGTTTCTCAAATTCAGGTCTTATAGTATAATCTATTGGATAATCAAGCCTCTTTCTTACTTTACTTTATATATTTTACTCTTTATTACTACTTCTAGCAATTTATTCTACAGGGTTTTCTTTTGCATGAATGCATATGTAATAAACTATCTAAATTTCCATCTAAAAGGGGATTGATTTAGTAAAGTATGATGCATCTATACATGAACCACAATGAAATGAGTTAGAGATATACATGCTGATTTTTTTTTAAATGTCAAATATAACTTCTTAACTGAAAAAAAGAAATTACAGAACATTGGAGTCCTATTTTGTATAAAGAGATTGAAATTTTATACTATATAAAAAGTTATGAAAATTAAATATTTTAGGAAAGGTAGGTACAAAAAGACTATAGAAAGTGTCCTCTGTAACATCATTTACAAAATTTACTGAGTCCAGATCATATCTTTAAATTTTTAATTTTAAGCAAAAATCTGTTTTGGTTAAATATTTATAAAAATAAGAAATAAAAACTAATTCTACACAATTGCACAACACATAATTTTCTTCCAAATATATTTTGATTCTGCATATACATAGGGACTGGATTATCATTTGAGGATTCTTATTTCCTAATTATAGAATAATACTCACCATTTTGGGAAAAAACTTTAAAAAGTATTAAAATATATTTGATTCTAATAATATATACGCATGTTTTATACATATATTTGTCTTGATTTTTCATTTTCATATATTATGTATTTTGCATATCATCTATAGTATCATATTAATGTTCAAAAATCCTTCCATCGGGCTTCCCTGGTGGCGCAGTGGTTGAGAATCTGCCTGCCAATGCAGGGGACACGGGTTCGAGCCCTGGTCTGGGAAGATTCCCACATGCCGCGGAGCAGCTAGGCCCGTGAGCCACAATTACTGAGCCTGCGTGTCTGGAGCCTGTGCTCCGCAACAAGAGAGGCTGCGATAATGAGAGACCCGTGCACCGCGATGAAGAGTGGCCCCCACTTGCCGCAACTAGAGAAAGCCCTCGCACAGAAACGAAGACCCAACACAGCCATAAATAAATAAAGAAAGAATCCTGGTCAAAAAAGGTGATGATTTACTTTCTAAAAAGAAAAAAAAAAAAAAAAATCCTTCCATCATATGAATATCATAATTGGTTTGTCATCATGTTACACATCTCTGAGTATCCAATAAAGCAGAATTTAAAAACTCTTTTACTTTTAACTATCTTTGATAATTTGATGGAGAAAATTAGTTTTTAATAATCTTTCTAAAAATTAAAAATTAATCATGTTAATTTTCACATTTCTCATTAAAAATAAACCATGTGTATTAATTCTGTTATTTTATTAGACTATAATTTTATCATATTCTATATAGTTTTAAACATTTTATTCGATTTTATATTCAAATTTACAATATATATCTGCCCTTATGTCAGTGTTTATCCAGTGTTGCTATACTATGTCAGTCTTGCTTTCCTATTTCTGAATGATCTCTTTTTGGCTAAAGTACTACGTTTAACAAAAATATTTGAGTAGTAAAATTTTGTATGTTTTTGTTTGTTTGATTTTACTTTTTTGCCTGACATTTTTGAAAATATCTTCCCTTTTCCTTCACAAATAAGTTGAGAAAGTGGCAGTGAGGACAATTCTTGAATTACAAAATTAATGGAATGTTAATCAGCAAAAATAAGGGAATCTAAAAGTGCAATAATTTTTTTACATCTACTCCTAAATTCTATATCTGAGGATGAATTGAATTACTGACCAAAGAATCAATCAAATAACAAAAAAAAAAAACCAATCAGACACAAGGACCATCAAATGTGGACTGGCCAGAAATGACAGATGGCACAACTACTTTGAGCCACTTGTTCTAACTTTCACTGAATTCCCAGAGATTGCTCTTCCGGGCCAGACTGCATATTGGGAAACTCATTTGTATTAGCTTTTTTCTCTAAATTTCAGTTAATATAATTTCAAATTTTCTCTCCAAGGAAGTGGAATCAAAGGAATGCAGTGTTTCAGAATTTCAAGATTAAAAACTTACTGATAGCTTTTATTTTCAGTATACAAACCATATCCCATTCTTTTTTAGTTTTTCATTTTGCCGGTATTTAAATCCTCTCAATTATCTCCAACTCCAAATACTTTATTAGGCCCTTTCAAGGTATCTTAAAGTATTGTTGAGATAAATAAATACTTATGAGTCCACAATAAGACACACATTTTTCAACACATGGAGGAAGGTAAGAAGGAACTTGAAGGAAGGTAAGAGGTAAACATAGAATGGAAATTATAATAAGAATAACTTCTTTGGTTTTATTATACAAATGTAGGAATATATTTTCTGAACTTAAGTCACTAATGATCTAAAACACTAATAATTGGAGTAGTTTAAGACAATGTCAGGAAGAAAGTGTGTTTTATTTGGCTTACCAATTCAGATAGTGTTTCTAAAGACTGTCGCTGTGCAGAAGATTATCAAAAAGGAGAAGAGGTTGACATTAACTAAAAAAGTACAAAGTGTAATGAATATTTATATAAAAGTTAACATTTAGTTTGTAAAGATTACAAAGGTCATTTACCACAGAGAACAGTGAGATACAAGATTAATGTACATTAAATATTCTGAAAAATATTTCCACATGTTTCAATCAATATGATGAGTGGTAAGTTCTGTTTAGCATAACTGTATCTCCCTCGAATAGAATGTATCTATTTTATGAAATAAAGTCCCCACTCTTATGTGAGGATGTCACCTTACTTAAAATAAGTGCTAATTAAATTCAGCTACACATGAAATCCCAGCATAGCTCCTATGGACATGTGTTGTTAACATGGTAAATTGCTAATAATGACTTATGTCCCTTTTAAAATCGCTGCAGTGATGATATTCTTTCAACCACAGTTTCTTCTACTTGCTTCCACAGATAACTTTTCTCGATACTGTCACCAAGTCCTTCCTAGCTGATTTCTGAGAGTTCTCATATCTTCACTCTGGCTCACCTTGTAGGCACTCACCCATTTCAAGCAACCATAAAGTTCTCACTTTTTTTAGTGATACTCTCCCTGAACACTTTTGCAGCACCTCAAGCACTTTCACCTTTTCTAGTCGCTGTTTACCAGAATAAAAATTAAAGGCAGAAAGAGAAACAATGAGTGAGGACACAGATGGGCAAACAGCCCTCAAACTGAGGAAAGTATGGTACAGCAAGGTGACACTGTCATTTATTGGTTGAGAGTATGAAGTAGTAATCATCTAACCATACTATTGGGTGTTATAATAAATATATTTTGGTACCTGCTATGTGTGTGTGTGAATGTATATGTATATGTAGTTAATGAACATTTACAGATCTTAACTTAGGTATGTTTATATAACATGTACCAAGAATATACTTCAGTCAACATTTATTAAATGCCTGAATTGCTTGCATACATTTTATTTTTACACATTTTACTAAATTCTTATAGATAATCATATGTTTTTACCCTGTTTCTCTATGCTAACTAATTATTCATTTAACTTATTTCTAAACTCTGTTTATAGCCTGTGAAATTTTTAGTATGGTATGTATCTCCTGACCTAAATCTTATAAGACTCATTAGGGACAACGGCTTATTTTCTTTCCATGGGAAAAAATATTTGTTTTATAGGAATATATTTAAATAATTTGACAACTTAACAAATTAAATGTTAATATGTAATTTGCTAGTGGAAATAATATAAGTCAAGATTCTTAATTTTCTTTGAGTATTTCATGATTTTTCAATATTATATTATTTGTATTTTGCCAATCTCAGGTTATTAATAAAGCAAAACAATGATAAAAGTCTAAGATATGCTTTTCTCATTATTTTAACCATATTTCAGTTATAATGGAATATATAAAAGTTAAAAGGAAGGTTTTTGAATGAATAAAAATTACAGTAAAAATCTATAATAACAAATATGGATATAAGGTAAATGATGATTATCTTGCATCTTCTATACATCCCCCATCCTCAAACAAGAAGGACAAAAGTTCTTACTTATCTTGACAATTATTAGGGATGACTATTTCTTGATCTCGTTGTCTAAAACTATATTGTACAGTTAGTTATCTATTGTAGAAGGTCTGTTATTTTTTTGAGCTTTTTTGTGACAGTATAGACAAAACAAAAAATATTTTTAATTAAAGTCACATAAATTTGATCCCTTGTTTTAAGCTATTGACTTTTTGGACCCCAAGTACATAATAATGTCAAAATCTACTGTTACATATGAAGAATGGTAGTATATATGTTGTTTTGCCTAAAACTGAAATGCTTCTTCAAAAGGAAGAAATAGGTTCTCTATTGTCTATTAAGTAGAAATTCAAGTAAATAGAGACATTAATTCAAAGACTTTTATCTTCATATCGAATTTAGGTAAAATAAATGAATTAGAAATGAAGAAAGATATGGGATGAAAACTGAACTAATATTTACTTAATTGAGACAAAAGCCCAATGATTAGATATCTTCTATTTATCGCATCTTATGCATTCTCCATCTTTCTCCACTTTGCTCTGTGGCTTTGAGGCTAAATGTTATGGTCAGCATCAAAGGACTCCTTACACTCTGGATTCAAGTTGGGTTTGTCTCATTGGAACCTGCAGGAGATCAGAGGTTAGAAGCACAAGGAAAGGAGGGTATATATGCCCAGGGATCTCTACCAACCATATTGCTTCAGTTTGACCATGTACCAGTCCTGTCGGCAGTGTTCTCCATTCAGGCAAACTCTCTGATTCTGGTAGTATAATGTTTTCTTTGTCCTTTCCAGACCAGAGTAATCATCTGAGATCCTGTTGCACTGCACTCTCCCTTAGACTTTGTCCAAATAGTTAAAAACAGCCCTTTATTAAATTGTTGACAGTTTGAATGTATGTGTTCTTCCTGTTGGAAAGCTGACAAACACAGCACAACTCTTCAAGTATACCCATTTTTTTCCTTTTTGTTATACTTTACTGAAAATATGACTGTATCTGCTTGCAAACAGGAATGTCTTGAGATATTTCTTCAAAACTAAGTATTCGTGTGAGTTTTTATGTATAAATCTGTAGGTGCCTGACTAGAATAGACTCTTAACTATTAGACAATGACATTCAAACACAAGAAAGGCAATGCAGGAAAAATCTAAGATTATTTGAACATATGTATTAAAATTGGAAAAAATTATGAGTGTAAAAGAACATAAGAAATAAAATTTAATATTTTAAGCACTAAAATTTTGATGTCCCAAACAATAAAAAAATAAAGTTAAAAATACACCATATTTCTTCCAGAAGTAATTTATTTTTAAGAGTAAAAATATCCCACCATAATAGGCATTTTTAATACATAGGCCTGTTTAGTATAAAGTAAATTACATAAATTTTACAAGATTTCTATGCTTTAATGATATAAGAAGTGAGTTAAGGAAAGCTTGAAATTTTATGATTAATCATGAAAGTGTTAAAGATGATCATAAAACTGATCTGAAAATAAAATTTAAATGATTGTAGTTTGTGAAATATAACATTACTTCAAACTAAAGTGAGTCAACTGATATGATTCCATGAATATAATTCACACTATCTAGGACATACTTTATTAAGCACAAATTATCAAATGAAACTAGAAAGAGCTAATAGGAATTCACTAAGGCATGCCTCCCAACCCTTATCTGTCTATATATTTCTCTTTAAAAAGAAGATTCTCTTACTGCACCCCTTTGAGGAAGAGATATTTAGAACACATTAAATATAAGATGCATTAAATATGACACATTAATTATGAGATGTGAAGAACTTTAAGGCTTTCTGAAACAGGCTTTCTAAATGCAAGAATCACTTTTTCCAGATGTTTCTGGACATTATTTTCTTTTTAAAAAATTTATCTTTTTATAATTTAAATTAAATGAAAAACATAGATCTTAAGCTTTCATTGTGATGCCTTTTGACAAATGTATATACCCACATAACCCATACTGAAGTCAAGATTAGAACATCTCCATCACATCAGAAAATTTCCTTGTGCCCCTTCTGAAAGTTTTACACATGAGAGGCATCTTCAGTTGTGATTTTGAGAAGTATACATTAGTTTTGTTTATTCATGAACTTCATGAAAAAATAACCATATGATATGTGTTCTTTTGTACCAAACTCAAAATAGCATCTCAAATGATAGATCAAAATAACATCTGAAAAATTCATCCATTCTGTTATATTCATTCTTTTATAATTGCTGAGTAGTACTCTATTGTATGGATATAACACAATTCCTATATCTACTGTCAGGTGGATGGATATTTGGGTTGTTTCTATTTTTGATTTTTATGAATAATGTTACCTAAAATGTTTTATACAAGATACTTTATGAATACATATTTTCATTTATCTTGAGTAAACCTAAGAGTGGAATGGCTGTCTCATAGAGTGCTTTTAACATTAGAAGGGAATGCCAAACTGTTTTCTAAAGTTTGGGCTTTATTTTTTTATTCCAACTTTATTCAAAATATAAAAAAGATGTGACAACACTGGATATGTGATCCTGAGAAGCCTGAAAAAAATATCAAATATCCCCCATTTTGTAGGCATTTTTTAAAATGTCCTTTATAGATTTTATTTGTTTATTTTTGTTGAGGCAAAATGCACATAACCTAAAATTAACCATTTGAAAGTGCACAACTCAGTAGCATTTTGTACCTTCACAATGTTCTTCAACCTCCATCTCTATCAAGTTTCACAACATTTTCATCACCTCAAAACAAAATCCTGTGCTCATTAAGCAGCCACTATCTATTTCCAGTTCACCCCAGTTACTGGAAACCACCAATCTGCTTTCTATTTCTATGGATTTCTCTACTCTGGGCATTTCATATAAATAGAATCATACAATATGTGACCTTCTGTGTCTGACTTCTTTTACTTAGCATAACATTTTCACAGTTTATCCGTGTTGTAGCATGTATATCCTTCATTCTTTTTTATGGCTGAATAGTATTCCATTTTGTAGATAATACCACTATTCGTTTATCTGCTTATTTTTGGATATTTTCATTCACCTTTTGGCTATTGTGCATAGTGCAGCTATAAATATTTCTGTATAATATTTGAGTACTGGTTTTTAATGCTCTGGGGTATACACTAAAGAGAAGAATTGCTGGGTCATATGGTATGGAGGCACTCTACATTGCTCACCAGCATTTATCTTTTATTTGCTTCCTTCCAGCTGAATTTCATTTTTAATTAGACAGTCAACCTTTGCCTATGCAATTTATGCAACTCAAAAGAAACTGACCATTTGTCCAGTCCTAATTAGCTTTGGCCAATTAAGATAATCAGACTTCTCTTGCAGGTGACTGGTTCAGAAAACTCAGCTTAAACTCATCAACAAATGAAATTCCCCCTGGGGATTATTTTGGCCAGTAAATAGCCATATGGCTTAAAGTGCACCAAGCCAGAGAAGGGATAAACATTTACCCAAGCCTTGTTGAGAGGGCTCTCTCTCTTCTTTTAGAAATGAAAGGAGGTAAGTTTTGGCATGAAGGAGGCCACAGTGCCAACACAGAGATGAGAGGCGAAAACTGGAAGAAATTGGACAGAGCCTGGATAACACTACAAACACTACAAATGACCCACTAGATGGACTTCCAGTCATGTGAAACATATTGCACTAGTTAGGTTGTTTGAGTCAGGTTTTTATAACTTGCAGTGGGAAACATCTATTTAACAACTCTCTTCCCACGTCGAAGAGATTCATTTGCATTTATCATTCCGGACCCATTTATATTTACCAATTTATATTTCCTGTGTGGCTCTTGAAGGCATTTGAGTTAATAAACTCTAATCTAGAGAATTTGAAAGACCTTATTTTTCAACTAATCCTCCCAAGTGATGCTGTATGTGTGTGAGGGGGTAGATAATCATTTTGATTACATATCCTCTAATATACATACCTAAAAAGAAGACATTTGATGGTATGAATTAAGGAAATAAAGACATACACCTGTAATGATATTGTAGCTTAATGTGTGTACATCACTGATTAAAAAGTATCCTCCTCTCTATATACCTTACAACACTATGGATTTCCTCAAAAATAAATTTGAAAACTCTGTGAAATATGAACAAAATTATTTCAGGCCAAGTATTTATTTGGCTTATTATAATATTTTAAATTGTATTACAACATATTAAAATTTTGCTCTGAACTATCTGTAGAAAGTCACTTTTTAAGCATTTAAGATCACATGTCCAAGAGGTTTCTTCTGGGTAAGGGAAAAGATTGACATTTTATTGTGACACTGTGAAGTCTTTTGATTAAATAATCATCAGGGAGTTGAAAAATTATCAATAAAGTCCTCTTATAGTTCTTGAAACAGCACAAAGGAAAATGTTTATATTGCTATTTTCTCTATGACAAGAGACAAAGGTAAATGCAGCTATTTCATTCAAATATTCAATCAAGACATTAATAAAAAGTGTAAAAGAATGGAGACTAGAACACATCCACTTTTCTAATCTAGCTAGAAATTTTCTGATTACCTAAAGACTTTTCCTTAGCTCTCTTTAGTATTAAAGTATAATGCTGTATTAATATATCCCAGAGTTACAGCATGTTGACATTTGTGTGTCTGAGCATATTAGAGCATGAGGAACTATTTCAATTACTCTTGCCTCCATAATTTTTCTGATGAAAGATCCTTGAAAAATTATTACATATGTAGAAAATAGATTTTTTTTCTTTACTTTCATGCTTACTAATTGAATAACATAGCATAACAACACAAAAATTATTAAATGGCACAAAAATTAAATTACCTTCTCAAATGAAATCACCTTTCTCAAGGAAAATAGAAAGTTACTTATGAGCAAGTACAGTTTTCCATCATGCGCAACCAAAGAAGTTCTATTCTATACACTCCATGTTGCAGAACAATATTAATCCCCCCAAAAATTAGGAGAATTGCTTTGTTTCTAGAATATGAATGATTTCAATATTTTAAGGAATTACTTCCATATATTATAAGACAGAAATGCCAGAAAAGCTTTATGTTAGTTCGTCTTATTTGCCAGATCACTTTGACACATATATGTGTACCATTTCATCTTGGTCTGACCAAAAGGTCTCTGTGTCAATGCCACTTGTAGTATAAAGTGTGTTGTCTCTGAATCTATCCTTTTAGTGCCTTAGTCTGTCGTTTGAGGTCCTGTCTTCTTTGATGCTTTATTGGAAACACTAAGCAAGCAGAAATATAAAAAGAGGTAAAGAGACATGAAATAAGAAAAGATAAATGTTATAGAGTCATCTCTATGACTTCCATCATTTAATTTTTTTCTCTTTATTCTTTTAAAATGAAGCATTAAGGCATTTTTCATCCCTCAGGAAAAATAAATAATTAAGAGTGTAAATGAGAAAAAAAAATGAGTTAAATATAATAGTGAGTATAGGAGATATAAACTCTAGATATATTTTGAGGAACAAGAAAACGGAGGGATTTAGGTATTTTGCTTTGGACACAAATGGAAGATCTTTTTTAAGAAGTTTAAAAAATGTTTAGGAGAGAGGAAATGGTTAGTAAATAGTTAAAATACTTATAATGTTTCTACTTTTTATAGTATTCTTTAACATGTTTTTTATAATATGGACTTTCATGTAGATTGCAAGCTTTATTTTGGATTGGTCTCATTTCCTGGTTCACAAACTATGGCCTGTGAGTCAAAATTGGTCCACACCTATTCATGCAAATAGTTTTATTAATACAAAATATTTCTCTATCCATGTGTAGTGTGTGTGTGTGTGTGTGTGTGTGTATAAAATCTATGACTACAATCATGATAAAATGGCATGCTTGGGTATTTCCCTCAGAATCCAAAGGACCCAGACATGCTAAAATATTACTATCTGGGACTTTACATAAAAAGTTTGCCAACTCTTACTGATCTAAATGATTCACTTCTGAATGCCTCTATGCCAATCCTTTTTAAACTACTTTACATCACAAAATGTTAGAAATGTGTATCGTTTGAGTTGATGAGACTAGTTGAAATAGTAATAGTTGATGCTAATTCATCTGAAAATCATAAAAAATATTTTCAAATGATATTTGAAAGTTTATGAGTTATATTTGATGATTTTCAAACAAAGGTATAATTTAAGCCCTAAAAGAAATATCAAGTTTCTGAATACCTGTGATTTTTTTTACAGACTGATTACAGATTCAAAATGCTTTGTCTTAGAATAATATTCATGGATGCTTTAAAAACAAAGACAAGAAATATGCCATCAAATGTATTTTTGAATAAATTCTAGCATTACATCAGCAAGCTCTACATAATATACAAAATTACTAAAAATATAAGTAAAATTTATTAACATTAAATGTCAGTATAATTATTTAAAGGATAGATTTTTTCAAATAATTTCCTTTTAAAACCCATTTTAAATATTATATTTAATATTAATAACATATTAAAATATTTTAGATATAGACATATCAAAAAATGAATTTCAATTGTAAACTGCCAATTCAAATCCTTTGAATGTTTCTCTTTTCATACGTAAGATGTTGGCTTAACGTCCCTAAAACAGTTTCATATGCAATATATTTCTTTTTTAAAAGATGCTGTAGGAAATCTGTCTTTGCTTTCATGCTATTTGTATTTGGAAAAACTCTTTCTATTAAACTAAAATATAAATTAAAATTTTAGTAAGCCCAATGATATTGTTTTTTACTACCATAAGTGACTTAGCTATAACACATATTTTAAGATCACCTTAAATTCAGCTTAAATTGAGAAAATAAAGTTTATTTAATCATAAACATGACTCAGTTTACTCTAAATCAAAAGTAAATGTATTGGGGAATTCCTTGGTGGAGCAGTGGTTGGGAATCTACTTGTCAATGCAAGGGACACGGGTTCGAGCCCTGGTCTGGGAAGATCCCACATGCCGCGGAGCAACTAGGCCCGTGAGCCACAACTACTGAGCCTGCGCGTCTGGAGCCTGTGCTCCGCAACAGGAGAGGCCGCGATTATGAGAGGCCCGCGCACCGCAATGAAGAGTGGCCCCCGCTTGCCGCAACTAGAGAAAGCCCTCGCACAGAAACGAAGACCCAACACAGCCAAAAATAAATAAATAAATAAATATTTTTTTAAAAAAAGTAAATGTATTGTTCACATAAAGTGACAAAATTGTAAGACATTTAAAGTGTATAGTGTGATGATTTGATATGTGTATATACTGTGAAATTAAAAAAAAGAAAAACGTTGAACTCATAGAAACAGAGAGTAGAAAAGTGGTTGTCAGGGTGGGAGAAATAGGGAGCGGTTGGTAAAGGGTACAAACTATCAGTTACATGAGTTATTTTTTAAATATAATAATTATAAAATGGCATCTGAAAAGCATATGAGTTAAGGTAACTCTTTAATACTACATTTTGGGCTGTTCCTGGAGGAATTATTACATAAAGGAAAGGCGATAAATCATAAGGTAATCAGATATTGATATAAAAACAAACAATTAAGTCATTGAATGGCAATGGGAAATTAACAGCATAACAACAATGTACAGGAACTATTACTTTTTATTCTGAAAAATATTAATAAGTTAAAGTCATCACACACACCAACAGCTCTTAAGAACAAGCAATTCTCAGTTGTTTGAATTATCAAAAACTTAAGGTGAAAAGAATAAAAATGAAGGTAGGGAAAAGTCATAATGGCATACTCTGCACTTTAAAGATAAAGAAATTTTCTTTTAAAAATACAATATCTTGGTTACTGCCAAATATACTCTTATAATAATAAAACTTATCCTTAAAAGAACAGTTTTATGTTTATGCTTTTCCAAACAGTACACTGGATAGAGAGCTAACAAACAAAATTTAACTTTCTTTTGTACCTAAATACAACTTTAGGTCTAAAACATGATAGTCAGTCTTAGTATCTTTATCAGAAATAATGGGTAACTGAAAAATAATGTTCTTTACATGAAACAGTATAGATAATATTATTATCTTATCACATATTTGTTCCTTAAGAGTAGACCTATTCTAAATGGAGAAACAACTTCAAATCTATTGTGTAATGATATCTTTCCATTGGAATATTTCTTGCCAGCTCAAAAGTTTAGCTATATTATCAGTTTCCATTAAACGAGCATTGATGATAAAATATTGCAATCATTATCTCACAAGTTTCTAATTAGCACAACTCTTGCCTATGACACCCAATCACTAACCAAGTTTTATCATGTAAATTGATGTCATCTAGTACTAAATAGTTGTAATTTTTCCAAAAAACTTGCAAGATATCTACCAAATACACCAATTTGTTGGTTTCTCTAAGTTGAACTCTGAAATTAATAGTTTATTTTCCAGAGGAATAACCAATTTTGTCCAATTATTTATGATACTGTTTTTCTGAGGTTTTTTCCTATATTACACTGCCTAATGATCCTAAGAGATTGAACATGCTTTGAGAATAAAATCTAACAACTTCTTATTTCTAAAATGTCAAAAATACCCATAACCAACAAACATCTGAGAACCCACAATTGTCATCTTTTTCTTATTAGTGATTCAAAGTAATGCAATGGGGGAAAATATCTGTTACTTTTTAAGTCTTAATTCAAATTTGATGTGGCTAAATAAAGCTTAGAGTAACAAGTAAAGCAAAAAAGATCTCTATGGAAAATAGAAGAATTTTGAAATTATCATAGAGATATAAAACAATAATGGGAAAACAGATTATGTCATATTATAGAATATTATATGAAAGAAATCAACAGTTGGATATGAATATCTCAAAATAGAATTGAATCAGAATACCGTCTACAGAATCTGTTATACAAAAAGGCCTCACTGAGCAGTTTAATGGCATTATCTCAGATTTATCTAAATTGTTTTTATAATCCTAGAGTACAGACCCTAACTGATATAAGATTTAGATAAGTATAGGACTGTCATGTAAAAATAAGAACTGAGGGAAATATTTTCATAAAATTCACTTTTGCATCCAGATAACATATTTATTTATAGGATATAATTTAATAGTTATGCATAGCACTATTTCATCACCAACACTGTTAAGGAATGAGGGAAAAGGAATAGAGAAATGAAAATAATATTTTGAACAACTGTTAAGGCCCTGGTAAAAGAGGCAAAGACAGAAATCCAGAGTATAACTTAAAGAGTAATATTGTATTCTAAGTATAAAACAATGCATATATAGATCTGCAATTTTATTTAAAATGAACTACTGCTTAATGCAATGTTTGTATATATGTTTCAATAACTGGCCAACCATGTGCACAAAAAAATAAGAAAGACATATCAATTACTTTTTATTTTCTTTCTTTTTTGACACACGAACATTATCAATTTTTGGTATAATATTTTCCTCTTCATCGAGATAGATATTTCCTTCCCATCCCCCCAAAATTCACTTTAATATATTTAATAAATTCCCTTCAATGTGTTTCCTTGACAAATATATGGGCTATTATCATTTTAAATTCACATTCATCTTTTTATATTCTAACACTATACATTTCTTGCATTTTTAAAAACAACACCAAATTTAAAACTTTCTCTGGCTCCTAATTAGCATGATTTTAAACAGTTAAATCTGAATCATTTAAGAGCATTTAATTTAATTCCACCTGAAACCTTATTAAAACATGAGTAGAGAGTAAAAAGTAATGAACAATGTGTGAAGTAAAGGAGAAGAGATAAAGCTGAAACTTGGTGAATGATTTACCAGAACAGAGAATGCTAAAACATAAGCATGGAGATAATCTAAAGGGAAAGTGGATTCATATTGCACAGACCTACAAAGTCCTAAAGACTGGCAACATCAGCATTCCCTGAGATTGGGTATGGACTACGGCTGAATAGAGAAAGGCTGTTTAAACACACGTAACAAGCACTTAGACCCCAGATTACTTCCTACTCTAGAGTGGAAGACAAATATCTCTGGACTTAGAATGAACAACTGAAAGATATTATGAAAGATCAAGGAAAGCTTCAAGTGAAAAATCTAGAAATCACCCATTAGACATACAACCAGAATGTTAGCAGTGTACCTTATACATGCCTGGAAGGATATTAAAATATTTCTGTCTATGTCCAAATAAAAGACATGTTTTTTAGGATTCCCAACCAAATTTGTGGTCCTCACCCAATTACCATTCAGTGGACCAGCACTTCAGAATCCTTATCTTAAAATGAACATGCAGCTGAAGATCACTAGGTATTTGTGAAAATATCTTCCATTAACAAAAAATGTTCAAAGCCCATATGAGAAAAACTTTGACATATTAACAAATACACTAAAATAGTCTCTAAAAAGGAGAAGATATAGCATTTGTGGAAAAGCAAATTTCTCTATTAAATATGTCAAGCCTCTCTAGGTTAATTTACAAAATAATGTGATTCAAGTGAATACACCAATGTTAACATATTTTCTTAACACTAGATAAGTTAATTCTATATGTTATAAGGAAAACAATTTAAAAACCATTATTAAAGAAAAGCAATGCAGAAGAAGAGAAATAAGTGAGAGGTGGTCAAATCAGATATTAAAATATATTAGAAATTCTTATTAATTGATGGAATACCCTACTGAATGTGAAATAGACAGCTAAATGAAAAAAAACCAAAAAGCTCACAGAAATATGTAAATATATGTGGGAATTTTGTGTATGATAAGGTAACACCTCAACTCAGTGGGGCAAAAGGAAATGCTTCTAGGTTTCCATTCAGTTCTCTTCTTTCTTTTCAATGTGGGAGTCCAAACACTGTTAGACTGTTTGATATTGTCTAACAGAATTCTGATATTCTGGGTTTTTCTGTGTTTTTTTTTTTTTCACTTTTTTTCCCTCTCTCTAAACTTCAATTTGGATAATTTCTATTGATTTTTCATTACTTTCATGAATTCTTGTCTCAGGTCTTTGTTAAGTTTATCAAAAATATTCTTCATTCTAATATTTTTTTAATTTCTAGCATTTGTTTTTTTCACTTTTTCATAGTTTTCTTATCTCCATTAAAATTTGCCATCGGTCCATAAACATTTCAGTAGTTCTCTTCTTATCTGCTTATACAGCAGCAAGCTCTTTCTCTTCTTACACTCTGACAATAGGGAAACATTTTGTGAGTCTTGTCTTTTCTTGGAGGGGCACGTCACACTTTCAAATTTAGTTCACCTGATTGCCTGGAGAACTCAGCATGAAAATGGGCTCAGAAGCACTGCATTTTATAGATTTTTATGGATTTTTTTCATGGTTTGGGTTGGTGTGATGTTCTTTGTTTTTTCTATTTAACTCCAAAGTGAAAGAACAAGAGTTGAACTTTTAAAAAGCAAATCATTAAACACTAGAAGAAAATATAAGCAAATTGTCTTATGAAGTGATAAAGCATGTCTTCCAAAATATGAAAATAATTGATACCTAGATGCCTAAAATGTGTTATACAAATAATTATTTTTTAACCAATGAGTAGCAAGCATACAGAGCAATGATAGATAAATATATAAATAAATAAGATAAGGACATTTCAAGACTAAAACAATGTACACATCTTTATTACCTAAAAAGGAACAACATTCAAAGCTGTAAGTAGAAACCTGTGGGTCTGTTGAGCTCTAGGTGCTAATAAAGATAGTAGTAGGGTGGCATAAAATACTCAAAAAATACTCAGATCATCAGCCTGAACTGCTTAATGTGAGAGGAGAGCCTGGAGCCAGTTCCAGAGTTTAAAACCAGCAGCTGATGTGAGGTTCCTCTATCTTAAAAGCCTGCTAAAAAATAAAAGCTGCTCACCGTAGGCCTGATATGACAGCTTTAGGGTAAGATGCAAGCCTCTGAATAATGAAGACAAGAAGTTTTGCAAGCAGAAGCTGATCAGTTCTCCCACTGGGCCCATGGATGAGTTTCTAGCCCAAATACCACTACAAAGCAAGAGCAACAGCCTGTGATTACAACACCTGGCTCAGGACAGAGGTTTAGGACCAGGCAGACCCAACAAAAAACTGTGAAAATATGAAAAAGAAATAAAGATAGGAGAACAACATAATAACAAAAACAAAAACAAAAAAATCTTTCCCACTTTCTCAAAAAGTGGCTGCAAAACCAAATTCCCAACATATAAGAAACCTAATATCTATTATACTAACAAAGATAAGCTTCCCTGCAAAAGATCAGAACACGACATGAGCAGAAATTAAATAATTGTTTCAATGTTTAAATTGAAAATATTCATGCACTCAATGCAGAAAGGACGGCCATCCACATTCTAATCACCTAGATTACCTAGTCAACAATTATTAATGTTTGTCATCTTTGTTTATGTGGTATATATACATGCATATGTAATATGCACATATACATACATATAATACATATACACATATATATATACACACACAGACCCATACGTGTGATTTAGCATGTATTTGTATGTGTGTTGTTTGTATGTGCATGCAGATATATTCGCAGAAAATATTTATAGGCAAAATGACTCTTTACTCCTAAATACTTTAGCATGCATATCATAAACCCAAGGAATTTCTCTTACATAAATAAAATAGTTTTATTAAACCTAAGTAAATGCCCACTACTTAACCATTTTCAAATTCCTCAAATTGTTGTCAAAATGTATCTTATTTATTTTAAATCAAACATCCAATCAAGCTTCCCACTTTGCTTTAGATATTTGTCTTTGTAATTCCTTTTAATCTGGAAGCATGGCTCCCTCCCCAGCTTTTTAATGTGACATTAACTTTTTTATGAAATCAGACATAATCTCTTGTAAAACGTTCCATCTTCTAAATTTTCCAGACTGAAATTTATGTTTAAAGACTTATTTAAATTTAGGTAAAATGTTTTTTTCAGTAATATTAAGTGATGCTATGTATTTTATATTGAATCCCATTAGAAGGCATATAAGTATGGTTTACTCACAATTATCGATGCTAAGTTTGATCTTGTATGCAATTTGCAACTCAACTATAAGATGATAAAGTGACATTATAGGAATAGCTTATTTCCCACCATATTGTACATGATTTTCAGCACCCATTTGTTTTTCTTGTAAATTTATATCCCTATAGAATATTACAAAGAAACTGTTAATTTTATACCCCTTTCTACATTCATTGTTTGGGATTCCTCTACAAAATAGAGCTTTCCCTCATCAACTGGGATGATAAAAAAATTTTCATAAAATGAAAAAGTGTATGCTTAATGCTTTTTCTCTTATAATTATCTTCAAATTTTTTATGGAAGGCCATGTATTGTCTTCATTTATCATTTTTCAAATAACTGTACATTTACTTTTTTGAAAGCATTACTTGCATTTCCTAGTACAAAAAAATTGTTTCTGTAATGTAAGGAAATATACAACTTTAATAGTGAAAAAGAGAACCATATTTACTACAGTAATTTATGCATTTCCCATGTTTCTTAAGTAACTGTCTTGTCTGATAGCACACAAAGAGCAAGTATGAAAAATATACGTTTACATAATTCTAAAGACATTGAGAATTTTCTGTTGGCATTGGATAACAAATTGTAGACACAGCTTCAGTAGCAGGATATGCATGTGCCTGTTGTTTTATAACATTGTGCATATTTGGAATGTTACTTCTATATTACTGAGCGGTATTATAATCATTCTGGAAAGTCCCCACCGGACCAGAAAATTGGACCCATTTTCAGATGAAAAAGTTGTTATACAGTCATTTAAAACAGGAACATAAAAATTGTAAACTCTTACTTGATTAGCACAATGGACTCATAGATATTTATTTATTCAGTCTTTAAAATCAATGAAAATCATTGTTTTCATGTTCATGTCTTGAATTTGGTGACTGGGAGCCTATGTCCATTTGTTTCACTTCCATTCATCTTTGAATACTTCTTTTTTTTTTGGCACAAGATGCTCCAAACTGACCTTATTCTTCCACTGCCTCAGATTTAGAGTCAGATATTTTTCTTAGGAGGCTTGGATTTTTTTAATTGGAGAATGATATTTTAAAAATCAAGATATAGGAGTGTCCATTTCAACTAGAGTATCACTGCTTGTAGGCTCCTATTAGTGAATACAGCTGGTGATATATTTTACAAAAGCAAAGATTGATATCGACCTTTTGTGTTTACAGTTAAAAAACTTGTCTTCTGAAGTTATATGACTATACTTGCATTTCTTTTCTCTTAAATACTTTTTTTTATTTTCTAGCATTAATATATTTACTCTCTTAATGTTACTATAAATTAATGAACATTAAAATAGAACAGAACAAAAGAATAGTCAAACCATGATTATAAATGGGAATTTCCCCATATTAATCTATATCAATATCTATCTGTTTATGGGAATGGGAATGCATATGCATATATATGCATATACAATGTTTGTCTCTCCATTCTATGCAATATCAGAAAATTCAAAACAACAATTCAAATCTCAAAAAGTAGGAAAATAGATACATCATTTGTGGTATATTCATAGAATGTAATATGGTACAGTAGTTACAATAATGATGTAGCATGTGTTCTTTATGAATAACTACTCAAAAATAATGTTGAGTAAAAAACGCAAGTGGCAGAATAACAGGGTATAATTACATTATAATAAAATGGAAACAGACTAGCAAAATGCCATATATAATGTGAAATATAATATTTATGTCTCTAGTAAGAGTATAAAAATATGCTAGCAATAGTGGTTACACTTAAGTTAGAAGGGGAAGGGATATATTGGTCATGAGAATATATATATACACACATATATATTCATATACATATAGTTAATTCATTAATCAGTTTAAAAAAATCAAAACAATCTAGCCTTTACCCATATAAAGAAGTAAAGTAAAGGTTACTAAAAATGCAAACTTAGAATTGAGAAAAAAAAAAAGTTTTAAGTGTTTTTCCATGCAATTCCTGTCTCACATGACACTTCCTTGATAAGAGTTATATGCTCAAATAGATTTGCAATAGTCTATTATACTATTTCTTGAAAATTCACAATGTGCATTGTCATATTAAAAGCTTGATCATGATTGGTAGTGAAGTAAATAACAGTGTATATTCATAATGTTTGTAAATTCAATTGTTAAATAATACACAGCTATTCATCCTTCTGTAGGAGCTCAACTGTACTACTTCAGCTCATCAGCAAATAAGCACTGCAACTACAAAAGTGTTGTTACCTCTAGCAAAGGAACTTGTAAAAAGATTGCTATCTCAGTATCAGTTGTGACTGCAGGGAATTTTTCAGTGCCAAAGAGTGGAGAAAGTTAAACTAGAGCCGCTTTTTTAGCAATATACCTATGAATTTAAGATATTTATCAAAAGCATTAACAGAAGTTGTCTATAGTGAGGAATAAAAAAAGGAATCGGAAAAAAAAACAGGAATAAATAAATGGATAAATAAATACATCAAAAAAAAAAAAAGGAAAAAAGCAGAGGAATTAATGAGACTGATGATAATAATAAACTATGAGCAGTGAGGTAGAATTAACTCGCACCTCTGTATCTGAGGGCCAGGAGAAAGGAGAAGCAGGAGACAAGAGAGGAGGAGCAGGAAGAGGAAGGAGGAGGGAGAAGGAGCGGATGAGGCAGAGAATTGGGAGGAGGAGGGAGAGGATCAGAGGAGGAGGAGGAGAAGGAGGAGGGAAAGAAGAGAAGAGAAAATTGTGTTACAAGTGGGCAAAAGAAATAATGACAATGAAATATTGCATGTGTATCCTATACATTATGTCTGCATAGGTAATGAGAGGAAAATTCAGAGAACAAATGTAAATCTTTTAAAAAAGCAAAATTGGTTAGTTAGTTAAAAAGTCTGAAAAGAATTTAAAAAACCCAAAGTAATCCAGAGATAAATTATAAATATATATATTAAAATTATTTATAAATTAAGAACATTAATAATATCAAAAGCTAGCTCTTTAAAAACAAACATTAAATATATATTCTAAGAGCTCACTGAATTAGAAAAGGGAGAACATAAGTTATAATACACAGAATTTTAAGTACAAAAGAGATAAAAGCATATATAATAAGTGTAAATTTGGACATTTTAATGAAATGCATACTTTATGAAAACATTGATCCCAAGGAAGCTGGGAAACTCATACCATTCAATTACTAGAGAGTAGAAAGAAAAACTATCAAAATGTTACCTCTTCCAAAAATCAGCAGGCCAGAAAATTTCATCTATGCATCCTATCAAACATAAGAGGCCGTCTTTGACAGAGCTGTTTAAACTGTTGCAGAACATACACTCCTCAAGCATTTATATAAAGACAGAATAACATAGATACCAACATCTGATAAAGTACACAAAGGCAAATGACACAAAAATCTCAATTTGAATATTGAAGCAAAGATCTTCAATACATTCTAACAAAATGTAGCAGGATATTAAAAGATTAATACATTTTGACCAATTATAGTTTATTGCAGGAATTAAATAGTATTTTAATATTAAAATTTCTATTCATATAATTCATTCTATTAATACCTTGAAAGATTAAAACTGGTCTTTCTAATGTTGAAGAGGCTTTCAATGATATCCAATATTTATTCTTCCTAAGGAAAAAAGTCATCGTGAAACACTGAAAAAACTTCCCCGAGAAAAGCATTATAATACAAATAAAGTATGCATTTGCACATAAACATATATACAAATGAGCACAAATATTGCTCTAAAAGTGTGATGCAATAGTTGCTGCAACATAGTGAAAATTATTAAATGACATAGAACTTACAAAATAATGAAATTATAGAAGTTTATGTGTATAAATGTCTAGAAGGATACACATTAACTCTGCACAGTGGCTGCCTCTAGCTAGAGGGTGAGAGACAGATCATTAGGCACTATGTTAAGTTTTTACTTCAAATAGCTTTAAATACTGCTTGTTTACTTTTCTGTTTATTGTTTTTGACCTTGCAAATAAATCACTTTAATATTTAAAAAGTAAAAAATAATAGAAATGTTATGACTTACGATAAAAGGAAATATGTGCATGAATGAACCTAGAGGACATTATTCTAAGTGAAATATGCCAGTTGCAGAAGGACAAATATTTTATGATTCCATAAAGGTATCAAAGAAGTCAAACTCATAGAAGCAGAGAGTAGAATGGTAACAACAGGCTGGGGGGAGGGGAAAATGGGGAGTTCAAAAGGTATAAAGTTTCAGTTATGCAATTTGAATAAGTTCTGCTGTACAACATAGTACCTATAGTTAACAATAATATACTGTCCATTACAAATTTGTTAAGAGGGTAGATCTCATGTTAAGTGTTCTTCACACTTTAAAAAAATACATAGATTTGTCCTTATATATATATATAGTAAAATTTCTTACACATTCTCTGGAATCTCCTATAGTCCTCCAAGCATTTTGCCATCTTACCTAAATCTTTTAAATGGGGTTGTTTTAAAGTATTTATATTGATAAGAAAATTGTCATTGGATGTTAGTGTATTTGATATGATTGATCAGATATATATGATTAATATATTCTGCTATTATTGATCAAACTCTAATTATAATGCTTATCCACATTGATTTTAATAATTAATGAGTTATCTAAATAGATAGACATATATAAAAAATGTCTTCACTATTGGCATTTTTGTCTCCTAAGTTTAATTAAAACATAGCCCTGTGTACAATTTTAATACTAATAGTAAAAAAGTCTGTATTAGGTTTTACTACATTTAGAAGACTAAAAAGAGAGATTTTTAAGGTCAACAGAAAGGCTTAAGGAAACTAATTGTACCTCGGGCTTCAAAATCACACTACAAAGAATTTTGGATTTTTACTGAAATGTTGACACCTAATATGATACCCAGCAGCATGATAGTATTGTACTGTCAGTGAGTCTTCAATATAAACTGTCAAAGAAGAGGAGCTTCTTACACCTCCAGCCAGTGAGCCTTCACTTGCAGAGGAAAGACTGACACACAACTGTTTTTCTATAATACCTTACAATACGTTCTTTCTTTTCTTGTACATTTATCAAAACTATATGGTAGCCCTCCTAGTCTCAAGTCTTGAGTTGCAGATTATCTGAAATATGATGCTTACATCTAGAAAAATAATCAAGGATTTAATAAGGATTCTCTCTTTCATACTTAACTGATAAAAGTATATAAAGGAAAGTTATTTAAAAATGAGGCACATAAAAATAAATATCAAACAGATTTTTTTAAAATTATTTTTTAGAGCAGTTTAATATTCACAGCAAAATTGAGAAGGTATAGAGGTTTCCCTTATACCCCCTACACCCACACATGCATAGCTTCTCCTATTATTAACATCTCCCCAGCAGAGTGGTACATTTGTTACAATTGATGAACTTATATTGACACATCATAATCACCCAAAGTCCATAGTTTACATTATGGTTCACTCTTGGTGTTGTACGTTATTTGGGTTTGTACAAATGTATGATGACTTGTAGTCATCATTATGGTATCATACAGATTATTTTTACTGCCCTAAAAATCTTCTGTGCTCCATGTATTCAACCCTCACCTTGGAACTCTTGGAGAACACTGATCTTTTTACTGTCTCCATAGTTTAGCCTTTTCCATATAGTTGGAATCATACAGTATATATGATTCCAGTATTCCTTTTCAGATTGGCTTCTTTCAGTTAGTAATATACATTTCAGGCTCCTCTTTGTCTTCATGGCTTGATAGATCATTTCTTTTTAAGCACTGAACAATATTCCATTGTCTGTATCTACTACAGTTTATTTATACAGTCACCTACTGAAGGACATATTTGTTGCTTCAAACAGGTCTTTTTAGTAGAGGTTCTTGGATGAATTTTGGATAAGTCCTTGAATTCTCAAATTTTACATGCATAATTTGGGACATATATTTATTGTTCTAAGGAGTAATTTTATTAACTTTCTTCAGATTTTAAGCTCTACGCAATATCCAATAGTTTAAGTGTATGTATATATATATATATATATATATATATATATGTTTATATATATATAAAATTAAATAAATGACTTTAACATACCATTTGCATTGTGTAATTTGAAGAATTTATAATTAGATAGATATTGTTATTGTTACTTTGAAAGTTTTAACTACAAAATATGTGTAGTGCGTTAGGTGGTGTGTATCTCAAAACCACTGTGTGGTGAGGGTATGGAGAATATGGACTATAAATGCTATTTATTAAGTTAAAATTGTATATGAAGATACAACAGGCCAAGAAAAAAGACACCCTTGAAGAAGATGAACAAGGTGGGAGTATTTACTATATTGTATATGAAGACCTCCTTTAAAGCTACAGAAATTAGAACAGTATAATCTTGAGGCAAGAATGGGAGAATACAACCCTCCAAAAAAGAAAACAATGACAGCATATAAATGGACACTTGATCTAGGACAAAATTGCAGAGTTTCTGTATGTACCACCATACAGAAAACTCTGGAGAAAAGAGACTCTTTTCAATAAAGAATGCTGGGTCATTCTGATATATACACACACACATTTATATATAATATATAGGTATAAGATCATATACTATATATAATATTACATATATATACATATATATACAATTATGTATATACATATAAAAAAAAGAAATTGTGTCTAAACACAAATTTGCCTCCTACATGCAAAATTTAATTCCAGATGAATTGTATATTTCAATATCAAAGGTAAAACAATAAAGTTTCTGCAAGATAACATATGAGAATATATTTTTGCCCTTTGAATAAGTAAGATTTCTTAAACAGGGCATAAGAAGTATTAACCATCAAAGAAATATAAGAAACAAAAGAAAACTCCATTGACCTCATGATCATTTTTCTGATCAGCCATAAAATGTTCACAAAAGTTTTGTTTATACTTGTTATTTTATTTTTCTCACCTCTCAGTCTCACTCTAGCCTATTCCAATTGGTTGTTGGTCCACACAACTCCTCTGAATTGATTTTAATCAAAATCCCTATTGACTTTTATCTTGACAAACTAATAGTTATTCCCTACCCTCACCTTATATTAAGCAGCATTTGAGACATTTTGTCACTTGCCTGAAGTTATTCTCTGGAGTTCCATGCCTATGCTCTTTGATGGTCTTTGTTGGCTCGTTCCACTGCTCACTCTCAGACGTTAGCATCTATCATAACCATTACCGGGCCTTCTTCCTGTACACTTTAACTGAATGTCCTCACCAAGTCTCATGATATTAAAAATCATCTATGTGCTGATTATCCCCAAACATATATCTTCAGTCTTGGACAACTCCCTGATCTTCAGACTTACATATCTAATTGCCTGGATATCTCAGTTTGTACATCTAATAAACTTCTCAAACTTAATATGCTTCATTCACTTTATGTGCCCATGCAAAATATGGTCCCACCCCAGTCATTCCACTTAGAGTACATGATTTTTTTCTAGAAAATGGGGAGTATTCTTTGATATTTTATTCTCCTTAACTCTTATATTTAATCCACCTTCGAGTCCTGTCTGTACTGCTTCCTAAATTTAATCCAACATTAACCTTTCTCATTCTCCACTGAACTATTTCTAGCCCAACCCACAAACATCTCTACCTGAATTACTGAAACAGCTTCCACAGGTTGTCAGTATTTAAACACTTGACCCATTCAATTCATTCTCTATAGAGTCGTCAACATGATTTTCTCAAGGCTTACATTATATCAAATCAACTCCTCTTCACAAGGTTTCCACTTGGTGCTGGAATTATATCCAAACCCCTTATATCATGCCCTCTAAGTAGAAACTTGTGTTTTTATCTGTCAGCTTTCTTCTATCTCAAAATTTATCTCTCTCTCTCTCTCTTTCTCTCTTTTAAGGTGGGCAAGAGAAGAATGCTATTTATTGACTGTGCTCCTCAGCACTTGCTGATATGGCTTGACATTTTGACAAATAGAATTAAAAGTAGAATGAAGTAACCAAAACTATTGAGACTTTTGTTGTGGCTAGGCTATATGGTTTTCAGCTCAGGACTTGGTAAGCTTTGGTTACAGAGACCTAGCAAAGCCAGCCATGGGAAATTTACAGTGCAGGCTGTGGACACAGCTGAGCATTACATTTCATGGTAGAGTGAGGAAATGGTTAAACCTGGGAGGAGAGAAGCATTTAGTTCCAGTGAAGCCTCATCTAGAAATTATAACAGTGTTTTGTGCTTTTACTATATGTCTCCATCAAGTCTGCAGATTGAAGCTTTAAACTCCTAAGTGTATAAGTTCTATATGGATCATAGGACTTGGATTTCAATCAGAGCCAAGAGAGATAATTATTTTAGGGGTTTTATCTTGTATTCATGTGACTGGTCCATTTTCAAACAAAAGTTACCACCATACAGTCACAAATTGTCTTTGAATTTCATTACAGAAGCACTAATCAATCCTTTCAATCCAGGAAGCAACAACAACAAAAACAACTAGGCTTCACCTGCAAATGGGTGTATATTTTATTAATAAACATACTAAAAGTAATGTGGACCCTTATTATAATGTCATCTTCTTGGATTAATGGAGTAAAGTGAATCAATTAAACTATGACAAGTCCAAAGACCAAGAAAACAAGTTTAAATGTCTGTGTCTGGAGTGTTCTAATTCTAGGAATAAAATGGAAGAAAGATTGGATTATTGTTATTTTCCAATAGCTCAGTTATTTGTGTCTTTTTAAAGTGGCTAGTCTACCCTAACCAACAAGGAATTTAGTACACTATAGTAGAGTTCTTCCATAACAAATAACTGTGAAGAACTGGCTTAGTAACCAGGTAATGGAAACTGCAGAGTGGACATAGCATATATATATATATATATATATATATATGGTGGAAAGCTGGATACCCTTGCAATGCTATTGCTAAATTATTGCCTGCTTTAATTTGGAAAGCAGATCACAGGCTTACCAACCCTGCAGATCTAGCCAAAACTGTTGAAAAGAGCAAAAATATTAGCATGTGTTGGTTGTTCCTTGTCACTTATAGTAAAATATTATAATACTGAAAGTATTGTTAAGTATTATAACAACATGGATAAGAACTGCCTGGTTAAAAAGGAGACATCATAAGAAGTACCGAAAATCCAAAGATTAAGGGCCTCACAGATAGGCTTGTTACATAAAATATAGAACTCTCAGATAAATTTGAATTTCAAATAAACAACAAGTATTGTTTTAGTATGAGAATGTTACAATTATTACATAGGATATAACAAATATATTCAACGTTTATCTAAAATTCATTAAACTGGGCATCTTGAATTTTTATTTGCTAAATCTTGCATCTCTATTCACAGCATAAAGAAGCCAAACTGCTTCTGAACTGTGAACAGATGAGATAAAGCTGAAAATCACTTTAAGCAGTGAGATCCATTAAGAATTTCCACACAAAAATAGCCCTTTAGCAAATATAAGAACACAGCCTATATTTGCTATCATGACACAGCCCTTCAGCAAAGATAGGAACATGAGTGTTGTCATCCCATCGAATCCTATTGTTTCAAGTGGTCTCAAGATAATGACATAAATGAAGAGACGGACATGAAGGCAAGGAAGTAAAGAAATAAATCAGGTGTAATAAGCATGACCAAAAAAGAATTTGGTTACTATGTGGCTACTGACACATAAGAATGACTAGAAGCAAAGGGGTCAGAAGCCTTCTAAGCTTTCAAGGAAATTATATTGCAAGTGACCACAAACTGAACTGAAAGGGTCTGAGACTAAGCCATCCATAAAGTGAACCCCAGTCTGGCAAACTTGTACCAGGGGGAAGCAGGCTTTTTAAAGCTCTAACACCTCATTTAGAACATCAACCGAAACACCCACTTCAGAGTGGTCATCTGAGTATATTGAACAAGAAAGAACTTCACAGAGGGCAAATCTGGAGCCATAAAAAATAATGTTGAAGAAAGGTCCTCCCAGAGAGTAGGATGTTGATCTATTCAAGGAACCTTCTTAACTTTCAGATCAAGGTGCCTTGACTACACATGCCCACTAGGGTTTCATCAATAACTGCTGCTACGGAATAGTAACCACTGTGATTTTCTAGTTTTCCCTTTTTGATGGCAATTTTTATTATGTTTAATCTCTTCGTGCTCCACCTCTATATATTATGTGCTTGGCAGGAGGGAGCAGCATTATAACTTGCCTTTTATTTCATAAGATCACTGGGCCACGAGGATCTGGTGGACAGAAATGCACATCATCCAGAGGTCCTGGACTTTGAGTTGAATGTAGCAACCAAGTGAACTTTGGATTTACAACATTAAGGAAGCACAGTATGTGTTCATTTTGTGAGACAAAGGTTATTCACAGATATTTGGTGATCAAAGGAGAACACATTGAGGCTGTTAACTGTATATCCAAATCTGTTCTCCTCTTCTCCTGGACTCATGGCTGCACCACATTTGTTAGTCTCTCTCCCATATCCAGGTATGGCCATAAGTTTATCCATCAGGAAATGAGCATAGGGGATACGTGAACTTTCCAAGTCAGGCCTGGCCTTTAGAGCCTTCCTTTGTGTTCCTCCATGCTTTTCCAGTTCCACTGGGCAGGGATTTTCCTTGCAAGCCAGTAGCTGAAGCTGGCTCAGCCATTTCAGTCCAATCCCATAGACTAGCCACAACCAACCTAGAACATCACCATGTAATCTTCATGAATGGAAAGTAAATGTCTATACTCCTTAAGTCACTGAATTATTGTTGAGTCACTTGGTTTACTCCAAATAATAGAGGGTACAAAATCTATTTACTGCCTTTCATGTTTCCATGTGAAGGGAAAAAAAAAAAAAAACCTTGAAATGGTATAAAGTCTCTGATCTCTCTTTAGTCTCCCTCTTCCCACTACTTCCCAAGCAAGGGATAGTGATGTATCTTAATGGTGAGTTTGGGAGAGAAAACCAGACATGTTCACCTCAATTCTCCCTCTCATCCTTCTCTGTGCCTGCCTCAGAGAAAACAAACACTGTTTTGATCTCTTTGTCACCTTAGCAGGACAGACTATGCTCCATAATGGATTTCTACAAATATAGGTATAGTATTAATTCAGTATTAATGTACTAAGTCCTTGTGGCTGCATATCCAAGTTGTAATCGTTTGTATTGATAACAAAGATGGCATTCTAATCTCCATTTATGGGAGCCTTTTAGCTACCTTACAAATAACATTGAACTTGGGTAGATAGATGTAGTGTTATTTCTTGACACCTCCAAGGACAGTTTGAGATTAAAACAAAACAAAAACAAATTTCAAAAAATTCTATGTATGTTTCCTGAAGTAACAAAATAGCTCTCCCAAATAGTTTTCCTTTGCTCCTCTTCCAACTTAATCTGTCACTTTACCACCCATGGTCTTTAAGTTGCACTTAGTTGACTAGGGATAAAAGCATGGTATCAATAGAATCCATAAGCCAGTTCTATTTTTGAAGTACACTGGGACATGGACATAGCTATCTCTCTTTCACTAAATCAAAATGAAACTGCAACTAGATTATCCCCAGGTGTTTCTGATTCTCATTTGCTTGTCAATGTGAAAAGATATTTGATAAGATGATTCTATTTAACTTTGCAATAGCATGGACAGATTGACACAGTAGTTTATGACATAAACACCATTAAGGAAACACTAAAAATGTGGTGGAATTTATGGCAGTCTGAGAGAGCAAGAAAAAATATTTTTAAGTAACATAAGATTTCCATTGCTCTTCATACAATGTAATCAGCTCTATTTTCCCCAAATATAATGTCAGAGATATACTAAGTTTTCTGCTTGTGGGTATATCTAAAAATACATATTCTTTGACATATCTAAAAATATTATGAGTGTACCCTCTTTGATCCTATTTGCTCTATTTTAATTTGATGTTAAGACTGCTGCAGGTTTTATGGACCTGGTGAATTTTACCTAAATAGATCCAACACAGCAAGCAAAAAGTCAAGGAGAATCAATAAAAACGTTTTGCATGGACTAATGACTGCCCAAAGCTTCCCTGAAAAACTTCTATGTGACAAATTTTCATAGAGAAAATAGAAGTCATATTTAAAATCCATAGAAAATAGAAGTCATATTTAAAACATATCAAGTGTTTTAGATATGGTCTTTAATTTAAAACTCACAGGAAAATACTATATCTACCTAGAGGAAAAGAAGTGGGGGTGGGGAGAGAGAGAAAGTGAAAGAGAGAGAGAGCAAACCAACCAAATCTCACTCTTTGGAGACCTGATTCTAAGGTCCATAATGTAATTCTTATGCTATGGGTAACTCCCTGATTAAAAGTATCTAAGAACTTTCTTACTATTTACATGTAAGGCATGTGATGTAAGGTGCAGGGATGGAATCAAACAAGTGTCTGGGTTTGGACACACAGTCTTCACTTATTTTCTTTGTCATTCTGGGCAAGATAAATAATCAAGCTAAAACTCTTCCTTTGTAAAATGGTGACAATAACAGACCATGCATTAAATAAGGGTTATGCAAATTATATTAGCTTAGTGGTTCTAAAGCTTAAGCTTGTGTCAGAATTACTCTGAGTTTCCAGTGAGATTTTTCATTTCTAACAACTTTTCAGTCAGATGCTGCTGATCAAGAAACAACACATTGAGAACCACTATATAAACTAATGCATGTAAAGCACTAGCAAATTGTTTGATATAACAAGTGTTTGATATGTTTTAGCTATTAATTTTCTTGGTGGTTTGTTTTTCATCTTTATAGTTGTAAAAAGATATAAACATATAGTTTGTAAATATTTTTATTGAAGATAAATCTTGCTTTGTTAGCATATACTCTCCTGGAAAAAAATATATATATTGATGATTTATAAACAGAAAAGTGTTTTTGTGATGACACTAATAAAATCATTCGATAAAAGAAAAACCCTTTATGGAGTGAATTATTCTGTGTTGTTAATTTGGAATCTTACACTTGTATTTTCTTAAGAATAATATTCCTTTAATAGGTTTATATCTTAAAAAGTGATTAAGGAGATTTAATTTCAAAATATAACATGCTCTTGATGAGTGTTCTTATGACAACAATGCTTCCCTTATTATTGTCCTCAATAATACTTTATTGCCATTATGTACAGGTCTATGATTTTCCTATATAAAATTATCATAAAGACTGCAGATGCCTATCTTCACTATTATGTCTATACCACATGTAAGCAACTATTAAATATGTGACAAATGGTTAATACATTATATTACTTTGTTGAAAAATTTCTATTGATTTAACAATGTGCTGTAATAATGTGTATATAAGAGGAGAGAATTGAGTATGTGTGCAAAGAGGAAGAAACATAAGAACCATAAGCCAACTCATCCAAAATCCAAATAGAGACAAAAATAGTCAAGTCAAAAAACTGTGTTTTTTTGTTTTTTTTTTAAAAGCATATAAACATTTATACACATCAACCTCATTATTTCCAGATGTTTCTCTAACTCTGCTTTTTTTTTTTTTTAATTTCATTTCTATGGTCTGTCATGGGCTAAGTATGTGTGTTCAAGCTCCCTAGTGTTCTGTATTATCCATTTCTCCTTGAGGGTCCTCTAGGGTGGTGGTCCCCAACCTTTTTGGCACCAGGGACTGGTGGCATGGAAGACAATTTTTCCACAGACGGGGGTGGGGGATGGGGGGATGGTTCAGGCGGTAATGTTAGGAATGGGGAGCGATAGGGAGCTGCAGATGAAGTTTCTCTCACTTGCCCACCGCTCACCTCCTCTGTGCAGCCTGGTCTAGAGTATGCTTCTGCAGGTTATATTTCCATCTTTCTTTTCCAAGCTATGTCTCCTAGACTAACCACTGCAGAGTTGCAATGTTGTCTTTTCATCTTATACATTCTTTTTTTTTTTAAACATCTTTATTGGAGTATAATTGCTTTACAATGGTGAGTTAGTTTCTGCTTCATAACAAAGTGAATCAGTTATACATATACCTATGTTCCCATATCTCTTCCCTCTTGCATCTCCCTCCCTCCCACCCTCCCTATCCCACATGTCTAGGCAGTCACAAAGCACAGAGCTGATTTCCCTGTGCTATGCGGTTGCTTCCCACTAGCTATCTATTTTACGTTTGGTAGTGTATATATGTCCATGCCACTCTCTCACTTTGTCACATCTTACCCTTCCCCCTCCCCATATCCTCAAGTCCATTCTCTAGTAGGTCTGTGTCTTTATTCCCATCTTGCTACTAGGTTCTTCATGACCTTTTTTTTTTTCGTCATATTCCATATATATGTGTTAGCATACTGTATTTCTTTTTCTCTTTCTGACTTACTTCACTCTGTATGACAGACTCTAACTCCATTTCGTTTCTTTTTATGGCTGAGTAATATTCCATTGTCTATATGTGCCACATCTTCTTTATCCATTCATCCGATGATGGACACTTAGGTTGCTTCCATGTCCTGGCTATTGTAAATAGAGCTGCAATGAACATTTTGGTACATGACACTTTCTGAATTATGGTTTTCTCAGGGTATATGCCCAGTAGTGGGATTGCTGGGTCATAGGGTAGTTCTATTTCTAGTTTTTTAAGGGACCTCCATACTGTTCTCCATAGTGGCTGTATCAATTTACATTCCCACCAACAGTGCAAGAGTGTTCCCTTTTCTCCACACCCTCTCCAGTATTTATTGTTTCTAGATATTTTGATGATGGCCATTCTGACTGGTGTGAGATGATATCTCATTGTAGTTTTGATTTGCATTTATCTAATGATTAATGATGTTGAGCATTCTTTCATGTGTTTGTTGGCAATCTGTATATCTTCTTTGGAGAAATGTCTATTTAGGTCTTCTGCCCATTTTTGGATTGGGTTGTTCGTTTTTTTGTTATTGAGCTGCATGAGCTGCTTGTAAATTTTGGAGATTAATCCTTTGTCAGTTGTTTCATTTGCAAATATTTTCTCCCATTCTGAGGTTGTCTTTTGGTCTTGCTCATGGTTTCCTTTGCTGTGCAAAAGCTTTTAAGTTTCATTAGGTCCCATTTGTTTATTTTTGTTTTTATTTCCATTTCTCTAGGAGCTGGGTCCAAAAGGATCTTGCTGTGATTTATGTCATACAGTGTTCTGCCTATGTTTTTCTCTAAGAGTTTGATAGTGTCTGGCCTTACATTTATGTCTTTAATCCATTTTGAGTTTATTTTTGTGTATGGTGTTAGGGAGTGTCCTAATTTCATACTTTTACATGTACCTGTCCAGTTTTCCCAGCACCACTTATTGAAGAGGCTGTCTTTTCTCCATTGTATATTCTTGCCTCCTTTATCAAAGATAAGGTGACCATATGTCCGTGGGTTTATCTCTGGGCTTTCTATCCTGTTCCATTGATCTATGTTTCTGTTTTTGTGCCAGTACCATACTGTCTTGATTACTGTAGCTTTGTAGTATAGTCTGAAGTCAGGGAGCCTGATTCCTCCAGCTCCATTTTTCTTTCTCAAGATTGCTTTGGCTATTCGGGGTCTTTTGTGTTTCCATACAAATTGTGAAATTTTTTGTTCTAGTTCTGTGAAAAATGCCAGTGGTAGTTTGATAGGGATTGCATTGAATCTGTAGATTACTTTGGGTAGTATAGTCATTTTCACAATGTTGATTCTTCCATGCAAGAACATGGTATATCTCTCCATCTGTTTGTATCATCTTTAATTTCTTTCATCAGTGTCTTATAATTTTCTGCATACAGGTCTTTTGTCTCCTTAGGTAGGTTTATTCCTAGATATTTTATTCTTTTTGTTGCAATGGTAAATGGGAGTGTTTTCTTAATTTCACTTTCAGATTTTTCATCATTAGTGTATAGGAATGCAAGAGATTTCTGTGCATTAATTTTGTATCCTGCTACTTTACCAAATTCGTTGATTAGCTCTAGTAGTTTTCTGGTAGCATCTTTAGGATTCTCTATGTATAGTATCATGTCATCTGCAAACAGTGACAGCTTTACTTCTTTTCCGATTTGGATTCCTGTTATTTCTTTGTCTTCTCTGATTGCTGTGGCTAACACTTCCAAAACTCTGTTGAATAATAGTGGTGAGAGTGGGCAACCTTGTCTTGTTCCTGATCTTAGTGGAAATGGTTTCAGTTTTTCACCGTTGAGGATGATGTTGGCTGTGGGTTTGTCATATATGGCCTTTATTTTGTTGAGGAAAGTTCCCTCTATGCCTCCTTTCTGCAGAGCTTTTATCATAAATGGGTGTTGAATTTTGTCGAAAGCTTTCTCTGCATCTATTGAGATGATCATATGGTTTTTCTCCTTCAGTTTGTTACTATGGTGTATCATGTTGATTGATTTGCATATATTGAAGGATTCTTGCATTCCTGGAGTAAACCCCACTTGATCATGGTGTATGATCCTTTTAATGTGCTCTTGGATTCTGTTTGCTAGTATTTTGTTGAGGATTTTTGCATCTATGTTCATCCATGATATTGGCCTGTAGTTTTCTTTCTTTGTGACATCTTTGTCTGGTTTTGGTATCAGGGTGATGGTGGCCTCGTAGAATGAGTTGGGGAGTGTTCCTCCCTCTGTAATATTTTGGAAGAGTTTGAGAAGGATAGGTGTTAGCTCTTCTCTAAATGTTTGATAGAATTCGCCTGTGAAGCCAACTGGTCCTGGGCTTTTGTTTGTTGGAAGATTTTTAATCACAGTTTCAATTTCAGTGCTTGTGACTGGTCTGTTCATATTTTCTATTTCTTCCTGGTTCAGTCTCGGCAGGTTGTGCATTTCTAAGAATCGGTCCATTTCTTCCAGGTTGTCCATTTTATTGCCATAGAGTTGCTTGTAGTAATCTCTCATGATCGCTTGTATTTCTGCAGTGTCAGTGGTTACTTCTCCTTTTTCATTTCTAATTCTATCGATTTGAGTCTTCTCCCTTTTTCTCTTGATGAGTCTGGCTAATGGTTTATCAATTTTGTTTATCTTCTCAAAGAACCAGCTTTTAGTTTTATTGATCTTAGCTATTGAAAAAACTGTGTTTTGATGATGATATGAAATGAATAATTAGTGAAGTGAAAGAAGAGTAACGGAAAACTATATTAAAAACTAAAGATATTTATTTTGTTTTGTTTTCTTTCTTCGTTTTGCTCAAATTGGCTACTGAGAAGTTAACCATGGCTACAGGAATGTCAGAAAACCTAAAAGAATTTGAAATGACAACTTAGTCACTACCATTATCAGTCAAGACTTTGCATTATTTATTAAAAAATATATCTTGAAAATATTTATCTACTTTGTCATATTTTTCTCTTTGTATTTCCTATTCTTAATGAATTCTACCTCAAACTCTTTTAGCTAATCCCTCCCCCTCAAAATTTGTCTACTACCAAAAGAAAGGAGGAAAGAAAAAATGTTTAGCATGCAGATTGAGCAGTGAATAGTAATAACTAACTATTGGTGACATCTACAGTTTTTCACAAGCCAAAACAGAATATTTCAACTTATTTTCACAATTATTTCCCTATAGTAGTGTCACGTAAAACGGTGACAACATTTGCATTAAATACCTTGTGAAGATTGAACAGACTCTGAGTGGGTAATACATTGTCTTCTTCAGTGAGATTATTTACTTCTTCGACAGTTTCACTGTTGATGAGGACATGAGAAATTACTTTTACCTCAGGCTGTATGATATGTTGAACTTTTATCAGATGGTTGTTATTAAACATTGTTTAAATGAAAAGTGACACAGTCTCCTTTAATGGTCTGAATGTTCAAAAGAGTAGCAAACATGGGACTTCCCTGGTGGTGCAGTAGTTAAGAATTTGCCTGCCAATGCAGGGGACATAGGTTTGAGCCCTGGTCCAGGAAGGTCCCATGTGCTGTGGAGCAACTAAGCCCACGTGCTACAACTACTGAAGCCCACGTGTCTAGAGACCGTGCTCCGCAACAAGAGAAGCCACCACAATGAGAAGCCCACGTACCTCAATGAAGAGTAGCCCCCACTCGCTGCAACTAGAGAAAGCCCGCACGCAGCAATGAAGACCCAACGTAGCCAAAAATAAATAAATAAATAAATAAATAAATAAATAAATAAATAAATAAATAAATAAGTAGCAAACAAAAAGCTTCTAGCATGAACTGAATTTTTATGATTTTCTTCTTGGCACACTGCTATACTATGAAACTTTTAGATGATTTTAAGAGCTACCTGGAGTGGCCCTAATTCCCAATTCCTTTAGGAAGTTCCAAAATACTAAGTATTGTCTTTGGCTTCTTCTTGGGAGACTTTATTTCTTTCTTTGGTCTTTATTGATCTTAACCATCTCTGAAAACACAGTTTATACCAACAAATACTTTCAACACAAAGTAAAGAAGAATGAGTGATAAGAGTAAAAGCAATAACTATCCTGATGAAAAATCTAGACTGAAGGAAATGCTCTGTTTTTCAAGTAAACAAGAACATATATACTTTATTTACTCTGACTATATTTTATTTCTTATATGACCTTGGGAAACACATTCTATTATGAAAACAAGAAGCATTTATTATCATTTTTTAAACTAAAAGAAACTATATAAATAGTTGTATATTCCAAAATACTATTACATATAATTTGTAGTCATGTACAGATATTTAATAATGAATATTTATTTTAGATGGAGATCTATATTTAAATAAATATATTTGCAAAAAATGGTTAAGTATAGGATTATGCGGTAGGAATACAAACATATTTGAAATAGTGCTGTTTTAAATATCTTACACTAAGCCTTTCCAATAACTGGAGCAAAATCTTAAGAGAACTAATATTCTCTTCAGAATCTGTCTTATGCAAGTAAGTTTCAACTGCACTGATAAACTGGACCTGATAGTAATATCAGGTAGTAATACCCTAGATTTAGAGCTTTTTAATGGCAGTTATAGCATTTATTGGTGTATTCTTATTCTCCAGTGAAATAATAGTAATTATACTATTTTCACACAAGTTATCTACATTTCTTCCTCCTAGCCACTTCATTAGTAATAAACTGATGTCATAGATCCAAATTATACTTAGCAATTCTTCTACCTGTCCATTTGACTAGGTTTGAAATAACATATTTTGTCTTTACCAATATCTCTTTACCCTTGTCTTGCATGGCAATATAACTACCAGTTTATTTATGTGTTATTTTTTTCTTTTTGATTTGTTAGTTGTGTTTGTATTGTGTAAATTACCTTGCATCTTCTATTCAAGTTTTTCTCTGGTTCTTCCTCAACTAATAATTTTTAAGTTATAATTGCTCAGGATTCTTCCCTGAGTATCTTCTACTTTTACATTCTTTCTCTTCTTATCTTCATCCACTTTACACTGAGGATCAATAATAAATCGTGGACAAAGTCATTTGAAAGTTAACACATCTCTGAATTACTCAAACTTCTAAATCTCTAATCATAATCTTCCATCCTGTGATATTTTAATTGATAAAGAATTCCCATTCAAACTATTATATGTCATCAGTGGGACCTCCAGATCATTAATGCCTTTTACTTTACCTCCCCACTTTGTAACTGAACAATAGATCCATATAACACGTTATATAATTGAACTTTTGACTTGAAGTTCCATGAATTTAGTATGTCCAATATGGATCCCTTTACCCGTTTCCTCCCAGACCAAAACATTTGCAACTTCTCAAATGTTTCTTTTCCCCTAAGGGACAATATGCAAGTTCAAGTCATAATCCTAAAAGGTCATCCTAACTATCTCCAGGTCCAATACATATCAAATTCCTATAAATTCTGCATATTATATATTTTAAATTCTATCCACATCCATTTAGGTCTACTCCAAGTACCTTAATCCAAATAATGATATCAATATATCAATCTTCTACAGAGATGAAATGAGTTTTGAATGTCTACATTGCATCCCCATCTCCTCACGGTTTTAATATAATCTTCACACAGCAGCTAAAGTCTTAAAATATAAAATAAAATAATTTTTCCAGCTGAACTAGCTCCCTGTGACTACCAATATAGCCCAGAAAGGCTTGTGTCATGTGGCTTCTACCAACCTCACCAATGATATATCATGCTCCTTACTTTCTTCTTTGAGCTACAATTACACAGCATTTCTACTTCCAAAGCTGCTTTTTTTCCTGCCCATTTTCACATGCCATTTCCTTATTCCAGGAATTCTATCCCTCTCTTCTTCCAAACACATTAAATGTAATGACATGTTTCAACTTAATGTTCCTTTCTCTGGAACTCTCCTTGACCATGAAGGTTAAAGAATATCTAATAGCATGTATCTTTCTCACTAAAACTAACACAGCTACTAGATAGAAGCAACATTAGATTTGGATCCAATGGATCCAAAACCAGCTGGCTTGATGCACATTCAGCATACAATACTCGATTACCAAATGAATGACGATCTATATGCTGACTACCCCTAAATCTATATCCAACTCCAGGCATAATATTTTCATATAAATGCTCAATGGAAATTTCAAACTACGTATTTGCCATTTTCACTCCTAATTGCCCAAACAAGAAATCCTTACTCCACATTCTTCCTCACATGCAACTTTACCATACAATTCTAACTCTTCTTCCTAAATGTATCTTAAGTGCATCCACTCCTCAACATGCCTATTATACTACCCTAATCTAAGACACCATCACTCATCACCTACCTACTGCAAAATCTTTCTAGCTGGGATCCTTGCATCCAGTGTTGCCACTATAGGGCATCCTTTATGCAGCAGAAAGAGTTTGTTTGTTAGGCAAATCTTATTTTTTCACCTACCTGCTTAAAATTCTTTAATATTTTTTCATTTCCTTTAAAATAAATTCCAAAATGTTTAAAAGGCCTTATACAATTAAGTAGGCAATACCTTCCTCTTTACTATATGACTGATAGTGTAATATTCATACCTCTCAGGAAAAAGAGAGAGAGAAAGAAAAACAAAATCAGAAGAGAGGTAGAGTGCATAGTGGTTAAAAGCACTGACCCTGAGAGCTCTGTAACTTTGTTACTTACACACTTTGTACCTCAGTTTCCTTATCTGTAAAACAAGGATGATGAAAGTAACTACCTTAAAGGGTTGTTATAAAAACAATATGAGTTATTTGTAAAACTGCTTAGACCAGTCAGTGTCTGAGACTGAGGAAAATTATATAATTTTTAATTATTATTACCCAAGAAAATTTGTACCCAAGGAATATACACATAGCACAGAAGCCTTATTGTAGGGGAATTCTTCACATATTAAAAAAAAAAAAATGAGCCCCTTCCAAAACTCTTCACCATTTTTTTTTTTTACATTGGACATATCTAGTCCTGTCAGCCATTTATCATAGAAGAGCATTTTAAGTGTCTGAAACAGCCCGCCTATTAATCTATCAACATGTATTTGTGTATATTTCATGCTTAAAATGTGGACTCTAAAACTGAAAAGAAAAACCTATAGGGAATGTATCCTGAATGGAGAATAGATTGATAGCCTCACCGCTAATTCATTCATTTGTCCAGTTCTGTATTCATTCAGCAAGTCTGTACTGAGCACTCATTGCATGCCAATCACTAACCTAGGTGTTATGGATAAAGAATAAATTAGAATCAGCTGCCTCCCTTAAACAGTCCATTATCTGTAGAGAAACTCTTCAGACAATCCCTGCACTCTCAAGCGTGCCAAGGAATAGCCTTTGTCCACTAAGGTGTCTCAAGTTCAGAATTAAAGAAGAAAGTGCCTTATAAAACAGCAACCTCAAAGCTGGAATGTTTTGAGGTTCAGTGAGGCAAAAGGAAATCTTGAGGTATTTCTGTATAAATTGTTATTAAACCTGGGCTTGGACTCTAAGATTCCAGATGATAACCACTTATGTGAGATTAAAGGTTAGCATGTAAACATGCTTTGCAGTTGGGCTGGTCGGTTGCCTAGAACAATTTATTTTGTTTGAATGTTGCATTTCTTATATTGACCAGAGACAGGGATTACGTTTGGATCGCTATTGAAATGGCCACAGAAAAGAAGGGAGCACATTATTTCAACATAATAGGAAGGTGTTAATCTATTATACTTATGGGGCCAAAATCGAGAGGACAGATTATGTTTAAGAGTTAGAAATACATACAAGAAATTGTTTAAAATGCTCTTCGCTCCTACTGTCATAATTACTTCACACCAATAAATTAGAAAATTATGAAAAGCTATGACATATATGACTGAATATCAGCAAAATACCAGAGACAATTTTTTTCTTCCAGTTTCACTGAGAAGTAATTGACATATAGCACCATAAAAGTTTAAGGTGTAGAGCATAATGATTTGACTTCATTGAAAGTTTAGTGAATATCCATCATCTCATAGAGATAGTTCAGAGACCATTTAATTGACTATAGATGCCCCATGTTTGACTGTTTAATTGTTAGGGAAGCAATACTTGGATGAATATTAATTTAAACATAATTAATATATTATTATATAATTATTTTTAAAAATTTATTTTTTCTGGTTTTCACAGTAGCAAAATCTCTTTTTTTCTTTTGGTATAATAACGATTTTCACAAAATTTGTGTCCTATTGATAGCAATAATATTCTAAGAATCAAAAATAATTGTACTCAAAAGTAGATTTGTATATATTTTTCAAAAATTAAAAGTAAATGTAAAATTCAAACATTCTATTTTTTCAAAAATAATTCTTTTAAAACAGAAATATTCACTAAAATTAAAAGAAAATCAACACTTTAAGTTCAAAAGGATATTAATCATTAAGTTAGTAATTTAAATTTTTGAAAAATGAAATAAATCATTACATTTTTATGAAATAAAAACTGTTCAAAATGCTAATGGTTAACTTTCATCTTGTTACTGATGTAAAGAACTGGTATCATGCTATACACATATTTCATCTAGGCCTACATATATATATATACATTTACAATAGGAGAGATTGTTTAATGTTTCGATATGTTCTTCAATCACCATGTGCAACTGTTCTGAACAGTGTGTAATTCTGGAGTATCTCTGGAACCACGAATTGAAACAAAAGTGAAGAAAGAATAAAAGGTTGCTCAGCGCTACTGGGAAATGACACTTGGTTATACAGGGATCTATAGCATTCATGCTGAGAGGAAGGATTTGACAAGTTAATTAATTTGTCTTTTCTCTTACCTAAATGCTTCTGCTGCTCAAATCATCTCCACACTGTCACAGTGCATTTTGTAGTGTAGGCAGCAGTACAATCCACAAATGTTCTCAATATGCAGACATCCATTATTTCAAGGACATATGCAAGTGATGCAGTGAAGAATCATTCCAGATCCAGAAAGACATTGCTCACAGAACAGACATTTAGGGTTGTGATCACCCTGTGCCAACCCTGAGCACTGGACCCAAAGTGACAGAGTTACCCAAGTGTACTTTATTAATTTTCTATGTGTTTATGAACTGTGGGTCTTCTAATGTACTGACCAAGATCAGAGGCTTCTTCTGCCTCAGTTTAAGGGAGATACAGATTGAAGTATATATGTGTACCTTAAAAACACATAAAAGACTAAATATACATGTGTTTTAGATGGAGAAAAGATTCGTAATTATTTCTTGGAAGTGGTGAAACTTAGGATGAGTTTTAGAAGGTGAGTAGTTAAGTATCTATAGAATTACACAAGAAATTAGGCATGTGGGCATAGGTGAAACTCTGACCACACAATTAAATAGGACCTTACACAACATACTAATAAACTTGGACTTTAATCTTTAGGGTTAATAGAAGTTGTTTTATTATTTTTAGTGTCAAAAGAACAGTTATTTTTAAAAGGATAATTACCAGCATAGAGGATTGAAGCTAAGAAAAACTGTATTCATGAGAAAAGCTAAGGAGCCGTTGCAAAAGTTGTGAGGAGAAACATAGATGTGAACTAAAGCAATGTCAGGGGTGTTGGAGAAGAAGGCAGTACTTGAAGCAATACATATATGCCATAGCTTTCGACTATCACTACAGCTGAGGATCTCATTAGATCTTTTCAGACCTATATCACACTGTTTACTTAGATATTGATATTACAGTAAACTAAACTTTAAATTTATTATACATGTAAGAGATTTATAGATGCTTTATTTGCATTGCAATATATATATAACTGTGTAGTTACCAAAGTAATTTGCTGAGAGAATGTTATGCCTTAGAATATAGGTACTCAGAATCAAATATTTAAAGATAGAAGGAAAAATAAAACTTTAGTTCACCTTATGCATTTTAAAGACAAGCACACTGAATTGTCAGAGAAGTGAATAGATTCACCCAAGATTCTTCAGATAATTAATGCCAGAGTGGTGGCTAAATTCTGGTTCCCAGAGCTCTATTCAATTTACAGTTATATTTTTCTCTAAATAGCACCAAAGTCTGATAGAACTATTTTTGCAGGCATAAAGTATTTAATATGCTACATGTATTACATATGTAAAATATATACCATATTTACTCATTTTCTAATATGTTAACATGCCATATATAATTTATTGTAGAGTACATTAATCTTGGTTGAATATTACAAGGAAAAATAACGTGAGGTAAAAGAATCCATGATAAGCTGAAACAGCCAAAACCAGCCTTATAAGCAGTTCGCACTAGGAAACAATGGCAGTGAATGAAAACCAGAACAAAAAAAATCTGAAGAACCAGAAATATCCTAATACCCAGAGAATGTGCTGTTATAACGTTGGCAGAGATATGATTCTTTAAAAAGTGTGCTCTTGAAAACAAATGTTGCATTTTAAAGAGGAATATGTACATTTCTAAAGAAAATACAAAGTCATAATTTTAAAACAGTGACAGTTTTTTTCAGAATTTTCCAGGTCAAAAATATCAAAAATAATGTAAAACAAAAATAGTCTCAAATCCTGCCATTTTTAACACTGTAGTTAAAATAAAGATAAGAAGTGTATCAACACCATGCAAATTCATATAACAGTCATAGAATATAGATATTTTTCAAAACAGATGTTATACCTACAGTCATTTAAATTGAGCAAAGCATTAATGAGCGTATCTTTACAGATGAGCAAGGAATGTACAATCTTGGTTTCTGTGATTTTAATAATGAGGATAAGGACAACTGTTACTAAAGCTATTCTACAGTGTCCAGGATTGTATCACTCAGTTTAAATTTTATACAGGAGAAATAAGTTAAAATGAATATGTCTATATGATCAAAAAGTGAACCGCTAAAAAAAAAATCACTCAAAATCAGAGATGTGTTTGAAAACTTTATGTTATCAACTATATTTAAAACACACTTCCTGGCATTTTTATAAATAGCATTATAACTACTCTACCAGTATGCTCTACAAGTACATAATGTTTTAAGAATTACAAGAGTTAATGATAACAGACAATCCCTGCCTTGCCTTAAAAACTAGGACATACTAACTGTACTTTATCACCTTAGAGAGAAATCTTTGTTCTCCAGATTTTAATATAAAGGCAGAATAGGGACTCAGAAAGGGATTGCTAAAAATTAGTTCTTCAATAGATATATATTGCTAACATATTATTGACCTTTTGAGTTTATATATGAAAAACTTGTGTTTGTTTATGGGACAAATACTAATAATTGCAAACATCTTGAAAAAGACACAAATGCATACTGAGTAAGCAGGTCTTTTTTCCTTATGTATGGAATACACCGTGGAAGCGTCTATAGCATTACACCATCAGAGCAGGAGGACCTTAGATAGCAACTGGACCAACCTTCTCATTTTTCTCAGGCATCTGTGGGCTTGAGAGAGGGCCAGTGTCTTGCTGGAGGTAACGATACTGACAATTAGTGGCTGAGCTAGAATGGGGGCCTTGTATTCCCAGTGTCATGTCAACAGTCTCTTTGCAAATGTTTCTGAATGAACTTTCCTCCCTCCAGTCATGCCCACAACCGATCCATTCTCCGCACTGCTGCCAGAATGCTCTTTCATAAATACAAATCTGACCAACTTATTCCCCTGTTTAAAAGCCTTTAATCGGTCCCATCACTCACAGAACAAAGTTCAAATTTCTTCGTATCTACTACAAGATTCTGACATCTGCTTGATTTTCTGGCTTCTTTTCTCACGAGTTCTTAAAATCTAAAGCCTGAGTCATCTGCATGTACTTCTGCGAAATACATCATGCTTTCTCAAATCCTGCATCCAGAAATTCTTTGAATTTTGAAGGGCTATTTCCTTATTATTTCCTTTTATTATCATACAGCAAGTTACAAAAGCAGGTTTTTATTTTTTAGTTTGTAAAAGAGAAGATATTTGCCTAACCTAGATGTACACCTGGTCATTGACTGATTTAAAATGACAGCTTTAATCATTTACTCCTTAGGTTTTCACCTAGATCACCATGATCATGAACAAAAATAAATCCACAACATAACGAATTATTATCCTGGAAGAAAAATATGACAAAACCAGCATAAGCAATTTAATGTAATTTTTAAAGAAGAAATGTTAATATTGGGAAATATCAATATTCACATTTTTATCTGATTTTTTTCTTTTTAGACAATGAAAATGCTTAGTACTAGTTTATCTTTGTTTTATAGAAGAATAAAATATTAAGATAAAGAACTTCAAGTTTCTTTTAAGTAACTATGAACAAATTTAGATTCCACATAAAACTTGATCCCTAAATGAAATCAGTGTATATCCTATTATTTTTTTTAATTGGGAATTTAAAACATAAGGATAAATTATCACAAGAAAACACTTAATTTGAATGTATTATGACCAGAGTTAGAGTAAGACCACTGGGTATTTTAAATAGGAATTTTTAGAAAACCAAGTCAACAATATAAATATGAGAAGGTTTATATAAATTTAAGTTATAAAAAGTTGACAAAATATGTATTAAATATTGTTGGTATTTAATATAACAATTATATTAAATTGTGAATATATAATATAACAGTTATATTATATATATAATATATAATATAACAATTATATAAGCCTGATAATCATCTAATGTGTTTGTGTGGAAATTTCTTTGTAAACAGTTGTATTTCTCTAAGAATTTGGTCTCAATGTTTAGTAATGAAATCATTAAAAAGTGAAGTGAAAAGCACTGATTGTTCTAATACTTTATAAAGTAAAAAAGTGGTAGATAATTGATTTTGTTAAGTAACAAAATGATATATTTGAAATTAAAGCTATGTTACATATTTTTAAATGAATCTGTAAAGAATCAAATAGATTATTTTGTTGACAAAAATAAATCTTTAAAATAATTTTAGACTTGTAAATAAACCAAGTTATAATTTATAATATGTGAGAAGACAGTTTGAAAGGTATTTATTATAAATATAAGCTAGCTGCATAGAACATGAAAAATGGTGAATCTACAGAAGACTCACAAAAAAAAATGTTTGTTTTAGTACACAGTATTAATTTATTTATATTTTATTTACTGATATATTTGTTAAAGTAATTAGTTGGGTAGATTCAGATAGATAAAGAATATATTTATTGAATTCCTAAATAATCATGATGAGATAAACATCTAAGCAAAGATCATATAAACCATTTAGCATTGTGGTCAAATCAGAGGGAAATTGTCATTAAAATTGTTGGGTCCCATGATGGAGATTTAACTAATATATAAAAAAGAATGAGATGAAAAGATGATCAACATCATTAATTATTAGAGAAATACAAATCAAAACTACAATGAGGTACCACCTCACACTGGTCAGAACGGCCATCATCAAAAACATCTACAAACAATAAATGCTGGAGAGGATGTGGAGAAAAGGGAACCCTCCTACATGGTTGGTGGGGATGTAACCTGGCACAGCCACTATGGAGGTCCTTTAAAAAACTAAAAATAGAGCTACCATATGATCCAGCAATCCCACTCCTGGGCATATATTCGGAGAAAACCATAATTTGAAAAGATACATGCACCCCAATGTTCATTGCAGCACTATCTACAATAGTCAGGACATGGAAGCAACCTAAATGTCCATCAACAGAGGAATGGATAAAGAAGATGTGGTACATACATACAATGGAATATTATTCAGCCATAAAAAAGAACAAAATAATGCCATATTCAGCAACATGGATGGACCTAGAGATTGTCATACTGAGTGAAGTAAGTCAGACAGAGAAAGGCAAATATCATATGATATTGCTTTTATGTGGAATCTAAGAAAAGGGTAAAAAGAGACTTACCTACAAAACAGAAATAGAGTTACAGATGTAGAAAACAAACTTATGGTTACCAAGGGATAAGGGGGTGGGGAAGGATAAATTGGAAGATTGGGATTGACATAGACACACTACTATATATAAGATAGATAACTAATAAGGACCTACTGTATAGCACAGGGAACTCTACTCAATGCTCCGTAATGGCCTATATGGGAAAAGAATCTAAAAAAGAGTGAATATATGTATATGGATAACTGATTCACTTTGCTGTATACCTGAAACTAACACAACATTGTAAATCTACTCTACTCCAATAAAAAATTTTTTAAAAAGAATGAGAAATTTTAAAAAATACATGAAAAATGACTGTTGTGAACTCAATGTTTTAATAATTTAAGTGAAAATTAAAATTTGATCTTTAACACTCAATCAGTATATATGTCAATATTTTTGCCAAGAATTTAAAAATATTTAAAATGGTGTCTTAAGTGTATGTTGGGGTTACTACTTTTAACACATAAGGAAAAGTGCTGAATAAAAAGAATATTTCTCAGGAAAGCATCTGCCTTTAATTATGACAGTTAGATTCACAAATATGGTATTTTGTTATTTTACTTGGTATATAAGCCAACAAAAATTGATCTCATATGTTAAATATATAAAAGGTATTTACAGTAAGTAGTGAAGATTGATTTCATCATGTTTGCTTTATTGTATGAAAATCTACTATTCAAAAATTCAAACTTTCAATACTATATTTTATGTCATTTGGATTCATTATGCATTGCATACTGTAGTTTTATTTATATCACAGAGGAAGGCAATGAAATGTAGTTGAAAAAAACACTGAATCAGAAATCAAAACCTGAGATTCTAGATTTGGTACTCGTGACTTTAGAAATGGCTTTGGTTCTTAGATTCTGTCATTATTACTTTATTTTAATAAAGTATGGCAAATTACTACCAAGACCCTTTAGCAATTTCCATTATTGCCTTAGTCTACAATTACACTTTCCCAAAAGGATTTTTTCTACAATTCCTTCTGATAAGGCAGTTATCAGAAGGCAGTTATATAAACTGTTGATTTAGTGATGTTTAACTGTTAACAAAATGATTATTGAAGATTCTTGCCTTCAAATGTTTTTACCAATCACTTACAATGGCATATTAATATAACTTCAAAGAGAAATATAATTGATATAAAAGTTATCAACTAAAAAGCCATTCAATTTGCAAAAATCAATTTGTAATCATTAATACTTTCAGCATATAAAGCAAAATATTATTTTAAAATTCTCATAATTTCTTTAATGAGAAGACAAGCTTTTATTAATAAAATAGTTTAATAAAATTCAAATATTTTAATATATTTCTATGATGTCACAATTTTTTTGCTTTAATAATTTTATTTTTTTTTCCAATTGTGCACTTTATTTATTTATTTGTTATTGGAGTATAGTTGCTTTACACTGCTGTGTCAGTTTCCGCTGTATAGCAAAGTGAATCAGCCATACGTATACATATATCCCCTCTTTTGGGGATTTCCTTCCCACTTAGGTCACCATAGAGCACCAAGTATAGTTCCCTATGCTACATAGTAGGTTCGGTTCTCATTAGTTATCCATTTCATACATAGTCATGTATATATGTCAATCCCAATCTCCCAATTCATCCCACCACCCCCCTTTACCCCTTGGAATCCATACGTTTGCTCTCTGTGTCTCTACTTCTGTTTTGCAAATAAGATCAGCTACACCATTTTTCTAGATTCCACACATATGTATTAATATATGATATTTGTTTTTCTCTTTCTCACCTACTTCACTCTGTATGACAGTCTCTAGGTGCATCCACGTCTCTGCAAATGACAAAATTTCGTTCCTTTTTTGGCTGAGTAATATTCCATTGCATATATGTACCACATCTTCTTTATCCATTCTTCTGTCAATGGACTATAATGTCACAATTTTTATGTCACTGAAATGAAATAAAATGCATGTACATTTGAAGAAAATATACAATTTGGAAATTTATAAATATATTATCTAAACCATTTCTTTATTTTAGTATCTTAATAGTAAAAAAAAAAAAAAGTGTGACTTTTAAGGTAATTCAGGCAAGCTTTTACTTACCAGCTCTTACACTGACTGACTATATGTACTACAGCATGTTACTATGATTCTCAGTGCCTCTGTGTGCTTGTCTATGAAAAATGAGACAATAAAACTCACCTCTGATTTTTTGTTTGTTTGTTTATTAGAAATTACAAGGGAGGAATTATTTGGTCCATTCCATTCTCAACTCTGCTGTTTCAGTGAAAACCGCAAGCATGTGTGGCCTGGACTATTGTACTGTATGGTACTTAGTATCTCCAATTCTAATCTTCTTTCTTTTCTTCTAATGAATTTTGTAAACTAGTTCCAAATTATTATCTCACAGAATCAGGTTGGACTAGATCATATTTTGATGAAATATTAATGCTTCTCCACCCTCAGAAAAAAATAAAAATATTTTATCCTGAGAGTTAAGGTCCTCCATAATCTAAACCTACCTCACTGTTAGTTACCTTAGCTCACCATGAGATACAATAAAATTGAACTTTTTATTGTACCACAACTCCTCTTCAGTTTGTGTTCACATCTTTTCTCTAATTCAAATAACTCCTGTCAACTTTTTATGGCATATTCACTAAGACTTGTCTCAAAAATGTCCTGATATAAAGCCTTTCTGTTTCAAATCACAAGTGATTAATCCATTCTAAAAACCTAGAATATTTTCTGCACACAATCACAAAACAGCACTATCTCCAATTATAATTATTTACTTAGGGACCTTAACACTTGTCCTAAATTAGAAGACAACCTGCTGTACAGCACAGGGAACTCTACTTCACTTCGTTGTACAGTAGAAACTAGTATGACATTGTAAAACAATGATACCCCAATTAAAAAATAAATAAATACAAATAAATTAGAAGACAAGAAAATGTTTAATTTCATATTTTCTTTTATTTCATGACCCAATACCATTATAGTATACTGGTCTTAATCTTGCATGGCATTCATTAATACGAAGAAAAACCAGGGGATAGAAAATGCATAATACATATGTAACCAAGAAAAAAAAAAAAAAAAGGCTTTGCCATGTTAGGAACTTTTTATAGATGAGTTAATTTAGTTACACTAGTGGTATACAAATATGAGTTATGTCAGTATATTTATAAGCCCTTTTGACCAAATATTTATAGAATGTAATTTTAAACATCAAATAATTTCTAATATTAATAATCTTCCTGGTAGAAATCTCAAATACTTAGTTTTACCTTCATTTTCATTTCCTGAAAGAAGGAAGTTCATAATAAAATTGTCAAAAAGCCTTAACCAAGAGTGTAAAATTTGCATGAACAAGATCTTTGACTCTTCACTCTGAAAAGAGTAGCATCAAGTACATTTTCCAAAATCATTGTTGATTTGCTATTCATTCAAATTCTTAGTTCTTGTGTACAGAGAGAATTGTATATGATGTAACATGTCCTGAAGAGCTGTCTCCTCCACAGCACCCCCACCCCAAGTTTCTGTGTGTTAGTTTCTTGACTCTGAGTTTTGGAAATGCTGGTTCTAACACTCCAAAAATGATTATAATGCTTTACCAAGAATAAGTCACATTAAATTTAACCCTTAAGAATTATAACCTCAATTGATAAAGCCCCATTTTTTCTTTCCATAAAGGTTTGTTTTTTATTCCCTCATTTTCTTCTGTCCAAAAATAATTTATCAGCTATAAATATAGAGAAGATTTACATATCAAGATGGTGAACTGAGTTCATGGTGAAGCCTATACCTTCTATCATAAATACTTAAAAAGGAGAGAAAAAAATGTATGTAGATAACATTAGAAAACCAGGACAGGAAGACTCTGTGTAAAAGAAATAAAAGAACAGTAAAAGAGAACCCATGATAATGAGTAAAGCTGAATCTCTAAGGAATGAGGTAGAATTGAAATGGAACTAAAAGTGTAGATGTGTAGGTGAGGGGTTGGGATCTTACCACTAAGCAGAACCAAGCTCCAAAGCAATGTCAACTACATGAATAAATATTCAGAAATGTCTAGCCACAAATGAATGAAGGCTGAAATGGCTTTATTATTCAACCTAAGTTTACAGTCAGAGATGTTTAATAAATGGGGCTAAGGGTTTGAGAAATACCACTCAATTATGACTGGGCTTGGTGTTCTTTTGCAAAAGATATGTGCCAGAAAACACAGCAACTATGGTCCAATATGGTAGTGAGTCTTTTTTTTTTTCCTTTAAATTTATGGGAAGCCATATCTATTAGTCTTTATATATTCCTTTTCATTTTTATTTCTTTTTCTCTGACTCCTATTATACATATATCAAAAAAAAGGGAACCATTGCATGTTGAAAGATCTTTCAGAGTACAAAAGTCACAATATAAGAAAGAAAAAAAAATTCACATCGTGTATGTGAATAATCTTACTCTTTATAAAATAACTAGAACAAAAGACGCAAAGATAGATATTTAGATATAAGTAGAAAGAGAGAGGGAGAGAGGATGTTCATTATAATCCAAAATTTGAAGGCAAGATATTATCAATACAGTAAGGTTTGAAGAGGAGGGAAACCAAGGAATGCAAAAGTGAACTTATGTTCTTCTCTTATTATGGGAGATAGCAGGATTCTGGGCATGCTAACTTAAAATATGGCATGTTTGCATATTAAATATCAATGTTTTAAGGTGAAAGAGTGTGTATAAAATATATAAAAAGAAAAGAATATTAGTATAAATACAGAAAACAATAATATATCCATAAGGTAAGAAGCTTCTGCATGCATCTCTTGATTACTGATAGGTGAATAGATTAAATATTAGCAACAATGTAGTTGAAATAAACAACACAATTAACAAGTTTGCCCTTTAGATATAAAGAGAATTCTCATCCATAATTTAGATAGTATACATTTTTCCTAAGTGCACAGAAATAATATAAAACATTCATAAATTATGCCAAAAAGAAACTTCAGAAAACTTCTAAATAGGTACTATATATATCATGTCTGAGAATAATAAAATAAAGTCAGAAATTAATAACAAAAACAAGTTAAAAACCCCTACTTCCTTGAAATGAAGGTACACATATGCTCAAAGACTCATACTGATACGTATTTCATGGTTTAAGGAGAAACCATAATGAAAAATTTAAATGACAATCTGAATGATTATGAAAGATAAAAAGGAAAATCTTTGGAAAATAATAGAAGTTATAAAAAGAATTAATGAATATAAAGAACTGAATTTTTATATATTTTATATAAGACATTTTATATTTTAATATTTTGATTTTATTTACTTCCATCTGGTGCAAACATATTTGAAAGAGTTACATCTTTTTGGCAAATTGAAATTTTTAACATTTTACTTATGGATATGATGTAACCTAAAAAATGTAGTAAACTTCGTTGGATGAACTCAGTCTTTGAGTGGAAATGACAGAATATTAAACCTTTGAACTTGAGGATAGATCAATAGAATTTACCCAAACTGAAAAACTAAGAGATAATAAACAAACAGAACAAACCTCAGGAACTGGGACAATAATAAAAGAGCTAACACTTGAATCATTATAATCATTATAACATTTGAAACATTATAATCATTGAAAAGAGAGTGAAGCTGAAAGAGTATCCAAAGAAAAGAACAGCTAAATATTCAAGTTTACTGAATGATCTAAAACTACAGGTTTAGGAAGCCTAGCAAATTCCAAATGAGATAGAACCAAAGAATTCTACTCCAAGACACATTGTAATTAAACTTCTGATAACTAAAAATAAATAAAGAATTTAAAAGCAGTTACAGAGTAATTAAATATTACTTACAGGGAAAGACCAATCTGAAAGACAGTGAATTTTTCATCTGAAACCATAGAGACCAAAAATCAGCATGGCATTTTTCAGGAGCTGAAAGAAAAGAATTGCCAACCATGAATTCTGTATATATACTCATCTATATACATACTCTTCATGAATTAAAGCCAAATATAGACATTCTCAGATGAAAGAAAACTAAGGGAATTTGGTGTTAGCCAACTTACTCTTAATGAATAGCTAAAGGAAGTTCTCTAAAAAGAAAGAAAATAACAGAAGAAGATTGGTAATTCATACAGGAAAAGAGAACACCAGAATAGCACCAGAAAAAGTAAAAATAGGGGGAATGTGATAAACTATCTCACTTCTCATGAGTATTGCAAATTATGTTTGATGGTTGAAACAAATATTATAGCACCATCTGAAGTGATGCTCAATGTATTTAAGAAAATATTTAAGACAATTATATTTTTAAAGTGCAAAATGGTGTAGGATGATAAAAATTTTCATCATATGCCAGCATATTTATTTAAAAATACATTTTTTCCACTAAATTGAACTACTGCTTTCCATATATTAGCTTCCATACATGAGGATCTAATCAGGCTTCTCTATTCTGTGACTCTGAGCTACACTAAAATTATATTTATGGGATTTGAGTGTGCACTGATATGTGGCAGTCTTTCATTATTGCTGTTTTTGTAGTTATCTTCTTTCGTATTTGCCCTTTGTTTGACGTTTAAATTTTACTTTGTCCAAATTAAAAAAAAAAAATTCCAGGTTGTAATAGAATTGGCATTAAATGCTCATGTTAATATAGGCAGAATCAAATACTAAATTAACTCTTTTCATCTAGAACATTTTATACATTTCAGTTTACTCATCTCTTCCTTCAGGTGACTTGAAGTGGGTGTATCCTGGTTAGACTGCAGAACCAGATTTTGATAATACAATATTTTGTCAAATTAGAAGATTATATGAATTGAGCTGCCATTTACTGAGCTGGGTAATGTAGAAGAAATGAAAAATTTGTTCCATCTTGAGAGATAATACTTGTCTGATATAATAGAAATGGCAGATGACACAAGTGGAATTGATGGCTCATTTTCCAAGTGTTTTAAATAATAGAATATCATTTTGGCAAGTTCAATGATTTAACATGAATTAATGTAGTCTTTGCATATAAATTAAAGATGTAATTAAATGGGATGGAGGACATTTTGTTTGACAGTCATTTGTATAAAATATGAGGATTTTAATTGACCCCTAGCACCTTACAAGATATTTGGATTTGCTGTGCTGAAGTATGCTGATGGTATAATCAGAGCATATTAGTAGAGGGTATCCCAGTCAAGACAAGGAATAAGCCTGTGAAGGGTTGATAATATTTGGAAAATACTTCCAGTTATTAATCATATAAGAGTATTTTCAGAAGGGGGTGAAAAGGGATATGAAAGTCTTAGGAAACAGGGTATAGGGTGTTCAGAAAATAGAGATGTTAAATAGGAGAAGGGAAACTAGATTGGAGAAGTAGAACTATGAAGGACATGAAAGCTGATTTTAAATATTTGAAAATCTATTACAAGAAAATAAACATTCACTTTTCCTATAGATTTAGATTTTAAAGGGGACAGTTAAGTTGAATTTAAAAAAAGAATTTGCCACTGTTTCCAGTCTTGGTGTAGGACTGAATTTGTTTTAAAATGCTAGTATCAAATAAAATTTAAAATAATCCTTCATCGTATTACTTGAAAAACATTAAAAGTGATTAAATTAATAATTCCGAGTAACAGTTTAAATTCTCTTTCCTGTAATTTCTGTTGTTTATAGCTACCAAGTGCCCTGGAGATTCCCAATCTTATTACTCTCCCAACAATTTACTAAACAGTGCTAGCTGTTTTTCCCACTTGTTTCAGCTCTTCATTAAATAGATGGATTTATTTACTTTTCTCTTAGTTATTCTCTGAGAAACAGGACAGCCCAAGAGCTGATCAAGCAAACAAGAACTTTTCTCCATGTTTGGGTTGGGAGTAGTTTTAAGGCAGGGATATGTTTGATAATACTCATATATCATTGTCTATGGTACATGAGAGATACAACTCTCTATGAAAGTGTGAAGGAGGAAAAAAATCTTTCTCTCTACTCATTTGGGTTCTCTAGCTGGAGTCTCGTAAATTAGACTCACAAAAGACAAATTAACAAGAGAAAAAACAAACACATTTATTAACATGTGCATCATGCATACACATGGGAGCACTCAGAGATGAGTAATTATTCAAAGGGGTGGTTAGAATTTGGGCTTATATAGCATCTTAACAGAACAATACATTTTTAAAGAAACAAAAAGTGAAAGAAAGAGACTTTGAGCATCTAGTTGTCAGCAAATTGTTAGAAGGTAAATATAAAGCAAATATATTGGGGATACTTAATAAGCAAATACTAATGGTAGACAAAGGTTAATTTTAACAAGCTTTGTTATGTAGATTCCTCTGGTGTGGTCCTTGAGTTGATAAGAGTCCAGAGTTGTCTCCAGTGATTAACTTCTGTCCTTCCAGCTTGAGGAGGGGATAGACACTATTTCAAATTTATGTCCTACTTTTAGGCAATTGGTAAAGGCAGAGTTTTTCTTGTATGTTTCTTCTCAATTGTTTTTAGCTCAAAATAATCCTTATGCCACAGTAGCATATTATATGGGGGTGGAATATTCTACTACCCTTTAAAACTTTTAGGCTCTTTATGACATATTGTACTCTCTATCATATTAACCTTTAGGAAAATTCTAAAACATTTATTAGCAGTATTGTAGAAAAGATTATTTCTGAACACAATAAATGATAAATTTTCTTCAAACTTTTTCCCATACCAAAAATAGCATAACTGTAACTTATGTATATTTACCTTAAAGATTGGGGAGCATTATTTCCTATTACTTGAAAGGAGAGCTAGTACAATAAAGGCATTATGATTTATTTACTTTTTAAAAGAAAGTTAATAAAATCCATCCATATCTTTCCTTTTGTTGCTGTTTCTTATTAAAGCCTAGGACTGGATTTTGTATTATTTTTTTCTTGCAAAGCATCCTGGGTTTCTTCTAACATTATGTATTTCAAGATAAATACAAGATATAAAGTATGGTGGTATTTATCTGATAACTATCATAAGCATAACAAAGATTTTTTTTTTTTTACTTTTTAAATAAACAAACCATTTTATAAATTTAATGACCTTTGTAAAGCTGTATTTTGATCCTAAATTTTTCTAGTATGATGGCTTTAACTTTGTGGTATTATTGTATTGTGTGGAATGAAGGCATTCATTCTATAATTAAAACATTGATTTGTAGCAACTAAAATGGAGCAGTTCATTGCCAATCTAATTATTTCCTACATCTTGTCAACTGACCCTGATAGTGGTAACCTCAATTACATAATGCTGTATACATACATTGTTGACAATGATTGATATATACAAGTGTCATTTTGGCATTTTTAAACTTAAACGTCAGGGACTACCTTATATAAATGAAGTATGGAAGATATTGCAAGCTATTAAAACTAACACAATATATTTGATCCATATGAAATAGTCAATCAAGAGAATTTCAAATTTTAAAATATTTTACCTTAATTGCAGATTTTTAAACTAAAAAAGTAGTTATTAACATTTGTATTTCATTTTATTTTATTTCAGCCAATAAAGTCAGAAACTTAGAAACGTTTTACATCTTTTAAAATGTCACACTCGAAATCACTTTAAATTAGGCATTTTGTTAATTTCATGCACTAGATTACTTGAAAATTTTCTAGTGAAACTTGAAATTTTATTAATTTTTAAAATGTATACTTTATCTTATTCCCTTAAGTAATTTAGATAGCAAGGTCAATTCTTACCACAGAGTTTTGCAATACAAAATATATAATACCATATGAATTTTTGAAATTATGCTACAAGTTCTATCTTTAGGTCTATCTTTTTAGTTTAACTTACATTTTTACAAAATGTTCTGGGGAAAGGCAAAAATCAAATAAAAGCTGACATGAGGAAAATATCTCAATGTGTCATAAAAATAAAGCATATTTAGCACTAGTGGGAGAAGATATACCTATTTATAGATCTCCTACAATCATTTAACAAGGGAAATAGGTAATCAGCATTGGCCTATGAAGTTTTCCAAAGAGAAAGTAGTTTTCTTTAGTAATTAAGCATTTTCTGTCAAATTAAGATATCAGTGTAACTCAATCTGCTTTAAAAATGCATATCCCATTCCTCCTACACTTCTCTAATTTTAAGCAGGTGATTTTCCTACCTTATAGAATAGCAGATCATTTGAGGCATAGCTGATATGCATACATACACATTTCATAAGAATTTAACATGTAAATAAAAGTGATTTCCTCAGAGAGGATTTGCAGTTTTAGAGAATAAGTCCAGCTGGTGGTTGGGGAGGAGAGGAAATTTGTCTAATAAAAACAAACTAAATTCTGAAATATGCAGCATTGCCTTCTCTTATTCAATTGTCCATAAGAGCTCTAATATAGCCACAGGCAGGATTCAGTGTCTGACTCAGGGGTCAAAGGGAAATGCAGTGGCTGTCTTTCTAAAGCTGTTGTTGTTCAAATTAGTCTGCCTCATGGGGAAGCCAAGTGCCTTCTATGTGGCATCATACTGAATTCTAAATTTTGGTACTTTAGGCATAAATTCAATATAACCAGAGAGCAAACATTTGAAAGATATTTGAGATAATATTTTATATCTTATGGAAGAAATTAATTTGTAGATTTTTTAAAAAATGTATAACCATCCCCACCATTTTTAATGATCTTGTCATTAAAGATCTTAAAGTGTTTATAAACCAGAGAGAAAAATACTATGTGTGAAACTTATCAGGATTTCATAGACCTGTGGCATCAAATTAATTTATCTTTTGCTTTAAATTGCTCATCAGGCAGAGCATTTCAAAATGCAATAGTAAGAAAAAGAATGCATGTGTACCTACATATATATTCATCTTAGGGGTTTGTGTGGGTGTGTGTGAGTTTGTGTGTGAATGTATTTTCTAGCTGGTCCTACTGAGGTCCATAATTCATGAATTTTGTTACAGCATTCCTAATGAATGCAAAGGGCCAGACACTTATTCAGGATAGTTTAGTTAAATGCATATGTGTGAGCTGGGTTAGTCCAAAAGCAATTTAGTAAGTCACAACAACGAGCTAAACTTGAAATCATCTTGTGGCATAGCTCAGGGACAAAAACAGAAAACTACATATTTGAGAAATCTCAGGAGCAGGTGTTTTGGGGTTATTATAATAGTATTTCTTCATTAATAAGATTTAACCATTTTTTGGTCTTTGCTTCTCTTCAATTGTTCCCTCCTTGAAATCTTTTCACCTTGCTTCTATTCCATATACCTTATCTATGCCATAGCATTTTCTAAATAATTGGTTATGTCACTTTAAATTTTGGTTTACTCATAGCCTATGATCTAATGCATTTTCTCAATCTGTCTATTCATTATTTAGTAATTACATTTCTCTAATTATTTCCTAATACAATGTTCTGAAAAGTGAGACTTAAGCCAAGTTGGGAATAGATATTTCACACTGTGCCCTCTAGTGATCTGGCAAACCTAGTGAATAGGTATCCTTACCTCAGCTATCCACTATTGGTCCAGTTATTTCCAGATGGGCTACAGAGTGGAGAATTCACATGCAAATTTGGCTTCTAGGGCTACCCATCAGTAGGGACTACAGACAGAAACATTTTTATCATAAGGGATTGAATTATGACAGGCTAGGTGATTATCTTGTATGTACTTTCTGAAATTATGAGCTTAAAACTCTTCTCTCACTGAACAAAATAAAAAGACAAATATTGCCTGCACTGGCTTTCTCTTACAAGAAGTTATGGAGATTTGAAAATAAATTTGCCAACACTTAAGCCATTTGCTAAGATTTATCAAAGAAGAGCCTTGGTCTACTCTGCTTTCTCTCAGTGAGAAGGCGTTAAAGAGAAGTTGCTGTATCACAAGTTAAGGATGAGCTCCTCTGACTTATGGAGAAAAGGAGCATTGGGAATAGTGATTCTTAGCAAAAACAAAAACAAAGCAATGTATCCACAACTACTACTGAAAAGTAACCTGAAGACTCAAAATCACCTTTGTAAGATTTCAGCTATCATAAAACAGGAAAAAAAAGAAAAAGAGGATATTTGAGAGAAAGGAGTTTATATCAGCATTAAGAGACCATAGGATAAAATGTGCATTCTTTATATTAAAAAAAATGAAGACTATATAGACTAATTTTGTTATGTAAGGGTAATCAGCTAGATAGAACAATCATAAAAGGAGTAACTAGAATCCATACAACCAGACAAACAATTGGAGACAATCATCTAGTTTGGTGGCACAGGGCTCAAGTGAATGCAGGAGGGTTGTGCATCATGACCACTAGAGCTGTAGATTAAAGTCTGCATTCTGGACTGTGGCACTTCCTTCCCTATCCTCTGTGGTTTCCAGGATACTCAAGTATCCTAGCATTTTCCTGCTCAGCAGAATACGGGAGAATCCTTTGCAGAAGCAGAATTGCTATGCTGATATTGACATTTATGGGGAAAGTTCCATGACTCAGGCAGGGAAGAATAAGAAAGGTATTAAGAGAAAGATCTGAATCTTGGAAGTGAAAGAGAAGAAACATAAAAATTAAAGCTAAGTTAGAAAATTACAGGTGAGCAAAGAGAAAAGTGCTGTTGGTATTAATAACAAAGTCCCAGTACTGCACAGAGAAACACAGCAAATGACAAATGACAAAAGGCTGTCTTTTCTCCACTGTATATTCTTGCCTCCTTTATCAAAGATAAGGTGACCATATGTGCGTGGGTTTATCTCTGGGCTTTCTATCCTGTTCCATTGATCTATATTTCTGTTTTTGTGCCAATACCATTGTACTGTATTAGTAAACTCTCTTATACACTGTGCATTGATACACTGCCCTCTCTTTCCATGTTTCCTATTCATTTGCCCTAATAAAGAAATCACATATTTTCAGAGCAGCTACATTGAATCTATTGCATTTAAACTTGAACATTTGTTTGTTTGTTTGTTTGTCTATAAAATGAAAACTATTTTTTTGTTAATGTTGGGGACCATGACAGGATGAAAAGGACGGAAAAAAAGAAGGATGAGGAAGAAATCTAAATCGCAAATATTTACCTTATCTGTAGGTGATGATATGTATTATCAATCTACTGTTACATGTGAATACTCAATGATTTAATGTATATTTTAAAATATATATAAGCTGGGTTGAAGATACGCCTTGGTCTGGATTCAGACTATCTGGTGTCAAATCCTGACTCTGTTACATACTAGCTTGAACTAGCTATTTGTGCCATCTGTTCTCTTCATCATTAAATGAGGATAATAATGAAAAACACCTCATACTGTTTTTATGAGACTGAATGCTTGTACCCCCAAAATTTATATGTTGAAATCTAATCCCCGTTACGATGGTATTGGAGGTGGGGCCTTAGCAAGACGATTAAGTCATGAAAGTAGAGCCCCCCTGAGTGAGATTAGTGCTCTTATAAAAGAGACCCCCAGAGAATTCCCTTTCCTCATCTGCATGTGAGGACAGAGTTGAAAGAGGTCGTCTATTAACAAGGAAACAGGCTTTCACCAAGACTGCCGGTGCCTTGATCGTGGAATTCCCAGGCTCCAGAACTATGAGAAATACATTTCTGTTGTTTATAGGCCACTCAGTCTGTAGCATTTTGTTATAGCAGAACTAAGGCATGAGAATTAAATGAATCATCTTTACAAAGCTCTTAGAACAATGTATGGCACACAGGAAGACTATATGCTTGTTAAAGCAATAAATATTTTAAAGTTAAGTATTAGATGCAAATTTGAAAAGAAAATATAAACTAAAATTGAAAGAATTATTTTTACATATAATATCAAGCAACTTACGTGTGTATGCAATTTTTCTACTATATATAAATTATACAAACATTTCTGTCAATATTAACAGATAATAGTAGTTAAACAGCTCAAAGAATTTTGCCAATCTTTATACTTGTAATTGTTTGAAATCAATTATCCTGTACTAAGATGCATACTGTATAAAGAGAAATTTATTTTTATATTTTCTTAATATTTGTTGTCTCTTATAGGGTATTTCATGTACCTTGAAGTATATGGTTAATCTATAACTTATAGGTCTTAAAAGTCCCATTTTGTGCTTTTATTTAAAGAACACATAATGCAATAAATACACAATAAAACTTGTATGCTTTAACTGTCATTTGTGATATTTATAACTGGCTGGAATATAATGTGGATCATTACTTTTTCTAAAACTTGCACATTTTAGCTAAAAGTCATTATAATATTCCAATTACTTTTCATATTTATCTTGTTTGGATTTAAGCAATTTTTAAATTACATATTTTTATGTAATTAGAGCCTTCACATAGATTTTAATCATTCTAATCATGCATAAAATTTTTAAAAATGTATAGACTTATAATGATCTGTGAAATTCATATTCTAACATTCTATTTTAATGTTAATAATTATTAATAATGTCTTAATAATGTTTCTCATTATTATCTACAGTAAACAATCTTTAAGAATAAAAATGCTTTTTCTCTGCCTCGATAAGTCAAACCCACCTATAAGAAAAAAATACTAAAAATATACATTAGTGAAATAATCACCTATCTGAACACTTTTAGATATCCATAAAAAGGGCATTATTTTGTGCAATAATAATAATTAAATGCTGATATTAGTACAAAGATTCCAGAAATTTTTAAAAATAAAGGTCAAGAAAGGCTATTTCACATTGTTTTCTCTTTCATTTATACAGAAACCTCTTTTGAAATCTTAAGGATAATAAAATTTACAGTTAAAGTGATACATTTAACTCATAAAAGTAACTGAAAATATTTTTCTAGATATTTAGAGTACATCCATTCACTTCAATCAAATAATAGGAAAGAATATTTGTATTTGAATAAAATAAAGTTTAGAATATGTTCATACAGTTTTAAAAATCATCACCACCATATTTTCCTTCCTCTCTTTTCCTTCTCCTCCTCTTCTTTCTTATTCAGTTATCCATGTTAACAAGCAATTACAGGACCTAATATGTATCTCAAATCTAACTATACCACTTAGTATTAGAGTCACACTAAGCTTCGATTGTTGCCAAAATCACCTTAGTCTTTCAAATCACATTATCTGTGACTATGCCATCATTGCCTGGAATACCAAAGCAATAACACCTCTTTTTTCAAGCCCAGGTTTATATCGCTCACTTTGTGGTTTGCCTTACATCTTGGTGCTCCCAGAACACTTGATTCAAATCTCTGTTATATGGTATTGTATATTTCTGACAACAAGTAGATCGTGAGCTCCTAATAGGGACAGAGACATAAATTATTTATCTTTATATTCCCAGCAGTTATCATAGCTCCTGTCACATAACAACCACTTGATAATTTTAGATAAATAAATACACTGAAGATGACAATTTAATATAAGTGCTGTTTTTTACATTGATATAATTAATTGGCTATGAGAAAACCTAAGTATTTGAACAATAGTATCTAAATTAATTTTTAACAAAGATATATTAACTACATTATAATAGTAAATTAAAATCCTATATGGTCCCAAAACGTGATAAAGGAATTCTACATAGAATTGGCTTAAAGATAAAGATAATTCTTTTCTAGAGAGAAGCTAAAATATACTTTGACATATTCTGTTTTAGAAGATACTATACAAAAACAAATATAAAGCCCCAACAAATTACAATAATCATAAAATATTTACTTACTTTCTTATCAATGAGTAAAAATCAACAACAAAAGGGAGGTCACTATAGTATACTTTTGCCAATAACATTCACCAATAAAATTATCATAAAAATGCAAACTATCAAAGATAACATTTTTAATTTCCTGCATAAAATGTCCACACATGGCTTCTTCCATAAATTATTTTTCACCTCTAGGCTAAAATAATAATGGAATGTTGTAAGATAAAATTCAAAATTATTGAGATACGTGAAACATATTTGCTTCAGGAAGTTTTTTTTACGTAATTTATAAATCTTAAATAAAAAGATGACTTCACTAGATTCGTCAGCCTCATTCTGGGTCACCATGATCTAAGCAGAAAGTAAGCTGTACTATTAAGGAAGACTCTTGATTCCACCATTTACTAGATGTGTAATCTTAGGCAATATGTTAATCCTCTTTGTCTCATTTAAACTTTTCCTATCTATAAAATAAAAATACTAATACTTATAGTATCTTTATAAAGAGAAAATGAAATAGAATGAAACTAGCACAAAACTCTCCCTGGCACATGGCTGAGCTAAAATAGATTTCAATAATAAAATTTAAATTAAAAAGTTTGTGTTCAAATAATATTTTTAAAAATTTCTAATCTCCACTATTTCATCATTGTTCATTTTAAAAGAACACATTTATATGTGGTTATATTTGCTTGCTAAGAAATCCTTAATGATTTGGGCAATGTCTTCATTAAGGGAGTCCCAAATTATTATGATCTCCTTTACCATCATCATGTATACCTTCCAAGGTCCCCTAACATTTTTATAATCTGTATTTATTTTTTAAAATGTGTATATCTAAAATTCTCTAGCATCACATTTGAAGTACACTAGCTTGCTGAAGTTAGGACATAGTTGTCAAAGACGGTATCAAGCATACACTACAACAGTTTGGGGCTACAACATTTCACATTCTTAAAATAGCTGTCTGTCATCTCCCTCTCTGGTCTCTGCCAAAGTTTTGAAAGTTTGAAATTGTAGCCTTTATCTCAAGCCTTAAATGTTTTTCTCAGGGTTTTTCTTGATTTCAGGCAGGCCTTATAAAAGTTTGTTTTATACTACCTCAAGCAAGGGACAAATAAAGTTTACCTTTTATAATCTAAGAAAATAAGTTTTGTTGTGCAAGTTGATTGTATGAGCATTATTGAAAATACATAATAGAATACATTAAGTGGCATTTATTTTTGTATCCCAAGAGAGCAAAATGTAAATTATAATTATTTACTCATTAGTGAAGAGCTGATGAAATCATCTATTTGTCATCTACTTTTTTAAACTTTCAGCTATTTCTCCTCATCTATTTGTTTTTTGCCAATAGTTCAGTCTTTCTTTCCAATCCCTGCCTTCCTAAATTGGGTGATTCCAAAGTCTGTGTTAATGTTCTACCCAACACATGACTTTTTGATTTCCAATCCTTCTTGGCCTCTTCATTGTTAATAAACGTCCCCAGTTCATGTCTAGCACCAGTCATTAGGTTTACAAGCTGAGGTTTTATAACTGCTTCATCTCCAAAATGTCTAACTTAAGTATCCCTTCTCCTACAACGATCGTCTCTAAAAAATATGTCTATTGGCCCTGGGAGAAGATAAGCCAATATCACTTCAGTTTCCCTTCAAGAGCCTGGTAATCTGACCTATAATATGGAAGCTATGTTTTGTTTCTTATGAGATTTTAATTTTTCATTTATTAAGAAATCCAAACCTGACAGTACACATGCAAACCTATACTTAAATAAATAAATAAGTTAAGATACTCTTAGTTCAATCACAGGTTCTTCATCAAAAATAAAAGCAAAATATGAGAATACAACCAAAGTTATAAAAATGGCCTCATGTCAGTAATAGATGAATCTTATAATTATGTCTCTTGGAATTTAAGAAATGTTTTATGCTGTAAGCCACTACACTAACTTTTTAAATTATCCATCACAAAACTTTAAATAATAAAAAATGTATAACCATATGGCAAAATCTAATCTAATTTTGTCATTTGAATATATAATGTTTTCTCTCTGTTACATTTTCATGTATAATAAATATGCATTCTTTTATACTATGGTGTATCTCATTCATGAGAATTTGCTTGACAAAAGTGAATCAGTCTGCATTAGGAGGAATCAAAGCTTCTTTTATACTGATTGAATGTATTCATATATGTTTCTCACAGTCCTGCAATCACTTACCAAAGGCATCATCTATGTGGACAGCTCTTGGATAAGAATTGTTCAAGTGATAATCCATGTGACCCAATTTTTAAATGTGAGTGATACATTCTCTTATAAACTGACAGGTCCATATCTGTGTAAACAATTCCATTTGAAAAAACTTATATATTAGGTTTACTTGTTCGATTTTATGTAAAATTTGATCTTATATTTGGAACTTGAAAATTGTCTTTAGTTTCTTCTTTTTTTTTTTTTTCCCCAAATAAAGCAATTGATGTTAGCCTTTGCACAACTATTACACTAGAAACTCTTAACTTATTGGCCGCATCTTTCTTTTTCTCATTTACCACAGCTATTCGGATATTAAGTCCATAATTGCTACCTCCTTACCTTATATGCATCCTTCCTTCCTGATCCATCTCCACTGCCACTGTCTACAAGTCCTCATCTCACCTCATCTATTTCAATTGCTTGTTAATTGGCTTGATTGCATTCAGTCCATTGACATAAGCATTGACAGTGATCTTTCTATAATTCAAATCTGATCACATACTCCTCCATCTTAAATACATTTGATGATTATGCATCACCAGAAAAAATAGTTTAATTTCTTATTCTGACATAATATAGTCTTAATAATCAGGCCTCATCTTAAGTTTGCTTCCCAACTTTCTTTTCCTTCATTTATTAACTAAATTCTTACTCCAATCAAATTAATACCCAAAGTTCTTTCATAAGTTATAATATCTCATAACTTATAATAGCTTTTAAATGTGCTCTTCTCTACACCTATATTCTGTTTTCTCTAGTAAACTTCATCTTCACATCACAGATGTCTGTACTGTACTCAAAATATATAATTTACTCATATATTCTTTTAGTATATTTTTAATTAGACAATTTCAAGGTTTCTACCTAAAATCTCACTAGATTTTAGTTCACAGCAACATAAGGTATGCTTATTTCTATATCTCCCAGAACTGTATTACAATATCTTCTGTGTTTTAGTTCGTTTGCCGGTTTGCTTGTTTATTTTATAAAGTTATATTTTTCAACAAAGAAATGTGTGCAGTTGCTAAAACTAAATATTAAAATGCCTTTAGTGAAATGTGGCAGACCTCACTTCCACTCTTCCTCAACTTCAGATTCACTATGTAGAAAAGTATTTTCACCTATTCCTGCTGAGCCAAACTTCTGAATTATGTTTATATCCCCCACTATTTTTAATGTATTAGCTATAGACATTATTTACTGATTCTCTCTGCAGAAGGTGGGAATCGGTTAACACTATGTACTTCGTTCTCCTGTGCTCCTCCTTCTGAAACAGGAGGGAAGGGAGCAAGGCACAACCTCTAAAAGAATGACATAGCACTTGAGGATATGACATAAACTGGTTAGAGCCAAGATAGCAGAAGAATCAACTTCCAGCAGACCTTGAGCCTCATTATATGTTCATTGTAATACATTAGCATGCTAAATGACATATCCACTAGTGCCATGACTGTTCTGAAGCTGACCATAAAAGGCCAAAAAGTGGGCAGTGGCCCAATTCCTAGAAATCTCTGCCCCTTCTCCAAAATAGTTGGAATAATCCTCCCACTCATTAGCCTATGAAATTACCCAGCCCATAAAAACTAACCACCCCATATTTTGGGGTCTCTCGCCTTCTGAGATGGCCCACACTCTGTCTGTGGAGTGTGTGTTTCTCCCAGGGCCACTCTCACCTTTTGAGACAGACCGCATTCTGTCTATGGAATGTGTATCTCTCTAAATAAATCCACTTCTTACCTATCACTTTGTCTCTCACTGAATTCTTTCTGTGATGAGACATAAAGAACCTAAGCTTCATTAAGTACTGACACCAGGTATGTGATCTCAATTAAAGGACAGTGGGTTCAAGTCCCATTATGGGGTTTGGCTGGGTCCGAGTCCTGGCTGGTGGGTTCAAGTCCCTATCTGAGTTGTGCGGTTTCACTTCCATTTTAAAATTCAACCTATTAATTATTTTTTGTAAAGAAATATACATCCTCAAAAGTTAATTTTGATTCACAACAGTTTATCTGTAATGTAATAATTTATTAGAATGTTAAGGCATTGATAGATATAATTATTTGTAATACTATGTTAGGTAACAGTACATGAAAAATTTTAAAGGCTTTAATGCTGGCCTCTGAGCTCTACCAATCTATACCATAAACTTTCAGGGTGATAGCAGTAAAAACAAACAGCTTATATTACATATGCAGAGGAGGAAAACTTGTCACCCCAAAATGTCTCTTTGGCATGCAGATTATTTTGAACTGAAAACAATCAAGCTCCAAAAGACTCACGAAGAAACTTTGACCTTCCTCCTCATTGTTTAAAGAATGCAGTTAAAGGACTTGTTCCAGGAAGGGAGCTACCACCATAGATAACTATAGTATGGGCAGAGAGGGAACAAAGTCTGTTGTTAAAATTCCTCTCTTTGTCCTATTATCTCTGCATGGTCCAACAAACATTTGTTTACCAAGCTTTTGCTTTTCTATCTCCATGGCAATTGCCTTCCTCTCCTTTGAAGTCTCAAACCACTATCCTCTTTTGTCTTTAGCTGAAGATGGTATTTAAGGTGAGGCTTTCAGCCATTTTAGACAGTTACTCAGTTCTCTGGGGTCCCTCTCATGTATACATGTTATTAAGCTTTTGTTTTATTTTCTCCTGTTAATCTGTCTCATGTCAATTTAATTCTTAGACCAGCCAGAAGAACCTAGAAGGGTAGAGGAAAATGTCTTCCTCCCCAACAGGTACATATTGAATGACTATAAGGTATAGATTTGTGAATGACTCTGAGGCTATGGAATTTATAACTATAAGTATAATTTTAGGTTAGAAGTCACTTTTCTACAGCACATTTACATTTGATGAGCAGTTGATTTTTTAATAATCTTGCCTCATTGAAAATGATTTTTAAATCCCAAAATAAGTCTAATTTTTATCAATTTTGTTTCTGCAGTTTATTGGTTTTTGTTTGGTTATTTTCCATCTTGCATTTCAATGTGAGTGTCTTAATTCTAAACTAGTTAAATATTAAACTATTTATAAACTTGTATTTATAAAATTGCCCAATGTTCAGAAATAGTGTTCATCAAATACTCTCCTTTTCTGTCTTTCTCTCCCTCTCTCCCACTCCCTCCCTCTCTTTCTACTCTCACTTTCTCTCTATCTACCTATCTCTATGTACTTCTCTCCCTCTTCAGCCCCCACTCTATCTAATCTTGTCTCTTTTCTTTATAAATATTCAGACTAAGTAGATTTAGTCCTATATATGGGTAATATTTTTAGAGGTTTGTTGACTTTTGAACCCTTGAATTTATATTTTATCCCAAACCACTATTAGGAGCATATTATAAATTACTTATTTATTTATTTTTGCAATAGAAATTCAGTTAAAAATAATAGAGTTGAAGCCCTAGTGGAAGATAAGGTTATGCTAACAGCTTCATGTTTAAAATTGGCTTTCTTTTCTTTTACACAGCATAACCATAGCTTTCAAATGCATTTTGCTTCTGGCAATGCCAACTTTTACCTATCACTTCTGATTAAAAATCATGTGTCCCTTGTGTATAGGTGCCTGCATACTTTATTGGAATAGTTGAGAAACATAGCTCCTATTTATATTTTATTTGATTATTTCATCTTTCCTGAATAATTTTGTTGGAAATTCCAGAGAATAGGAAACTTAACAGACAAATAAACTTTTAATTTATATATTTCAATGAATGCATTTTGGATCTGGATTATCCTTTTCTGTTTTTGATAAATAAATGTATACATGTTTTATAATAAATCCCTTCACTAACTAACAGAAATATCTGAATTTGTGTTTTAGAATAAATTTTGTTTTACAAAAAATGTTCTCAATGTCCCCAATAACATACAGAGGACTTCTGGTATCATTGTACAAATGCAAAAATGACAAATAGTGGACAGGACAGAAGTTATTCTATGGCATATTTTATTATTCCAAATAATTTCTGAGTATCTTACTGATATGAAATATTTCCCTCAACTTTTGAAGGGGAAGAATGGAAAAAATTTAAGCATTAAATGAATATTAATGTTATTTAATCAAATTTAAATATTTTTTTCCTAAACAAAATATTTAAAGCCTTGGTAATAAAATCATGAATGAATATAAATTTCCATTGAAAATGGCCCATTTGGAACTAACTTTTAAGAAGTAGAAGATATACTTGCAATACTATTACTGCAATTTAAAAAACTTTTATTCTACTTATAATGAAGCTTCATTTTACTGTAAGCACTTTTCTTAGCTCAATGTTTCAGGTTGTCAAAGGGATTAGAATCTCTCTCTGCTTACTCTGAGGCTCAAGGAAAATTATCAGCATTTATCATTATTCATTACAGAAATGTATATAGAGTTCCAGTTCAAAATGGTGATGTAGAAAGATCCTGAACTCAGCTCCCATAGACTCACTGAATTTACAGCTATTTATGGAATGATTTCCCCTGGCAAAAACAAAAAACAAAAAACCTAAGAACTAAAAAAACACCCAAAAACCTAAAAACTGGCAGAGCAATTCCTTCACACTGGGCAAATGAGAAGGAAACCACATAAAAGCAGATATGAAAGGCTGAGACAGAATTCTGCCATAAAACCCACACCTGGCATGGTGGGCAACCCACAATCAGAAGGGAACTCAAAAACTGGAGTTTCTCTCTGAGGAAAAAATTGTACCCACGTCAGGCACCTCAACTCTTAAGATTGGCACCTGAGACAAGCCCTCCAAATATCTGTCTTTGGAGCTCTGTCTTGTGCCCAGGAGACCCACGGGACTGTGATGAACTGAAGAACCATTTTTAAAGGGCTCCTGTGCAGACTCACCTGCCCCAAGGCCAGCACAGAAGCAGCCTTTTGGAAAGCACCCAGACTTTATGTGAAAGGGGTTCATTTCTTAATTTTAAAGTGTGGTCTGAGGGGAAGGGGCCTCCTGGGATACTCTCTGGGAATGGATGTTGGTGAGTGCCATCTTTCTTCTCTCCCTCTACCTTGCTAAAACTAGTGTGCACCAGTTTTTTTTTTTTTTTTTTCTTTCCAGTGGAGGCCATCTTTCTGCTTCAGCCAGCAGGCACCATCTTCTATGTTCTCCCGCTGCCTTGCTAAAGCTGGTGAATGTCATCTTCTTTTCTCCCTTTCCTTTTTTTCTTCTTCTTTCTTTTTTTATTTTTTAATAAATTTTTTTTATTTTATTTTATTTATTTTTGGCTGCGTTGGGTCTTCGTTGCTGCATGCGGGGTTTCTCTAGTTGCGGTGAGTGGGGGCTACTCTTCGTTGTGGTGCATGGGCTTCTCATTGTGGTGGCTTCTCTTGTTGCAGAGCATGGGCTCTAGGCGTGCGGGCTTCAGTAGTCATGGCACATGGGTTCAGTAGTTGTGGCTTGCTGGCTCTAGAGTGCAGGCTCAGTAGTTGTGGTGCACAGGCTTAGTTGCTCCATGGCATGTGGGATCTTCCTGGACCAGGGCTCGAACCTGTGTCCCCTGCATTGGCAGGTGGATTCTTAACCACTGTGCCACCAGAGAAGTCCCACTCTTTTCTTCTTTTATTTTTTCTTTTCTAGTTTTTTCTTTTTTCAGGAGGTGCCATCTTTGGACTCCATCTCTGCTTTGTTTCAGCTGGTAGGTGCCATCTTTATGTTTACTCCAGAGAGAGGCTTCTATACATGTTTGCTGCCCCAAGTTTTATGCTTGGTGACTCAGTTTTTGCTGCCACCCAGAAGACACCCTTTAATCAACTGGAACTGGACACCAGGGGGGCTTTCATTCCTGGGTCTCATGGGATGGTGACAATAAGAGAGTCAGTTGTTGGGAGACTACCAATCCCAAGACACTGCAGAGAAAGCAGACTGAAAACACCCCCATTCTTCTGAGAAAGAGGTACATTTGCTTGTCCAGAAGCTTTGTCCTGAGGAGCAGGCTTTTGGTTTGGCACTTTTATAGGGACCTGCAGAGGTGCTCTCAGAGAATGGAGGCTGGTGGATACAATCTTTGTGCTCTCCCTTGCCTCATTCCACCTTGCCGATATCTTCCAGAAAGGAGCTTATACCTTTGTCTGGTGCCCTGACTTTTGCATCTGCTGCTAGGGGAAATATGTACATTGACTGGCTCTGGTATTCAGTGGAGCTTATGCTTGTGGATCCCACAGGATTGTAACCAAAGGAGAAAAAGTTCTTAAACAGCTACTACCCCCAAGGCAAAGCAAGAGACAATGGAACCAAAAGTTCATCTTTCTGTTAAAGAGTTCTTTTAGATTCTAATTATAGGTGCAGCCTAAGGGGCTGGCTTCTAATTAAACATAATCTAAGGGCTGACTATAAACCTTTCCTGAGACCTGGGAGGGTAGGCACTATCTTCACACTCTTCTTCTATTATGTTCCAGAGAGCCAACATCTCTCAGAAGGGCGATCTTATACATATTTGGTGCTCCATTTTTTATGTCTGGTACCCTGGTTTTTGTGGTTGCCACACAGGGGATAACACTTGATCGTCTGGTCTGGTGGCCAGAGGAGCTTGCATTGCTGGGTGCCACATGACTAACTGGAGAGAAAGTTCTTGGCAGCCTACTACTCACAGGCCACCGCACAGACAGCAAACTGAAACACTTCCTCAGCCTTTTGTGAAAGAGGGCTTCTGGAGTTTCAGCTTTAGCGGTAGGCTTCTTGTATGGTAAATATCTAGAGCCTACAAAAGTGCTCTCAGGGAATGTAGGCTGGGGGATGCTATCTTTATACTCACTCTCTACCGTACTACAGCTCACTTGTATCTCCCAGAAAGGACCAACCTTAAACACTCATCTGTAGCCCTAATTTTTTGTGACTGCTGCCTAGGGAACACCGCCCGATCACCTGGTTCTGGGGTCCAGCAAGGTTCACACTTGTGGTCCCACAGGACTGTACTTATTTATATTCTTTAAAAGCTGCTGCCTGATGGTGTGGCTCCCAATCAGCCTGAATCTAGATTCTGACCAAGAGCCTCCCCTTTGGACACTGAATGGTCTTGACACACCCCGAGGTGCTGGGAGCTATTAAAAATAAAATAGGCTATATGGAAAATTGCAAATGTTTGAGAGACAATTAATACCCAGGGCAGGGTTGAAATACATGTTTCATCTCCTAAACAAGACCAAGCCTTTAAGATTGGGAGAGGTGGCTGTTTTGTCTAATGCATTGAAACCAACACAGAGAGTCAAGGAAAGTGAAGAAACAGAGGAATATGTATCAAATGAAAGAACAAGTTAAGACCTAAAAAAAAAAAAAAAACCTTAACAAAAAACACAGATAAGTGATTCAATTAATAAATAGTTTAAAGTAGTAGTCATAAAGATGCTCACTGAACTCAGGAGAAGAGTGAATAAACACAGTGAGAACTTGAACAAAGAATTTTAAAATACAAGAAAGTTCCAAACAAAAGCCATGGAGCTGAAGAATACAGTAACAAAACTAAAAAATACACTAGAGAGATTCAACAAGAGACTAGATGAAGCAAAGAAAGATTCAGTGAACTCAAAAACAGGGCAGAGGAACTTACACAATAAGAGGAGTAAAAAGAAAAAAGAATTTTAATAAGTGAAGATACTTAAGGGACTTATGGGACAATATCAAGCAGACTAACACATGCATTATGAGTCCCAGATTGAGAAGAGAGTGGGAAAGAGGTAAAAAACTTATTTGAAGAAATAATGACTGGAAATTTCCCTTACCTGGGGAAGGAAACAGACATCCAGACCCAATAAGTTCAGAGAGTTAAAACAAAGAGGAAAACAAAAAGATCCACACCAAGACACATTATAATTAAAATGAAAAATGTTGAAGACAAGGAGAGAATCTAAAGAGCGACAAGAGAAACACAACTTATTATGTACGAGGGAACACCCATAAAACTATTAGCAGATTATTCAGCAAAAACCTTCCAGGCCTGAAGGGAGTGGCACAATATATTCAGAGTGCTGAATGAAAAAAACTTCCAACCAAGAATACAGTACCTAACAATGGTATCATTCAGAATTGAGGAAGAGACAGAGTTTTCCATACAATCAAAAACTAAAGGAGCTCATCACCATTAAATTGGCCTTACAAGAATGTTAAAAGAGCTTTTTAAGCTGAAAAGAAAGGGCACTAATTAGTACATGAAAATATAAATATCACTGGTAAAAGGAAATATATATATAAAGACAGAAGAATAATTACTTATAAAGCTAGTATAAAGGTAAAAAAGGCAAAATAGTAAAAATAACTGTAGCTACAATAATGAGTTAGGAATACAAAAAATAAAAAGATGTAAAATGTGCCATCAAAAACATAAGATGTATGTGGGATAATAGCAAAAATGTAAAATTTTAGAATGCGTTCAAACTTAAGTTGCTACCAACTTAAAATAGACTGTTATAAATATAAGTTGTTATAGGTAAGCCTATGGTAACCACAAAGCAAAATTTTATAGTAGATACATAAAAGATAATCAGAAAGGAATCTAAGCATACCATTAAGGAAAGTCATCAAACCACAAAGGAAGAAACTAAGAGAAGAAAAAGGGAACAGAGGAACTATGAAACAGCCAGAAAACAAGTAACAAAATAGCAATAAGTACATATATTTCAATAATTACTTTAAATATAAATGGAATAAATTCTCAAGTCAAAATACATAAAATGGCTGAATGAATTTAAAAAAAAGAGACACCTGTATATTGTGTACAAGAGGCTCACTTTAGATGTAAGCACACACAGACTGAAAGTAAAGAGATGGAAAAATATATTCCATGCAAATGGAAACCAAAAGAAGGCTGAGGTATAGCTACCTAGTCTCACTCAGACAAAATAGACTTTAAAATAAAGACTATAACAAGAGACAAAGAAGGGTTTTACATAATGAAAATTATCAATCCAACAAGAGGATATAACATCTGTAAATATTTATGCACCCAGCATAGGGGCAGCCAAATACATAGCACAAATATTAATAGACCTAAATAGAGAAATTGATGGCAGCACAATAATAGTAGGGGACTTTAATACCCCACTTACATCAATGTCTAGATCATCCAGACAGAAAATCATTAAGAAAACATTAAATGACACATTAGACTAGAATATACAATCTTTTCAAGTGCACATGAAACATTCTCCAGGATACTCATATGTTAGGTCACAAAACAAGTCTTTTCAAATTTAAGAACATTGAAATCATATAAAGTATTTTTTAACCACAATGGCATAAAACTAGAAATCAATTACAAGAAGAAACTGGAAAATTCACAAATATGTGGAAACTAAAGGGCATGCTACTGAACAACCAATGGGTCAACAAAGAACTCAAAAGTGAAATAAAAAAATACACTGAGACAAATGAAAATGGAAATACAACATACCAAAATGTGTACCACAAAAGCAGTTCTAAGAGAAGTACATAACAATAAATATGTACCTCAAGAAACAAAAATAATCTCAAATAAAAAACCTATCTTTACAACTCAAGAAAATAAAAAAGAACCAACAAAGACCAAAATTAGTAGAAGAAAAGAATTAACAAAGATCAGAGCAGAAATAAGTGAAATAGAGACAATAGGAAACACCAATGAAACCAAGAGCTGGTTCTTCGAAACGACAAACAAAATTGATAAACATTTAGCTATACTCACAAGGAAAATAAAGGGTTCAAATAAATAGTATCAGATATGAAAGAGGAGATGTTACAACTGATACCATAGAAATACAAAGGCTCATACGTGAGTCCTATAATCAAGTATATGCCAACAAATTGGACAACATATAACAAAAGGATAATTGGACAACATATAAGAAATGGATAAATTCCTAGAAACATACAACCTTCTAAGAGTGAATCATGAAGAAATAGAAAATCTGAACAGACTAATTACTAGTAAGGAGATTGAATCAGTAGGTAAAAACTGCCCCCAAGACAAATGTTCAGGACCAGACAACTTCACTGGTAAATTCTACCAAACATTCAAAGAATTAATACGGCAACTTCCCTGGTAGTCCAGCGGTTAAGAATCCACCTTCCAATGCAGGGGATGTGGGTTCGATACCTGGTCAGGAAACTAAGATCCCACATGCTGCAGGGCAACTAAGCCGGGCACCGCCAAATACTGAACCCACGCACCACAGCTAGGGAGCCCATGTGCCGCAACTACTGAGCCCGTGCACTCTGGAGCCCGTGTACCATAACTAGAGAGAAACCTGTGTGCCACAATGAAGAGCCCGTGAGCTGCAACAAAAGATCCTGTGTGCTGCAACTAAGACCCAACACAGCCAAAAATAAATTAATTAATTTAAAAAAATTTGAAAAGGAATTAATACCAATTCTTCTCAAATTCTTCCAAAAAAGTAGAAAAGGAAGGCAACCTCCAAACTCATTTTACAAGGCCAGAATTACCCTGATACCAGAACCAGACAAGGACACCACAAAATAAGAAAGAAAGAAAGAAAGAAAGAAAGAAAGAAAGAAAGAAAGAAAGAAAGAAAGAAAGAAAGGAAGGAAGGAAGGAAGGAAGGAAGGAAGGAAGGAAGGAAGGAAGGAAGGAAGGAAGGAAGAAAGAAAGAAAGAAAGAAAGAAAAAGAAAGAAAGAAAATGAAAGAAAAGAAAACCATAGGCCAATATCCCTGATGAACATAGATGCAAAAATCCTCAATAAAATATTAGCAAACTGAACTCACTGATGCATTAAAAGATCATATACCATCATCACTTAGGATTTATCCTGGGATGCAAGAATGGTTCAACATCCACAATTCATTAACTAAATGAAGGATAAATATCATATGATCATCTCAATAGATGCAAAAAAAAAAAGCATTTGACAGAATTCAACATCCATTTATGATAAAATTACTCAACAAAGTAGGTAAGAAGGAAATGTACCTCAGCATAATAAAGACCATGTATGACAAGTCCACAACTAACATAATACTTTTAGTGGTGAAAATCGTAAAGCTTTTCCTCTAAGATCAGTAGCAAGGCCAGGATGCCCACTCTCACCACTTTTATTCAGCATAGTATTGGAAGTCCTAGCCAGAGTAGTTAGGTAAGACAAAGAAATAAAAGGCATTCAAATCGGAAAGAAAGAAGTAAAACTCTATTTGCAGAAGAGATCATACTATATATAGAAAACCCTAAAGAGTCCACCCAAAAAGTGTTAGAACTAATAAATAAGTTCAGTAAAGTTACAGGATATAAATCAATATATAGAAATCTATTGCCTTTGTATATACTAATAAAAAATTATCTGAAAGAGAGATCTTTAAAAATCTACTTATAACTGCATAAAGAGAATAAAATACTTATGAATAAATTTAATCAAGGAGGTAAAAGACCTGTGCCCTGAAAACTATAAGATGATCATGAAAGAAATTGAAAAAGACACAAATAAGTGAAAAGACATTTTGTGCTCATGGGCTGAAAGAATGAATATTGTTAAAATGTCCATACTACCAAAAGCAATCTACAGATTCAATGCCATCACTACCAAAATTCCAATGGCATTTTTCATGGAACTGGAAAAAAATCCTAAAATGTGTATGGAACCACAAAATACCCCAAATAGACAAACAATCTTGAGAAAGAACAAAGCTGGAGGCATCATACTCTCTGATTTCATACTACATTACAAAGTTATAGTAATCAAAATAGTATGATAATGGCTTAATAACAGACACATAGATAAATGGAACAGAATAGAGAGCCCAGAGGTAAACCCATGCATATATGGTTAATCAGTTTACTACATAGGAGCCAAAAATATACAATGGGAAAAGGACACTCTCTTCAATAAATGGTTCTGGGAAAACTACACAGCCACATACAAAAGAATGAAACTGGACCACTGTCATGCAACATACACAAACATTAACTCAAAATAGATTAAGGACTTGATTGTAAGACCTGAAACCATAAAACTGCTAAAAGAAAACATAGGTGGTGGTGATTTTTTGCATTTGACACCAAAAGTAAAGGGAACAAAACCAAAATTCAAAAAGTGGGACTACTGTGAACTAAAAGTTTTTGCACAGCAAAGGACACAAAACTAAAGGACACCATCAACCTAATGAATGAGAGAAAATATTTGCAAATCATACATCTGATAAGGGGTTAGTATCCAAAATATATAAATCATTCATATGACTCAATGCCAGAAAACCAAAAAATGAGATTTTAAAAATAGGCAGAGGATATGATTACACATTTTTCCAAAGAAGACATACAGATGGACAACAGGTACATGAAAAGATGCTTAACATTCCTAATCATCAGGGAAATGCAAATCAAAGCCACAATGAGATATCACTTCACACCTGTTAGAATGGCTATTATCAAAAAGACAAGAAAAAACAAGTGTTGCCTAGGACAGCCGTCCCCAACCTTTTTGGCACCAGGGACTGGTTTTGTGGAAGACAATTCTTCTTCCACAGGGTGCAGGGGGGGATGGTTCAGGCAGTAATGCGAGCCATGGGGATTGATGGGGAGCGGCAGATGAAGCTTCCCTTGCTCGCCCGCCACTCATCTCCTGCTGTGTGGCCTGGTTCCTAACAGGCTGTGCACTGGTACCGAGGACCCCTGGCCTAGGATGTGGAGAAAAGGGAGTTCTTGAGCTCTGCTAATTGGAATATAAATTGATACAGTCACTATGGAAAACATTACAGAGTTTTCTTAAAAAATTAAAAATAGAACTACGATATGATCCATTGATTCCACTTCTGGGTATTTATCCAAAGGAAGTGAAAACACTAATTTGAAAAGATATATACACCCCACTGTTCATTACAGAACTACTTACAATAGTCAAGTTATGGAAACAACCTAAGTATCCATCAATAGATGAATGGACAAAGAAGATGTGACATACATATATATATGGATGAAGAAGATATATATTTATAATGGAATATTATTCAGCCATAAAAAAAGAACAAAATCTTGCCATTTGTGACAACATGGAAGGAACTGGGGGGATTATGCTGAGTGAAATAAATAAGACAAAGACAAAATACCGTATGTCTTGCTTATATATGGAGTCTAAAAACAAACCCCAAAACAAACAAAATAAGCTCATAGATACAGACAACTGATTGGTGATTGCCAGAGGCAGGGGTTTGAAGGCTGTGGGTAAGAGGAATGGGAGAAGAAAGTCAAAAGGTGAAAACTTCCAGTTATTTTAAATAAGTCAGGGGAATGTAAGACACAGCATGGTGACTATAGTTAATAAAACTGTATTGCATATTTGAAAGTTGCCAGAAGAGTAGATCTTGAAAGTTCTCATCACAAGGAGAAAAAAATCTGTAACTATGTCTGTTGATGGATATTAACTAGACTTATTGCAGTGATCATTTTGCAATATCTACAAATAGCAAATTGTTGTATCACATACCTGAAACTAATATAATATTGTATGTCAACTATACTTCAATAAAAAAATAGGAAACATGTATGTAGTATGCTCTTGAGATAGCCTGTATTATCCACTTACAATCCCCTAAAAATGTGATAATCTAGAAAATAATACTTTTTTTATTTTTAATTTTTACATCATTCTCTCTAGGTGCCATCTTGGTGTCTCAGAGAAATAGAATGAAGAATCTTTTTTTTTTTGAATGACAGTATTTAATATTTTAACCCATTTAGGAGGCAAACATTGGAGACCTTTCTAAATGAGAACTAACTCTGGAGAAACAAAATAAAATTTTAAAAATGAAAAAATGATGACCTCTCTTCCATGGGAAAACTTAGTTTTACATCAAAGTTAACATATTTTTCCTTGTTGGTAAATGAGCCGAGAAAGTTCAACTCCAAAAAACCAACAGTAAGCATATGAATTTTAGGGTTGCAAATTGGGGAAGAATCCTTGATTTAATAGATCTTTATTTCCTCTATCACTTATTTACTATATCACCTTCAGAGTTTATCATTAGTCACATAAAAGAACATGCAATAAAAACATGAGCTTTCAAAATTTTCAAAACTTTAGTGATTTCTTTAAAATGTTTTTCTGGCACACAGTTGAAGTTAGAGGATGTGAGTTAAGTGAGGACACATTTGATGGAGAAGCTTCACTTAAAGCAGACAGCATTCTTTTCCACTTCCCATTACAAAGATTTGATATATATGTCAAACCCACTCATTTTCACACTGATTTATGCCACTTACTTGATAGATCAAATAGTCAAATTGAGATATATCAGTCAAAATGACTTTTGACAAATTAATCCCAATTCAAAATGGTTTTATTATGTATAATGTAGAATTTTATAAAAATAAAATTTTAAAATAATAATTTTATTTTTATAATCATACAGGAATAGTGTTACTAAAAATGACAAAGTTTACATGGTTACTTTTTGTTAAAAGAAAAAAATAGGATACAATTCATTTTGTCTTTTTGGAAATATATACTCCATCAAGTGTTTAAATCTTCAAATATTTTTCAGGTAAAGGAGGTAAAGGATTCAAAGAACTTTTAGGATAGATTGTTATCTTTAGAAACTTAGCCCTTATCCACCCCACTAGGAAAATATGGTGAAATCTAAAGTAAAATAGCATTTATATGATACCTTTAGACACATTGCTAAATTTGAGAAAGCATCTCTGTGATTAATTCTTCACCAAGACCCTAAAAATTAGAATCCACATGTGATGAGAAAAGTATCTTGATCTAAGCAAACCTCTTTAGCGTTTTTCTTCACAAGGATACTATTCTATTTTATCACATCTAAGATATCATTCAATAAAAATACTTTCTGATTTCACATATATTAAAATGTGAATAAATGTGCATTTTAGAAATGATTAAATAGAAAAGGCATTAATACAAGAGTGCATATTTTGGAAAAACAAATAACAATATCAACAACAAAAGAATTTAATTTACTTAATGTAGTCAAATATCCCCTTCCCCTTAAAACAAATTATAGAAAGCCATTTGGTAGCATGTATGCAAGGGATGTAGGTGTACTTTTCATCATGGAATGAAAACTCTCCCCTCAGAAATCAAGATTGTCCAAACAACTGTTTATGTTCTTAAAATATTGTGAGAGTTTTAGACACACAGTAAAACTGTATCTCCTGAATATTTTAGACAATAAAATGTTGAAAAACAGACTTTAATCATCATACCAACAGTTTTCTCATTTCTACAGGAAATGTGTTAACCCTTAGCAAATACTATTACATTAAATATACCTTACCCTTTTATTTATAGAGATATTTACTAGGTTTGAATTAAATGCTCAACTTATTCCTACTTTTACAATTTCTCATATGTTAAGAATAGTATCATCTGATATGAAAGATGCATTGTTTAGCCTGTTTGCTTCCATTAATATGAATAAAGGACACGTTATTCCTGGCTGTTGAAGGCTAGCTTCGAAGAAGAATTTTCTATAATGTCCTGCTTTTTTGTGGTCAGGAGCACTGGTTGTAGATCAGTCTTATTTAAATATTTTGGATAATATTAGGGAAGTAATTTAACCAGAATTTCTTTTTCAGCTTCCATAAAATATTAACTATAACCCTTGGTGTTTCTTTTCCACTGAAATTACAAAAAGACGTAGTAATGTAGCCCAATCCTGCCAGAGGCAGCTCTCCTCTGATAGGTAACTTTGATTTAAGGACTCCTCAGCAACCTAGTCAAAATTTTCCATTAACTGCACTGTAGTCTGCCTCTGCCTATGTAACTCTTCTTTGTTTCCTCTCTCCTTCACAAGGTTCAGAACTGCGTCTCAGTCCAGTGGCTCTCCTTGTCTCCTGCCCCACCTCCCCACTCTCAGAGGAATTTCCTCTGACATATCTATTGCAATCTAATCTCATTTGTTTTCTGCCTTTCAGAGGACTTGAGCTAATGCAATATTAAATATCCAGAATAGGCAAATCCATAGACAGAACACAGATTAGCCGTTTCCTAGGCTTGGTGGAAGAGGGAATGGGGAATGACTGCTTAATGTAAGTAGTCTGGAACGAGATATGGTGATGGTTGACCAATTTTATGAATGTACTAAATGTTACTAATGGAAAATTTTATATGTATTTTACCACAATAAAAAAATACATTACATTGGAAGGGGACACTTGTTCCTTTAAACTATTGTTGCTCATGGTATAACATGTGAGATTCCATTTCCATATTATATCTTAGTGGTTTCTTTCTATAAGGGTTTCCATTATCAAATAACTTTGAAAAATCTCTTTTCAATAAAGTTAAATGCATGTTTAGTTTTAAAACAACTACAAGAACAAACAAAAAGCTTTGAGTGTGCCATTATCTTACTATACTTCTAGATTTTCTTATTTAAAAAAAAAAGTTCTAATGTACTGTATGATAGTGAACTATAGACTATAAATTATATCATAATTTTTCATATTGCTACCAAAAATGTAATTCTCCTCTCTACACACTTAGGAATTTTTTAATGTTATGATATTTATATTACAGACTGAGAGGCCAAATTAATTATTTCCATAATTAGTAATGTAGTTTTATAAGATATCAGCAAACTTATACAACAGTATGAATGCCTTATTTTATGTGAAACTACTGTGCAATCATTTCAAAATAAATGATAGGCTATCTTTTGTGTTTATTTTTTATTTCACTAAGGCTTTACTAAGGATTTTTCAAAAGATCCTATATACACTGGCAAAAAAGTCCCATATGACCTGGATGCTTATATTGGACAGACTGTTTCTGAACTTTTTTCAGGAGAAAATGTGGTCTATGTGCTGATTCAGTTATTCAGTGAAAATCTTTGATATTTAATATGTATTGAGCACAATTATGATGACAGCATACACATAACAGGCACCCAGTTCTTTTCTAGTCCACAATTGATATTACCTTAATTGTTGTTTTAAAGGTTCTTGTTTTCTGTAGAAATTCCATAGGGAAAGAAATGTTTGAAAAAAGGGTTGGCTCATCTCCACTGAAATGCTTTCTAATAGGCAGTTTTAATTATAAAAATGTTAACCTGAGTGTAATAATTTTCTTGTTCAGATATCACTTTTAAAGTACTGATTAAGGCCAAGTCATGGCAAATTTTTCTCAAGAAATGTTTCTAAATTTCTATTTCAGTCATATTGTTTGATTACTATCTACAGAGCAACATTTATATATACAATTCTCTACCCTAACTTAATTTCTTTCTTGTGACATGTATAACTCTGAGCTTTACATTAAGACAATTCCTAATTTGGGCCAGAATAACATAAAAATTCTCAGTCTCATAAAGTAAGCATTTTAAAATAAATTTTATTAGACCATCATAACAATTCACCTCTTTTAAAATGAAAAAAAAAAAAATCAAGAAACCTGTGAATTAACATTATGAAGAGGACACACATACTGTGTCCATGATTTTCTGAAATCCCAAATTCCTTTTTGAAAATCCAGTAATGTTTAAATTCACAGAAACAAAAGATACAATGAGAGATATCAATGGAGGAAAGATTGAAATACATTTTTGAAGACTTAAAGATGATGCAAAAATGCTGTTAGATGAAACAGATCATATGCTTTTCGGAGCATGTGTGGATGGGATTTAAGGAAGGAGGAATAAAATCTACCCTGCATAGCTTTAGAGAGCGACTGTTCTCAGAGCAGATTGGGCCAACTGTGGTTGGAATATCAAATGAAACTTAAACTGAGGTATATTTGAAGATTAGCATATGTAGCAGTCTTCTGCTATCCTTATCCCATGGCTGTACTCAAAGTATCATGAAATTTTCCACCAGTGACTCCACCAAAAAAAAAAAAAAGTCCTCTGAAGAAATTGAGCAATAATCTCTTTGCAGAGACTGGAGGAGATAATGTGGGAATTGGATTCCAGAATAAAATCTTATTCCCTTTAGCACAAATGCCCCAGCATAAAAGACAGATACACACATGATCATCCTAAAAATAACCCACCAATGATAAGACTGTCAAGGGAATAGACTTCCTCTTGCTTGCCTGATATTTGAAGAAAATTGTAGCATGGAAGACAAAGCCCAGGATATCCCAACTTAAAAAAAAAAAAAAAACCACACACACAAAACAAACATACAAACAATAAACAAGGAAAAAGAGACAACTTGAAGAACAAAGAAAATGAGGGATTTGATTTTAAAAATCCCAGAGAGCATTAAGGAGACACAATTTCAATAAAACAAGGGGAGAATTTTAATTTAAAAACATGAATATAAAAATGTAAAATCAATAGATTAAGGAAAGGTAAATTTGAGGAAGAAAACTGCTAAACAACAAAGATAGATATCAAAGATGTACATTACAGTTCCAGAAATTAGCTCTCAGGCTGCACAAGGTATCCAGAGAGAAAAATAGAAATAGAGAGAGAGATGAGAGACAGAATAAATGTAACTGACACCTGGAGTACAACATTATAAATTCTTAAAATTTTATACAGCTTCTTTATTGAGCTGTTTTTCAAACTTGTGTGACCACTGCCACAAATACTTTTCAAACATTTTCATCACCTGAAAACAAACCTGCATGCCCACTGAGTTATTCTAAATTTCCCCTCAATCCTCCAGCCTTAGGCAAGCACTACTCTACTTTCTGTCTCTGTAGATTTGATGTTCTGAACATTTCAAAAAAGCAGAGTCATACAATATGTGGTCTTTTGTGACTGGCTTCTTTCTCTTAGCACCTTTTCGAGGTTTATCCATGTTGTAACATGTATCAGTACTTCATTCCTTTTTATTGCTGAATAATAGTCTATTGCATGTATATATATTTGTGTGTGTGTGGCTGTACATTTTCATCTCTTTTAAGTGTATATTTAGAAGTGTAATTCCTAATTACTCTATGTTTAATGTAATGAGAAACTGCCAGAGTATTTTCCAAAATAACTGCACCATTTTGCATTTTACATTCTAACCAGCAATTTATGGTGTTGCCATTTCATTACATCCTCAGCAAAACATGATACTCTGTGTCTTTTTGATTACAGCCATTAAGTGTAAGTGAAGTGGTTATCTCAATGTGAGCTTGATTTTCATTTCCCAGATAGTTAATAATCTCGAGTGTTTATTTATATTCTTGTTGGCCACTTTTATATCTTTTCTGGAAAAATGTCTTCAGATGCATTGCCAAATTTTAAATTCAGTTATTTTATCTTTCTATTAGTGAGTTGTAAGAGTTCTTTATATATTATAGATATAAGCACCTTAACACATGTATGATTTCCAAACATTTTCTCCCTTTCTGTAGGTTGTTTTTTTACATTCTTGATGGTAGTCTTTGAAACCCGAAAGTATTGAATTCTGATGATGTCTAATTTCTTTATGATCTTTTGTCACTTGTGCTTTTGGTGTGATAGCTAATGCTTTGCCTACTCAAACTCATGAAAATTTGCTCCAACATTTTCCTCTAAACATTGTATATTTTTAGCTTTAAATGTGGATCATGATCCATTTTGAGGTAATTTTTGTGTATTTTGTGAGGTGGGGGTCCAATATCAGTCTTATGCATACGGATATCCACTTGTCCCAGAACTATTTGTTGAAGAGACTATTCTTTCCCCATTGCATTATCCTGGCATGCTTGTCAAAAACCAATTGTCCATAAATGTACAGGTTTATATCTAGAATCTCAATATCATTCCCTTTAACTATATTTCTATTCTTAATTTATTTTTATCCTTATATGAGTACCACAGTTCTTGATTCCTGCAACATTGTAGTAAATTTTGAAATTGGGATGTGTGAGACTTCTAAATTTGTTCTTATTTTTTCAAGATTATTTTGCTGTTTTGGGTCCCCAATATTGTCATGCAAATTTTAGGATCAGTTTGCCAATTTCTGAAAAGAATCTAGTTGGAATTTTAATAGGGAATGCATTGACTCTGTAGATCAATTAGGGGAATACTGTCATTTTAGCAACATTAAATGTTCTGATCCATAAATGTGTGATGCTTTTCTTTTAGTATGTCTCCTCTAAATTCATTCAAGAATGTTCTGTAGTTTTCAACATATAGGCTTTCCACTTATTTTATTATATTTATTCCTAAGCATTTTATTCTTTTGATGCTATGTAAATGGAATTTATTTTAGTTTCATTTCTAGATTGTCCCTTGCTAGTATAAAGAAATACAATTAATTTTTTATATTGATCTTTTATCCTGCAAACTTGTTGAACTCACTTATTCTAAAAAATGTTAGTGGGTTCGTTGGGATTTTCTATACACAAGAGTATAATATCTGCAAAGAGAGATGAGTTGATTTATTTTTTCCTACTTAGATAATTTTATTACTTTTTCTTGAGCAATTTCCCAGGCTAAATATTCTAGTACAATGCTATGAGAAGTGGTAAGAATGCACATCCTTTTTTGGTTCCTCATGTTAAGGAGAAAACATTCAATTATTCACCATTACATATGATATTAACTGTAGGTTTTCCATAGCTTCCCCATATAAGATTTAGGAAATTCCCTTTTATTTTTATTATGATGAGTATTTTTATTATGAAGCGTTGTTGAAGTTTGTCAAGTACTGGTATTATAGACTGAGTTGGGAACAGTTCCTTCCGTTTCTAATTTTTGGAAGACTTTTTTTTTTTTTAGATTTTATTGAAGTATATAGTTGATTTACAATGTTGTGTTTAATTTCTGCTGTACAGCAAAGTGACTCAGTTATACATATGTGCATATTTATGTATTATATATGCAGTATTATTTTTCATATTCTTTTCCATTGTGATTTTTATCACAGGATATTGAATATAGGTCCCTGTGCTATACAGTAGGACCTTGTTGTTTGTCCATCCTATATACAACAGTATGTATCTGCTAACCCCAAACCCCAATCCTTCCCTCCTCCACCCCCTCTCCCCCTCAGTAACCACAAGCCTGTTCTCTATATTTGTGAGTCTGTTTTTGTTTCGTAGATGTGTTCATTTGTGTCATATTTTAGATTCCACATATAAGTGATATCATATGGCAACTGTCTTTCTCTGTCTGACTTACTTCACTTAGTATGATAATCTCCAGGTCCATCCATGTTGCTGCAAATGGCATTATTTCATTCTTTTTAACAGCTGAGTAATATTCCATCTTCTTTATCCATTCATCTGTCGATGGACATTTAGGTTGTTTCCATGTCTTGGCTATTGTAAATAGTGCTGCTATTTCTTTTCAGATTGAAGTTTTGTCTGGGTATATGCCTAGGAGTGGGATTGCTGGATCATATGGTAACTCTATTTTTAGTTTTTTGAGGAACCTCCACACTCTTTTCCATAGTGGCTGTACCAGTTTACATTCCCACCAACAGTGTAAGTCTCCCAAGGCAACAGAAATAAAGACAAAAATAAACAAATGAGACCTAATCAAACTTAAAAGTTTTTGCACAGCAAAGGAAACAATAAACAAAATGAAAAGACAGCATATGGACTAGAAGAAAATATTTGCAAATGATGTGACAGACAAGAGCTTAATTTCTAAAATACAAACAGCTCCTACAATTCAATAACAAAAAAAACAAACAACCTGATCAAAAAATGGGCAGAAGACCTAAATAGACATTTTTCCAAAGAAGACATACAAATGGCCAATAGGCACATGAAAAGATACTCATCATCACTAATTATTAGAGAAATACAAATCGAAACAACAATGAGGTACCACCTCACACTAGTCAGAATGGCCATCGTTAAAAAGTCTACAAATAATAAATTCTGGGGAGGGTGTGGAGAAAAGGGAACTCTCTTACATTGTTGGAAGACTTTGTGTTTGTGGAGAATTATCATTAATTCTTCTTAAATATTTGGTGGAATTCACCAGTGATGCCATCTGGGCTGGGTTGTTCTTTTGGGGGAGTATTTAAATAAATAATTCAGTCTTTTTATTTGTTATATAAGGTCTATTCAGATTTTCTATTTCTTCTTGAGCCAGTTTTAGTATTTTGTAGCTTTAAAGGAGTATATCTGTTTCATCTAAGTTATCTAATTTTTTGTCATATAGTTGTTCATATTATTCCCTCATAATCCATTTTTATTTCCATAATATCTGTAGCATTTCCCCTCTTTCATTCATGATATTAGTAATCTAGTCTTCTATTTTATTTTTCTTGGCAATCAAGCTAGATTTTTGTCAAATTGTTGATCTTTCTAAAACAGCAAAATTTGGTTTGGTTGATTTTTCTATTGTTTTTCAATTTTACCTCTGATCTTTATTATTCCCTCCCTTCTGTTTGCATTATTTTTAATTTGCACTTCGTTTTCCAGTGCCTTAAGGTGGAAGACTGATGATAATTTACAATATTTCTTCTTTTTTAATAAGTATTTACGGTATAAATTTCCCTCTAAGCACTGCCTTAGCAATATCCCATAAAAGTTTGTATGTATTATTTTAATTTTCATTCATCCCAAAGTATTTCTAGTTTTCTTTATGATTTCTTGTGCTTTTTATTTTAATTTCCACATATTTATAAATTTCTCAATTTAGAAATTTACATTTCAATTTATATATATCAATAGCTATCCAACTATCTATCTATCCATTATGTTATATTCTATAAATCTACCCTGGATATTTATGTACTGACATCTCTTTTAAAGAGCAAAAAGGAATGTGCCTTTCTTAAAGATATCATGAGAAGAATAAGAACTTTTATAGAAATCTTCCAGTCACAATGGTACTCAGAAGATGTAATGACCCCCTGCTGCTCATGAAGATTCCAAGCCCAGGTCCTATCAGTGCACTATGCTCACCTGTAAGGCAACTGGTGAAAGAGAGATTGTGGAGTTATACAGATTTGTTCCACTAAAACAATTCTAGTGATTTTAGAACAAATTCCTTAAAAACACTTTCTCTTTAAACAAAATGTTGTTTTGAGGGGTTAGTGAGATAATTGATAGAAAGAATTCTGCAGGTACCAAAACAAAACAAGCATTTTATGCATACTAATTATTATTTTCATATTTATAATAACTGGAATATATACATATCTCTTCAAGATATATATATGTACATATATATACATATATATATATATATATATATATATATATATATATATATATATGTATATATATATTCAAGAATCATGAGTGGTGCCAGAATATAACTTTCAAAAATCCAGAGTTTGATCTGAAAGACATATGAAGACACCTTAAAGTGCCAACTAAATGGCAGTTGTTGGTCACTACTAGCAGAGATTCTAACACTTGGTTAACTTTGCTGACTACAAAATGATTTATCCTTGATAGAAAAAGATGCCAAAAAAAAAAAAAGCCAAAAGGAAACACTTTAAGAATATGTCATTTCATAGCAATGCCAAGTCTGACTACTGTGGCTGTTATGACTGGAAGGGCGCACAAGGAGCAGCAGATAAACTACAGCTATAGGAAACTAGTTTGCTTAGAGACTTCATTTGTCACAGATCATTAAGGGTGGGGGGGGAAGAAAGAAGGGTAGGAGGAAGAAGAGGAAGAGAAGGAGGTGTAGGGGGAGAAGCCATTATCAGGAAATGGCACAGACACATGAAGAAGAAACTAAAAATGCATTGAGAGATTTTGGATGGGTTGCATCTAATGCAAATTTTTTCCTTTCAAAGGTCAAGTTTAGTACTTTCCCATATTTAGTGAGCTCTAAATTATAAGAATTATCTTGAAGCTAAAACTATTCCTCTTGTCATTATCCCAAGGTGATTTATTTGGCAGGACAGGGCACTCAACCACTTGCCATCATTTGAGATCTTGGCATGACATAAGCAAAGATTAGGCACTATTTTCAGTTACATCCTACTGTAAGAGTTAAAGGTAATGGCATAAGTATTATTTGACCTTGGAGAAATATTTTCTTCTGGAAAAATAAAGTCTTGTTTGCTAAAGATATTTTAAAATTTTGAGTGACTATGGTAATTTTGTATCTTCCTATAGTTCTCAACTTAATTTTAGTTTGAAATTGACATGAAGTAATTTAAAGAAGGATTTTAAAACTGATTACATGAAAAGGATTTGTTGAACTTCACATCCTTCTAAGGTTCATGTAAAGTGTATAAGGGGCACCTGGATATTTTCAGTGTTCAAGTAAATGACATTAATATTTTCATATATATTCATCATTTATTTCTAACTCTTATTTTTTTGATATCTATTTAATAAAGTTTAAGGATACCAGTATCAGTTGAATATAAAAGTACATAAAATACAAAAATGTATGGAATGTTCTATACATATATATCAATTAAGTTCATTTGTTATTTATTAATGTGTTATTTAAGGCCTGTGTTTCCTTACTGATTTTCTGTCTGGATGATCTGTCCATTGATGTAAGTGGGGTGTTAACGTCCCCTACTATTATTGTGCTACTGTTGATATCTCCTTTTATATCTGTTAATATTTGTCTTATATATTGAGATGCTCCTATGTTGGGTGCATATATATTTACAATTGTTAAATCTTCTTCTTGGATTGATCCCTTGATCATTATGTAATGTCCGTCTTTGTCTCTTGTAACAGTCTTTATTTTAAAGTCTATTTTGCCTGATATAAGTGTTGCTACTCAGGCTTTCTTTTGATTTCCACTTGCATGGAATACTTTTTCCATCCCCTCACTTTCAGTCTGTATTTGTCTCCACATCTGAACTGAGTCTCTTGTAGGCAACATATATACGGGTCTTGTTTTTGTATCCATTCAGCCACAGTATGTCTCTTAGTTGGAGCATTTAGTTCATTTAATTTTAAGGTAATTATTGGCATGTATGCTCCTATTGTTATTTTGTTAATTGTTTTGAAATTTTTATGTAGATTTTTTTCCTGTCTTCTTTTGTTCTCTTCTCTTGTGATTTGATGACTGTCTTCAGTGTTATGTTTGGATTCTTTTTATTTTTTTGTTTTTATGTATTATAGATTTTTGGTTTGCAGTTACCATAAGGTTTTTTGTATAGTAGTCTATATATACACGTGATGGTTTTAGGTTGCTAATCTCTTAATTTCAAATGCATTTAAAAAACCCTGCATTCCCTGTAAAAGGAATCCAAATTGTAAAGGAAGAAGTAAAACTGTCACTGTTTGCAGATGACTTGATAGTATACATAGGAAATCCTAAAGATACCACCAGAAAACTACTACTGGAGCTCATCAGTGAATTTGGTAATGTTGCAGGATACAAAATTAATATACCAAAATCTGTTGCATTTCTATACACTAACAATGAAGTATCAGAAAGAGAAATTAAGGGAAAAAGTCTCATTTACCATAGCATCAAAAAGAATAAAATACCTAGGAATAAACCTACCTATGGAGGCAAAAGAACTGTACTCCAAAAACTACAAGACGCTGATGAAAGAAACTGAAGATGACACAAACATATGGGAAGATATACCAGGTTCTTGGATTGGAAGAATAATATTGTTAAAATGGTCATGCTACTCAAGGCAATCTATGAATTCAATGCAATCCCTATCAAAATACCAATGACATTTTTCACAGAACTAGAACAAATAATTTTAAAATTTGTATGAAAACACAAAAGACCCTGAATAACCAAAACAAATCTTAAGAAGAACAGAGCTGGAGGAAGCAAGCTCCCTGACTTCATGCTACACTACAAAGCTACAGTAATCAAAACAGTATGGTACTGGCACAAAAGCAGAATGTAAATCAATGGAACAGGATAGAGAGCTCAGAAATCAACCCATGCACTTATGGCCAATTAATCTATGACAAAGGAGGCAAGAATGTACAATGGAGAAAAGACAGTCTCTTCAATAAGTGGGGCTGGGAAAACTGGACAGCTGCATCTGAAAGAATGAAATTAGAACATTCTTTAATACCATATAGAATAATAAACTCAAAATGGATTAAAGATCTAAATGTAAGACAGGATACTATAAAACTCCTAGAGGAAAACAGGAAGAACACTCTTTGACATAAGTTACAGCAAGATCTTCTTTGACCCACCTCCTAGAGTAATGGAAATAAAAACAAAAATAAACAAATGAGACCTAATGAAACTTAAAGCTTTTGCACAGCAAAGGAAACCACTGACAAAACAAAAAGACAACTTACTCAATGGGAGAAAATATTTGCATATGATATGATTGATAAGGGATTAATATCTGACGTATACAAACAGCTCATACAACTCAAAATCAAAAAAACAAATGACCTGATTAAAAAATGGGCAGAAGAACTACACAGACATTTTTCCAAATAGAAATGCAGATGGCCAACAGGCACATGAAAAGATGTTCAACATTGCTAATCATCAGGGAAATGCAAATCAAAACCACAATGAGATATCACTTCACACCTGTTAGAATGGCTATCCTCAAAATGAACACAAATAACAAATGTTGGCAAGGATGTGGGGAAAAGGGACCCTTGTACACTGTTGGTGGGAATATATATCAGTGCAGCCACTGTGGAAAACAGTATGGAGGTTTCTCAAAAAAGGAAAAATAGAACTACCATATGACCCAGCAATTCCACTCCTGGGCATATATCCCAAAAAAACGAAAACACTAATTCAAAAAGATACATGTACCCCAATAATAATAATAGCATTATATACAATTGCCAAGATATGGAAGCAACATAAGTGTCTATCAACAAATGAATATATATACTAGAAGAATATATACACCAGAAGAAAAAAATGAATTACTTCCAAGTGCAAAAGTCTGTATTATCTAATGAATTCTACTTCAGTTTTGAACACCACTGTGTTAAAAACAAACAAAAAAACTATTGAGTAGTTATCCAAAAACCCACCTGTATTTCAGGTTTCTCAACACTTTCTCACTACTATAAGGACTGGAAAAGCTAAGTATGCATGTTGTCAATCACCATTTTCAGACAGTTGCCATATAACACAGTTAGGAGTTATGTGGTATAAGTTGAAGATTTTTGTGTGTGTGTGTATATATATATATATATATATATATACACACACACACACACACACACACACACACACAATGGAATATTACTCAGCCATAAAAAAGAACAAAATTTTGCCACTTGCAGCAACATGGATGGACTTGGAGGGCCTTATACTAACTGAAATAAGTCAGACAGAGAAAGAAAAATACTGTATGATATCACTTATATGTGGACTCTAAAAAATACAACAAACTGGTGAATATAACAAAAAAGAAGCAAACTCACAGATATAGAGAACAAACTAGTGGTTACCAGTGGAAGGGGGGAGTAATATAAGGGTGGGGGACTGGGAGGTACACACTATTGGGTGTACGAAAGGCTCAAGGATGCATTGTACAACACAGGGAGTATAGCCAATATATTGTAATAACTGTAAATGGAAAGTATTCTTTAATATTGTATAAAAATATTAAAAATAATAGGAATAAAAAAATAAAAAGAGGATTGTTACTTTATTTATATAATAAAAGAAGTGAAAGTAGGTAGCTACTGATGTGAGATCAGTAGCTCAAGATTTCAGATGATTTCCTTAGTTGTCTCTCATGGTCACAAAATGGTCCTTGAGACTTCAAGCTTTGTAACCATCATTCAAGGCAGGAAGGAACTTGCTGTATCAGGAAGACCCCTTTCCCAAAAGCCCCTAGAACACTTCAACTTATACCACATATTTCCTAACTGTGTTATATGGCAACTGTCTGAAAATGGTGATTGACAACATGCATACTTAGCTTTTCCAGTCTTTATAGTGGAGGTGAGAAAGTGTTGAGAAAACTGAAATACAGGTGGGTTTTTGGATAACTACTCAATAGTTTTTGTTTGTTTGTTTGTTTGTTTTTAACACAGTGGTGTTCAAAACCGAAGTAGAATTTATTAGATAATACAGACTTTTGCACTTGGAAGTAATTCATTTTTTTCTTCTGGTCTTATAATGGTGAGGATGTTATTGGTGATTCCATCTGTATATTAATTTTAAATTATTGAGGTTTATGAAAATAAACTTTAAAATGATAAAACCTTAATTTTATAGGTTATTTCTTTTTATTTCTTATATTTTAGGAAATCTAGAATTTTATTCCTGAAAAATGAATATAACCCTAACTTTTATATTCAGTATGTTTCTATAATCTATCTACTTTCAGGAAATACTCTTATACACTGTTTGCAAATTCTCTATAGACAGATTTGTCATACGCTGAAGGTTCCAAGTCTCTACAAATCTATTTTTCTTTACAGTTATTTTCCCCTTAGGTTTTTATGCAGCTTTCAAATCTGATAAGTGATAATGTCTCATAGGGTATGTATTTCTGAGACACATATACAAATCTGAACTATTGTGCTGAGGTAAATGATTCATCCAACAGACAGCTCCAGATGTCAGCCTAGTTTAGTATTTTAAAATTACATTACCCCTTCAGCACAGGACGATCTATAGTCCCATCTCTTAGTCCTTATTTGTCTGATTAATATGGATTAAATGATGTAACTATGACATACACTTTCACATAGAACACACCAACCATATCTGAAAGGCAGCAAACTCTAAATAATAGCTTGGAAAACATCCAATCATATTAATTTAATTTTTGGAAGACTAAAAATAAGTAATATTCTGAGAATTTCTGAGGTCTAGCGTAGGTTGAAAAGAGACACAAAGCCATATGTACATCATCAGTCATGATGAGTGGCATGGATGGCATACCAAACAAGCTCTCAATGGTCAGTGCCATTGTGGCATTAAATCATTGCAAGCCAGAGTGCTACTCTTGCTGCTCTTGGTGATTGCACTGAATGGACTAACTGATACTGATCTATTGCTGAAAAATCAACTGTTATGACAGTGTGTGTGTTGGGGGTGCAGGGAGGGAGAAACCAGCTTTCATAAAACTGTGAGTCTTTTTATGTTAATGAAAGGGTGAAACAGCGAGCACTAGACCAGGAGAAAAATGTCTGCTCTGAGAGATTTTTTTCATTGGTAATTAAAATTTCTAGTTTGGATGATAAGAATTATTCCACACAATATAATTATCATTCAGATTTTATTCCTTTTTTGGCATAATTGCATGGTGGTAAGATTTGCGTTCAACTGAACAAATGCTTGCTTAGATTTCAAATACCTAAATTACACAGATAGATTAATTAGAAATTAATTACCAACTTTACGAATGATTCATCACAGAGTACGTGGCCTACAGCGTTTATGTCTTTTTAATTTGACATAGATAAATATTTAACAAAAGTTTAGTGGCCTGCAACTTGGTGGACTGCAGTGACTAACAGAATTTGCCAAAAATCTGGAACTGGGAAAAACAGGTACCTTTCTCCATTTCTGTCTTAATATTTGTGGAGTACCTACTAGGGTATATATAATTTCATGTATAATATCAGTATAATCCTCACAGCAACCCTGGGTATTTTGGAATCACTATAATCACTTAATAAAGGAGTAAATTAGGGGCCAGAGATTTTAAGGGACTTGCCAAATGGCACACAGCTTGTAAGTAGCAGAACTGGGACTGGAGCCTGTGTTCATCAGCTGTCAGAACCTGCAGCTATTTGCACTTGATGCCAGGGAAGTGAGATGCAGAAACCAAATAACCACTGACCTTTTGCAAAATAAAATAACTAGAGAACCAAATAAGATAAAATGAGCACGGTATATGTCATCTCTGCTCCCCCAAACATATACTGGAGATTTAGAATAGTAGAGGAGATTTCATTTGGTAAAGGCACCAGAAATTTCACCTGAAACAAAAGGATAAAATAGAGCAGGCAAAAGTATGTAACTCATTTTCAAAAGCAGAGTCTTAATATAAAAGCATCATAATACTATAGGTACTTTTTGTTCCTCTCACACTTTTAAGAACAGTACTGGTTGATCTTGACATAATGGCTCATTGCTGATGATTCTCACAAATAACTGTATGTGAGTTTGGGCATGAGGACCAGACAGAGATATTCTCATAATGCTAAGAAAAAAGATAAAATAATATCTTAAATATCACTGCATATTTAAAAAATCAAATAAATAAAATGTTTTATAAAAAGTAACAGAAAATGTAATTAAGTTTAAAAAATAAAAGTAATGAAAGATATATTTCTCTTTTTGATGTTTGTTGTGATTTTGCATGAAAGACTATCATTATGTGTAAGGCTCAGAAATTAACAATGATTTCATTATTCATTTTTTTTACATAAAAAAAGATGGGTCTTGAGAAATTTTGCTATATGCCTAATGTTTGTCAGCTTGTTAACAGTAGCTTTATGATTAAATGTTTTAAAATATTTCAACTTCAGCAACCATTTAAAATTATGATTTTAGTGTTATTAATTCAACATGAGTAATCCAATATGATAAATAATTTATCAAACATCAGTGTATCCTGAATGAGACCTTAGAACGCCTAAGACCCCAGAAAACATGGCTAAAAGTTAAGCTGCATATCCCTGTTGTCCAAAACATACACCTCATGCATATTTGCTATGAAAATAACAAAAGGTTGACTTATCAATCACTGTCTATGTCTATATATAAGCTAGAATTTAAGATAAAGTCAGAAGCATTTCATAGTAGAATTAAAACAAGGGTGCAGTAGGTCTAAGAAAATTTCAAGTTTTATCTCCATATTCTTCGGAGAGCTTTCTGAGAGACCAAGGGATTAAGAACAAATTACACTGCATTTCTCCTTTGCTCCTGAAGACTTTCATGAGGAGAGATCAGTCAACTGAATGCAAAGGCATTCAAGGAAAGAAGTAAAAAATGCGCTGCCTACGAAATGTATAACCTATTCTACCTATATTCTTGTTTGATAATGATAATAATACAATAAAACCATATATTACACAGTAGCTTACAATGCTTTCTTATATTGTCTAGTCTGATTCTCTAAATCACTCAATAAGTAAGTATAGACTACCATGTTTCAAAGATTCACCTTGTGAATATGCATTTAGACAACTGACATTTTAAAAATGCTTGGGCTTCCCTGGTGGCGCAGTGGTTGAGAATCTGCCTGCCAATGCAGGGCACACGGGTTCGAGCCCTGGTCTGGGAGGATCCCACATGCCGCGGAGCAACTGGGCCCGTGAGCCACGATTGCTGAGCCTGCGCATCTGGAGCCTGTGCTCCACAACAAGAGAGGCCGCGATGGTGAGAGGCCTGCGCACCGCGATGAAGAGTGGCCCCCGCTTGCCGCAACTGGAGAAAGCCCTCGCACAGAAACGAAGACCCAACACAGCCAAAAATAAAATAAAAATAAAATAAAATTTAAAAAAAAAATGCTTAAGAAAAAAATGTGCACCTTTTTTTGTAATAATATTTACTGAGTTGTTAGTTTGTGACAAGTACCGCTCTAAATTCCTAACAGTTTCTTACAACAACACTTTAACATACATAGTAATGACCCTTTTCCTGATAGGGAAATTGAGGCATAATATTTATAACTTAGCCAGGGTTGTAAAACCAGTAAATAAATAATCGGCTTTTGAACTCAGTCAGGAAATTCAACTCCAGAGTTTCTAATCAGTAATGAGAAAGTAAATCCTCTTTCTCATTCCAAAGATGTGTTAAGAAAATATCTCAAAAAATTAAGAACAGAAAAATATAGACCCTTCTGCTTTTTGGATGACACTTTAATTCTTAAGTTTGTTTCATCACCCAAGTCACCTAATGATGCTCACCAATGCTGCAATCCATATAAGAGGTTCAGACAAAATTCTCATTAACAGCTGACTTCCTTGTTAGAATGGGAGGTGTTGCATCCTATGTATCTATCTTATATAGAAGTGTGACAGTTAATTGGTATTGTTCTTTTTGATATCAAAACATTTATAAGAAGGAAATTTAAAGCATTTGATCTGAGGAGTAGAGAATAAACAATTCATTAACTTAAAATAAAGCCAGGAATTAGGAGAAGCATTTTGAGCATTTGAGTAGAGATGCCTAAATGTGCCAGAATCAAATAAATACACCAGAACAGGTATATCTTTTAAAGATGAGGAATGATGTTTAGGGTAAGGGAGTGTGAAGGTTAGTTTTTCTATGGATGCAGTTGTGTGAGGCATGCTGAGATATCCCTTCTAAGGTGAAGGATGAAGTTGCTGCATCTTCCACAACGGGGAAAAAAGCAAAACACCTAGGAGGCCTCTTTGGATTTGGGAAACAACACATTCCTCAGCTGGGTGTGTAACTCTGGCTCATTTACTGAGTGACCTGAAAAGCTGATACTTTGAGTGGGGCCCTGTCTTAGTCATCTCAGGTTGCTATAACAAAATACCATAAACCATGTGGCTTATAAACAGCAGAAACTAATCATCAGCTGCTGTGCAAGCTGCTCTGCTACTTGGGCCCATGATCCAGAAGACCCAGTGATTCTTGAAGGATCAGTGGCAGATACAGATGCTGTTTGGGACCTTTGGCAGACCCCTATAGGGAAATTGCAGCATAGGCCTTTAGAATTTTGGAGCAAGGCCCTGCTGTCATCTACAGATAAGCAGTTTCCTTTTGAGAAACAGCTCTGGGTCTGCTGTGGGGTGTTAGTAGAGACTGAACCCTTAACCATGGGACACCAAGTTACCATACAACCTGAGTTACCTATAATGAACTGGGTGTTATCTAATCTATCAAGCCATAAATTTGGGCATGCACAGCAATGTTCTGTCATCAAGTGGAAGTGATATGCAGGTGACTGGGCCTGGGCAGACCCTGAAGGCATAAATAAGTTACATGAATAAGTGATCAAAATGCCCATGGTCCCCATTCCTTCTACACTGCCTTTACTCTCTCAGTTTGTACCTATGGCTCCATTGAGTGTTCCCTATGATCAGTTGACAGAAGAAGAAAAGCCATGGGCCTTGTTTACAGATGGTTCTGCATGACATGCAGACACCAACCAAAAGTAGACAGCTGCAGCATTATAGTCCCTCTCTGGGACATCCTGAAGGACAGTGGTAAAAGGAAATCCTCCCAGCAGGCAGAAATCTGAGCAATTCACCTACTTGTTTACTTTGCTGGGAAGGAGAAATGGCCAGAGGTGTGATTATGTAGTGATTCATGGACTGTGGCCAGTGGTTTGGCTGGATGGTCAGGGACTTGGAAGGAACATAATTGAAAAATTAGTGATAAAGTAATCTGGGGAAGAGGTATGTGGATAGACCTTTCAGAATGGGCAAAACACATGAAAATATTTGTGCTCATGTGAATGTTCACCTTAGCAGAGGAGGATTTTAATAATCAAGTGGGTAGGATGACCTATTCTATGGATGTCAGTCAATTTCTTTTCCCAGCCTCCTCTGGGAATAGGCTCATGAAGAAAGTGGCCATGGTGTCAGGAATGAAGATTATGAATGGGCTCAGCAATGTAGACTTTCACTCATCAAGGCCAGCCTGGCTATGGCCACCACTGAGTGCCTAGTCTGCCCACAACAGAGACTAACACTGAGTCCCCAGTATGGCAAAATTCCCTGAGATGATCAGCCAGCTAACTTGTAGCAGGTTGATTACATTGAACCATTTCCACTGTGGAAGGGGTGGTGTTTTGTTCTCACTGGATTAAATACTTTGGATTCAGATTTTTTTTTCCCTGCATACAATGCTTCTATCAAAACTATCATCTGTGAAATGCAGACTGTCTTAGCCACTATCATGGTATTCCATACAGCATGGCTTCTGATCAAGAAACTCATTTCACAGCAAAAGAAGTGTGGCAGTGGGCCCATGCTCATGGAATTCACTGGTCTTACCATGTTCTTCCCATTCTGAAGCAGCTGGCTTGAAAGAAGGATGTAATGGTCTTTTAAAGACTCAGTTGTAGTGCCAGCTAGGTGGCAAACCTTTCAGGGCTGGGTTAAGGTTCTCTAGAAAACTGTATATGCTCTGAATTAGCTTCCAATATATGGTGCTGTTTCACTGATAGCCAGGATTCACAAGTCCAGAATTCAAAGGGTAGAAATGGGAATGGCATCACTCACTATTATTCCTAGTGACCCACTAACAAATATTTGTTTTCTGTCTCCATGACGTTATGTGTTGCTGGCCTAGAGGTCTTAGTTCCAGAGGGAGGAATGCTTCCACCATGAGACACACATTGATCCATTTAACTGGAGTTTAAGACTGCCACTCAGCCACTTTTGTCTCCTCACATCTCTGAATCAACAGGCAAAGAAGAGAGTTAATGGCATTGTCTGGAGTAATTGAACCTGACCACCAAGGGGAAATTGGACTGCTGCTCCACAGTGGAGGTAAGGAAGAGTATGTCTAGAACACAGGAGGTCCTTTAGAGTGTTTCTTAGTATTACCATGCCCCATTATTAAGGTCAATGGAAACATACAACAATCCAATGCAGGCAGGATAGCAATGCTCCAGACCTTTCAGGAACGAAAGTTTGGGTCACCCCCCGCCAAGTAAAGAACCATGGCCAGTTGAAGTGTTGCATTCTGGAATACAGAATGAATAATGGAAGAAGGTGGTTATAAATATCTGCTATGACCAAATGACATGTGACTCATTACAGAAATGAGGATTGTAAATGTCATGAGTATTTTCTCCTTATTTTGCTATGAATATGTTTGTATGTTTATGTGTGTGCCTATATACACATATATACATACATACACATGTAAATATATATATATTCAATATGTATATCTTTGTTTTCTTTCCTATTTTATGCCATTATTACATAACATAAAATGTATTGATTTTATATCATAATATTTAAATATTGTTAATTTTATATCATAGTATTTAAGTTATGGGATATCAAGAAGAGGAGTAAACATCACTCAAGGAATTTCTCTCTTCTTCTGGGCAAGAGGATAATGTGTTTTTTGTTGTAAGGAAAAGAGTTATATCATGTTAGGCAGAATTATGGCTTTGCTATGGTATTTATCTGGAGAGTAAGTATGGTTTAAGGGGATGCATATGATTGCCAAGTTGACAAGAAGTAGACTTGTGATGATTGATTTAATGTGTCAACTTGACTGGTCACAGGGTGCCCAGAAAACATTATTTCTGGGTGTGTCTGTGAGCATGTTTCCAGATGAGATTAGCATCTGAATTGGTAGACTCAGTAAAGTAGATTACTCTCTCCAGAGTGAATGGGCATCATCCAGTCCACTGAGGGTATGACTAGAACACAGGCAGAAAAAGGAGGGATTTGCCTCTTTTTGCTTTCTGCCTGCCAGCTTGAAATGTGACATCTCATCTCATCTTCTCTAGCCCTCAGATTAGGATTTAAACCATCAACTTCCCTGGTTCTCAGGCCTATGGACTCAGACTGAATTATACCACCAGCTTTTCTAGGTCTTCACTTTATAGACAGCAGATCATAGGACTTAGCCACTATAATGACATACTCTTATTCCTCATAATAAATGACCTTTTATATATATCCTACTGGATCTGTTTCTCTCCAGAACCCTACCTAATACAGGTTGCTACTAGGGACAACTTATATGAATAGATCTCAGAGTGTTTTAAACATATAACTGTTACCTGACTCAGTGCTTACTAATAGCGTTATTGACCGCTACTTACCCACTGGAAATGCAGGGTTGTACTCACTCATATCTGAGATTAGAACTAATTCTAGAAATTTTACTTTCTAAAATTGGAATCATTTACTGATTCTTGGTTTTAGTGGAATTGGAGTACAATATAGAACCTGGATTCCTGTAGTGTACTGATATCTAAACTATCAATGTGAAGTTGATAGTTAAGAAAGATAGGAAGTATTTTATAATAAAATTGTATTAATTAGTAGAGGGAGGCTGGAAGGAATTTAATTAAGACAGTCTACTAGAATCCTTGAATAGGCTCAAAAAATAAAAATTAAATTTAAAAAATTGGATCTAAAAAGGGTAGAAAAGTATTTAACAAAAGAATATTTTTAATATCATCAAAAGTCCCACAATCACTATAGTCTTGTTGGAACACAACATAGATTGGGTGAAAAAACTGGCAGAAATTCAATTTGTTTCTTCTGAAAATGGCTAGAACAAATTTAATTAATTATCCAAAATCAGGTTGACATTGAAGATCACAATATGAAAACTATTATTTAACACTTCATATCACGTATTGGTCAAAAAGCCAAGTGTACCTAATGAGGCTGAAATTTGGTTTAATTGTACAAAAATCTTAAAAATAGCAAATTCATCCCTCTAAAAGAACTGACACTTATCCATCTCTAATAGTTGCATCCAATAAGATTTGATGCCTAACATACTAGACTGGTGAGAAATTTGCGGCTCATATAAGTCAATGAACCCACTTTTATTAGCTTAAATGTACGTGTGTTATAAGACTAAAAATGGGATTTCTAAAACATCAACAAATAAATGATCTATGTGTTAAATATAGGACTAAGGACAAACAAAAAATCACATGAAAAATAATACTTTATAAAAACATGTGCTAATCATGCCAAACATTCAATCATATTAAATATATCGTATGAAATATAACTTGACTTTTAATGTAAATCAGCCTATCATTATTTGCTTCACTGCATAAATGTTATATGGGAAGACTTGCTTTTTATTTCACCAATTCATTCCTTAATTCAAGTACTGTTAAATTATATAGACTTGGAGTGAAAGTGCAGATAATATTACCAATGGTACTATGGAGGAAAACAAGTTTGAAAATCCCTATAATTATCTGCCATTTTTTCAAGAATGAGTCATGCTATATGTTAACAACTAATCATTAATTAAACAATTCAGAAATAGTCCATAAACCTACACATTAAATAATTTAAAACAGACTATAAAGATATGTAAAACATTTTATATCACAAGACGATGCATGCTAGTCCATGATATAATATGCTATGTTTGTAGTTTCCCAAGGCTTCATAAAAAAAGTACCACAAACTTGATGGCTTAAAACAATAGAAATGTATTGCCTCATAGTTCAGGACACTACAAGTCTGAATCTAGGTATCAGCAGGGCCGTGTTCTCTCTAATGGCTCTAGGGAAGAATCTTTCCTTGCCTCTTCTACTTTTTAGTGCTTGCCAGCAATTCTTAGCATTCCTTAGCTTGTAGACACATCACTCATGTCACAAGACGGTCTTCTCCCTGTGTGTCTTCACATTGTCTTCTTTCTGTGTGTGTCTATGTTCAAATTCCCCCTTTTTTACAAGGACACTGATTATATTGGATTATGGTCCATCTTAATGACCTCATTTAAATTTAACTATCTTTATAAAATACCCTATTTCCAGATACAGTCACATTCTGAAGTATTAGGGGTTAGAATTTCAACATCTCTTTTTGGGGGGACACAGATCAACCAATAACAATGGTCTACAAATGAAGCACTAGATTATAGTTCAAGGGTCTTCAATATTAAAATTATTTTTTAAAGCTTTTACAGTATTTTAAAATAGCACTATTGAAGAAACTACCTGAGTGCAGCTACAGCTTATAACTTGTATGAATAAAATGAAATCTTTTCTATATTATATATCATCTAAAATATAGGAGTGCCTTTTAAGGAATACAATTCTTAAAATTTGTCCCTTGAAACTCTAAACTGAGTCTGTCAGAGAGACAGGAAAACAAATCATCAATCATTAAATATTGGTTTGGTAATTTGTGGTGAATTGAAATCCCCCAAAATTCATGTCTACCCATAATCTCAGAGTGTGATTTTACTCAGGAATAGCATCTTTGGAGACATAATTAAAGTAAGGATCTAGATGAGATCATACTGGAATAAGATGGGTTTAAATCCAATGAACATCCCCTTGTAAGAGATAGAAAAGAACACAGACACATAGAGAAAAAGGCAATGTAAACACTGAGACAGAGTGTTTGGAGTTATGCTGCTACAAACCAAGGGACACCAGGAATCACCAGAAGCTGGGAGAGGCAAGAAAGGATCCTTCCCCAAAGTCTTTAGAGAGAGAGTGACCCTGTCAACACCTTGATTTTAGACTTCCATCATCCAGAATTGTGAAAGAATAAATTTCTGCTGTTTTAAGCCACTAAGTTTGTGTTAAATTGTTATGTCAGCCCTAAAAATCTACTATATCTCTTATTACCTAATGCAGAAATGTATAGAAAAATGAAAAAAAAAGATATTTTTTATCAAGCAGATTTATAATCTAATAAGCAAAACTAATAAGTGCATAAATAATGACTAACAAAACTATTAAAAACTTCCCAGGTATTCATGAACACCCATTCTTCAGGCCATTTCTTCCTCCATACAGGAGGGGGACAAAATGCACTTTTCACAGCTTTGGTAACTAGAATAGTTTTCCTTCGATGCTTATGTTCAGGGCCTTGCTTGTTTGAGCTGTATTATAGCAGCTGTTTGTTTGTTTGTTTCCAATCAACTACCAAACTAGTGAGCTGAACCATGTGTGAACCAGGCTCAATTTATTTCTCCTCTGTTATTGATCATAAGTAAACCCTGATGATGCCACAAGTGTAAGCTGATGGAGAAGTTTCTGCAAGAGGTATGTGACTAGGTACTCTGGGCCATGTTCATGTAGTTTACTTGTTCCCTCAATATCTGCTCAGGCCCAATCCTGAATGTAACATTCTAATATAAGCCAGCTTTATGCTAATGTATTTAATGATTAAAAACTCATGATGAAAGTTTCAGCCACACATATATTTGGTGAGTGTTTAGGCATTCCATCTCTACTAGGACCTTCCTGCATACCAGGAGCTGCTTCTCAAATGTTGAGTGAATTTTTTTCCACAGAAAATATGACCTTGCTCTAAAACCTTAAATATCTACACTGACCAAGAATCTCTCATGGGAGTTGCCAGAGATGTCATATCACTAACATATCTAGAACCATCAGATCTTCTGAGCAAGCAGGTCAGCTTGCACTGCAGCTTTGATATGCTGAAGTGTCCTGACTTAACTCTAAACCCCACTCAAAACTGACAACATTTTGAGGCACCCAACAAAAAGTTAGAGCAGTATTTTCAAATAGTGTATATATGCTGCCTTCAGAATCTAAAATGGCTCACCAAGCAGAGTGACTCAGTGATAGAGGACGTAAAATATAATATCCTGCCTTTACACTAATGGGGAAGTTCCAGGAAACCTAAGATGATGGGACTTCTAAAAACATTAAATTTTACTAATATGGCAGGATCCTAAATCTGTGAATGTTTAGCTCCCACTCTGTGGCACATATATATCTTATAGGTTATCTAGGACACTTCCAATTTCCTTTCTAAATTGTCCAATTAGCATGGTGTCATCAATAGTATACCAACATGATATTTTCTGCAGTGTCAAGGTCAACATCCCTGCAGTCTGTATTGTGACTGAGAATAGATGTAATATAGCCTTGGGAAAGTGGGTCAGTTTGTTACACGGATCTTCCCTCAAAAGAGTAAATGATTTTGATGCTCTCTACTAATAGAGATTGAAAAGAATGTATTCACCAAATCAGTAGTACCATGGCAAATGCCAGAGGTGATGTTGTTCTGTTCTTGTAAATATGCATCATCTGACATAACAGTTGGTACACTGAGAAGTACCGCTGATTATATTTATGGTAGTTCATCATCATCCACCATGCTCTATGGTTTTTGCAGGGGTCAGAGAGTAACTGAATGGGGTTAAGATAGAGACCACCACTCCTAAATCTTTATAGTTTAATGTGGTGCATTCTTTCCAAGATGATATATTACTTCTGATTTGCTCTCTTGGCTGGAGAAGTAGGCAGTTTCAAGAGTTTCTCTTAGTTCTTCTTAACTTAATGATTCTTATTGATGAGTTATCTCAATTCCTTTAAATATCCATACCAATTATGAACTAGGAGCTGCAAAAATGGTTATACAGTGGGTCAGTGAATACTGTGGGATGGCTGCATGATAAACTGGGTTAGAACTCTATTCAATATCTAGGTTATTTTTTCTTCCTGTCTAAAAGGAGAACTAAAGTAGCTTAAAGGTCCTTTGGTAAAGTGTATGCCCTAGAAATGTCTGAATATGTCTCTTTCTTCAAAGTAAAATTTGTCTGTAACTGGCTACAGGTTGCTTTACAAAATACTGAGAATATATTGTTATATATACTTATGTTGGCATTGTACAATCTTTCTTCAGGGGGACTCATATTCTCATAATCAATGGACTACAACTCTAAGAACTGACTCATATCCGAAAATTGGAGGAAACATTTTAATTTTCTACTATATTAAAGTACATTAGCCTTCCACTCTTCTAGACATTTTCTAGAAGTTCTAAACATTTTCTGGTAATACAATTCAAATAATACACCTCTTTAGTCTTCTGACCCCTTACGCAACTCACTGCTAAGGCTTATGGCATTCCTATTTCATAAGCCAACGTCCAACATGCAGGCTTTAACTGGATATCTCAACAATATATCAAGACAAGCATTTGGTCCATGTCAGGACATAAATTCCTGAGTCACAAAGGATTCAATAATCTTGCTCCCATCCAGCTTTATATTCTATATTCCCTCATCTAATACCTCCAAGATCAACTTCCAGGTATGTTTACTCCGATCCTGCCAGAGACATATTGAACAGGTCTTATAGTTCTCTGGGTATATATACTATTTTCTCCCCAAAATGGAATTGCATTGTCCCTTAGGCTGTACTGTTAATTGACCCTAGTTATTGGTCTAGTGGCAATGAACAGAAATAGAGGAGAATTTTGAAGAGGGCAATCATCAACTTGTGAGCTCTTACCGAATTTTAGATAAGGGAGGGTGTGTGATGTTTGGGAGAGTAAGCATACTACATGGAGGCATTTAAACCCTAGCAGAAAATTAAAGGTATGAGGTGTAGTTGATGAAAGGTGTTGTCAAATTACACTTATGCAAAGATGGTAACCATGGCAACTTCTAGAATAAAATGTATTCTAGAGCATTGGTTCCCAACTTTGTTGCACATCAGAATCACCAGGAGAGTTCATTAAAACACATATTTCTGAGCTCCATGTCTCGAGTTTCTTATTTAGATTTGTGATAGAGCCAGAAAATTTTACTTTCTTGTAAGTTCCCTGGTGGTGTTGATACTGATGCTCCTGAGACCACTGTCCTAAAGTATGTGAGGTGGAAAACAAGAATTGTCTTATATGAAAATACACAATTTATTCAAGCAAGATAATAGATGAACACAAAAATAATTGGGTGATGAGTATTGGGATATAGAATATGCACATAATCTCAAAATACCACCTTCCAAATTGCTTATTAATTGAAAAGAGACAATATATAGTTGAAAGACATGGAGGATAAAATTTAGCCAAATGATCCAGTTTTGCATCATTGATAATGGAGCATACTGATATTATGTGTTTTCTAGTATGACGAGATAGGGATGACACATTATCAACCAGATATTATCAATTGTCTAACTTGGAAGACAACTGACCTAGATTCTTAAATATATACATATCAGATAAGGCAAAATTGGAGGGTACTACTCCAGAAAAAGAACACCAAAGAAACATAACAATAAATTCTTAAGTCTTGGTTAAAATTTGGGGGGAGGAAGGGCAGATGGAAAAGACACTATTGGTACAATTAGATAAATTTAAGACCATATTTTAGTTTATATTATTATACCAATGCTAAATTTTGTATATATGATAATTGTATTGTGATTTTATAGGAGAATACTCTTATTCTAGGCATGCATACAGAAGTACTTACAGTAGAAATTCCATGACACTATCAAATTATTTTTAGACATTCAGCACAAAAATAATAAAAAAAATGTATAGGAATAGATAAAGCAAACTACTAACACATCAAATCTAGGTAAAAGGTATATAGGTGGTCATTATACCATTTTTTAAATTTTCTGTATATTTTAAATCTTTGAAAATAAAATAAATTGAAAAAAGTACAAGATATAACATGATGAATGCCATCAAATAAACCCTAGAAACATTTTGAAATTATTCAAAATAGTATGAGATAACTCCTAGAATGAGAAATTGGAGGAAGTTTCATCCAGACTGATAAATTTGCATTATGTCTTGAAAATCATAGAATTTTGACAGGCAGACATGGAAGAGAGAAACACTCCAGAGAGGATAATGATATGAACCAAGCATAAAAAGATAATGCTCAGTATTATTATTATTGCTATCAACAATAACAGCTACATTTCATTTCTAACATGTTCAAGACATTAAAGGATTCTAAAAAAATGGAGATAAATTAGCCAGTACTTTGAAAGAATTAATAACAGCTTTGCTAAGTTACATTCAGGTGCCAAACAGAATCCAAATAAGTTTTCAAATACTAAGTGCCTTAGTTTTAAGGCATAAACCAGCATATCATATGTCTAAGTGAGGTATTTGTAATTCCTGTTATAATATATAACACACCTATAAGATTTTTAAAAATAATGGATCATATTTAGCCATAGTTCTTCTCCCAGAAATTAATAGATTATTCATGGTGTGAATTTTCAAAAATGGATACATTGATAATCTTATAGATTGGCTATGGTTGTTCAGAGGGTTCAGCATATTCCCTACATAAATTCAGATTTGTTTTTATAAGTAAGTGTTTTCTTCCATTGTAAAGTGCACTGTTTACAGAGAGGAGGTTTTATAATCATGCACAGGGAAACTATTGCCTTCAGTCACTAGCTATTCTCTTAGATAATATTGAGGCTTCCTGTTATCAAAGTTCCTCTCCTTCAACGCACCCCCCGACTCACTAACTACCTGTTGCTAGAGTACTGAATGGATTCTGTTTGGCAACATCCTCTCTAAGCCCGACCCTTTAAAATTTCTCATAATATGTTAATTTGTGCTGTAATAAAACCAAACTCTATGTAACACACATGTGCGTGCACACGCGCGTGCGCTATACTCTTCTGCTGCTAAGAATCATCTTTGCTTTGCAGCTGCTGTTGCCAATTCCTTTCATTCAACAGTGTAGAACAATAAAATGCCCACAAAAAAATCAGCAACAAAAAATCAGAAGCCTGCCCTCAGGAATTGATAGTCTGGCAGATGGCTTAGGTTATTCTGAATTTTTGTTTGCTTTTTGTGTATAAGTCCTGTGTCTCTTCCTAGATAAATAGCACAAGGTCAGATACATATTATAAATTCTTAAAGTCCCAGTGCCAACACTGTAAATTGCATGTGATAAATGTTTATTGCTCATATATTTGAATGTGCCATTTTCTTTGCTATAATATTTGCCAACTTGCTACAAAGTTGAGAACTTGTTTCTACCTCCCAAACTGGCCTGTCTCATGCACCCCAACCTAAAAAGCATATATCTTGGGGGAGAAATTCCCTTACAGATTTGATTGTTTTTTTAAATTTCTTAAAATTCTCCATATCCAGGGAACTCTCAGAATACTCCTTCTGAAAGAGGGTTGATTCTCTTGGAAGAGATGCAGAAAACCCTTCCTTTATCTGCTCTTCCCAAAGGTTCTCACAATAAAAAGGCTCTTAAGCCCTGAAGAGTATAATAGCAAGTGTCCTGTTCCAAGAAGCTCACTTTGAGTGAAGTGGAACTTAAATTTCTCTAGACCTCTAAAAAAGGTAAACCACCCAAAGACCAGGTTTCTATCTCCCTTTCTCTCTTCCTCTCTCTCTCTCCCTCCCTCCTTCCCACCCTTCCTCTCTCTCTCTCCCTCCCTCCTTCCCACCCTTCCTCCTTTTCTCTCCATTTGTTTACCAATGCCTCTTTTATTGGTGTTAACTTTCTACTCTAAAGAAAGACATCCCTATGTACACAGAGCAAATCAGCCTGAAATAGCACAGCTACCTGACTTTGCAGCCCAAAGCTCAGTATTTTTAGCTATAACAAGATATCATGATCTTTATCATGTAAAAAATTAATAAACAGAAACCTTAATTAAATAGAGTTGGGAAATCAGAAGAGGGAGCTCTCACACCCTGTGAAGATAGCAGCAGAGCCCAACAGGAAGGAAGACTCTTCTTTCAACAATTCAGCAAATGAAAAACCATGGACTCCTTTTTTACTCTAGCTCTACCAGCTTCCTTTTCCTCTCTATAAAAATGTTCTCCTTCCCTTGCTGTGCAAGGACTTGCACGTGGTCCTCCATAGACCCCGAAGTGCAATTTTCTGCTGATCCCTAATAAACTTATCTTTGCTAGAGAAACAACTGGCAGTCTATTTGTTTTAGGTCAACAATCACTTTATCAATTTGCTTACCTCTGAAGTCAGTGGTTTTAGATATGTCTGTCACTACTATCATTGTTATTGTCATCATGGAATGTCATCCTTTCCAAAACAATTACTATCATATTTTGATGGCCAGATTCTGCTTCCTACAGTGGAAAAATATGAAGGCTGCCGCTGATTTAATGATTGACCATTGCTCAGCAAACTGACCTTTCAAGTGGTCACAATATTTTACAACACTATCAAATCTATTAAACTAGGTTTAGTGATTATGATTCATACATTTATTTTTTTTTACAATCTTTCTGGTGTACACTTACAACAAAGACCAATCCAAATCCAGTTCTCAGCAGCTTTCCTATCTTGCATTCAGTTCTTTAATTTAGTTGCAACTTCTAAAATCCAGGGAAAAAAAGAGATTTTTGACTTCAAAAGCAAAGCTCAGAATTTGGTTCAGGTCAGTGGAGTAGAAGGATGTGCGCTCACTGCCTCTTGCGAGAGCACTGGAATCACAACTAACTGCTGAACAATCATCGACAGGAAGACACTGGAACTCACCAAAAAAGATACCCTACATCCAAAGACAAAGGAGAAGCCACAATGAGACATTAAGAGGGGCGCAAATAAAAAATAAAATAAAATAAAATTCAAAAAACAAAGTTAAAAAAATTAAGGAATAAATTCTACTCTAGATCAGCATGAGGTGAAACTAAAAACCCATATGATCATTTTGCAGGAATCATGTATTATTACTACCGAATGAATATTTGGGTCATATAAAGAGCAACATATACCACAGTGTAGAAGACAGTATGTGGTCACGTGAGTCAAACTGACTTCTCCATTGTTTATATTTGAGCTTTGCTTTATATATATTTTTTGCCACCTAATTTTGTTTTTATTTTATTAATTTACAATTTTTATACAGCAGGTCCCTATTAGTTATCTATTTTATACATATTAGTGTATATATGTCAATCCCAATCTCCCAATTCATCTCGCCACCACCACTACAACCCTCCCACCCCCCACTTTCCCCCCTTGGTGCCCATATATTTGTTCCCTACATGTGTCTCTATTTCTGCCTTGCAAACCTGTTCATCTGTACCATTTTTCTAGATTCCACATATATGTGTTAATATATGATATTTGTTTTTCTTTTTCTGACTTACTTTACTCTGTATGACACTCACTAGGTCCATCGACAGATCTACAAATGACCCAATTTCGTTCCTTTTTATGGCTGAGTAATATTCCATTGTATATATGTACCACATCTTCTTTATCCATTCATCTGGCGATGGGCATTTAGGTTGCTTCCATGACCTGGCTATTGTAAATAGTGCTGCAATGAGCATTGAGGTGCATGTGTCTTTTTGAATTATGGGTTTCTCTGGGTATATGTCCAGTAGTGGGATTGCTGGGTCATATGGTAATTCTATTTTTAGTTTTTTAAGGAACCTCAATACTGTTCTCCATAGTGGCTGTATCAATTTGCATTCCCACCAACAGTGTAAGAGAGTTGCCTTTTCTCCACACCCTCTCCAGCATTTGCTGTTTATAGATTTTCTGAAGATGCCCCTTCCAACAAGTGTGAGGTGATACCTCATTGTAGTTTTGATTTGCATTTCTCTAATAATTAGTGATGTGAACAGCTTTTCATGTGCCTCTTGGTCATCTGTATGTCTTCTTTGGAGAGATGTCTACTTAGGTCTTCTGCCCACTTTTTGATTGGGTTGTTTGTTTTTTTAATATTGAGCTGCATGAGCTGTTCATATATTTTAGAGATGAATCCCTTGTCCATTGATTTGTTTGCAAATATTTTCTCCCATTCTGAGGGTTGCCTTTTCATCTTTATAGTTTCCTTCTCTGTGCAAAAGCGTTTAAGTTTCATTAGGTTCCATTTGTTTATTTTTGTTTTTATTTCCATTACTCTAGGAGGTGGGTAAAAAAAGATCTTGCTGTAACTTATTTCAAAGAGTGTTCTTCCTATGTTTTCCTCTAAGAGTTTGATAGTGTCTGGCTTTACACTTAGGTCTTTAATCCATTTTGAGTTTATTTTTGTGTATGGTGTCAGAGAGTTTTTAAATTTCATTCTTTTACATGTAGCTGTCCAGTTTTCCCAGCAACACTTATTGAAGAGACTGTCTTTTCTCCATTGTATATCCTTGCTTCCTTTGCCATAGATTAGTTGACCGTAGGTGCATGGGTTTATCTCTGAGCTTTCTGTCCTGATCCATTGATCTATATTTCTGTTTTTGTGCCAGTACCATATTGTCTTGATTACTGCAGCTTTGTAGTCTAGTCTGAAGTCAGGGAGTCTGATTCCTCCAGCTCTGTTTTTTTCCCTCAAGATTGCTTCCACTATTCAGGGTCTTTAGTGTCTCCATACAAATTTTAATATTTTTTTCTTCTAGATCTGTAAAAAATGCCATTGGTAATTTGATAGGGATTGCATTGAATCTGTACATTGCTTTGGATAGTATAATCATTTTCACAATAATGATTCTTGCAGTCCAAGGACATGGTATATCTCTCCATCTGTTTGTGTCATTTTTTATTTCTTTCATCAGTGTCTTATAGTTTTCTGAGTACAGGTCTTTTAACCTCCTTAGGTAGGTTTATTCCTAGGTATTTTATTCTTTTTGTTGCAATGGTGAATGGGATTGTTTCCTTAATTTCTCTTTCTGATCTTCCGTTGTTAGTGTATAGGAATGCAAGAGATTTCTGTGCATTAATTTTGTATCCTGCAACTTTACCAAATTCATTGATTAGCTCTAGTAGTTTTCTGGTGGAATCTTTAGGATTCTCTATGTATAGTATCATGTCATCTGCAAACAGTGACAGTTTTACTTCTTCTTTTCCAAATTGTATTCCTTTTATTTCTTTTTCTTCTCTGATTGCCGTGGCAAGGACTTACAAATCTATGTTGAATAATAGTGACGAGAGTGGACATCCTTGTCTTGTTCCTGATCTTAGAGGAAATGCTTTCAGTTTTTCACCATTGAGAATGATGTTTGCTGTGGGTTTGCCATACATGGCCTTTATTATGTTGAGGTAGGTCCCTCTATGCCTACTTTCTGGAGAGTTTTTATCATAAATGGGTGTTGAATTTTTTCAAAAGCTTTTTCTGCATCTGTTGTGATGATCATAAGGTTTTCATTGTTCAATTTGTTAATATGGTGTATCACATTGATTTGCGTATATTGAAGAATCCTTGCCGCCCTGGGATAAATCCCACTTGATCATGGTGTGTGATCCTTTTAATGTGTTGTTGGATTCTGTTTGCTAGTATTTTGTTGAGGATTTTTGCATCTATATTCATCAGTGATATTGGTCTGTAATTTTCTTTTTTTGTGGTATCTTTGTCTGGTTTTGGTATCAGGGTGATGGTGGCCTCATAGAATGAGTTTGGGAGTATTCCTTCCTCTGCAATTTTTTGGAAGAGTTTGAGAAGGATGGTTGTTAGCTCCTCTCTAAATGTTTGATAAAATTCACCTATGAAGCCATTTGGTCCCGGACTTTTGTTTGTTGGAAGAGTTTTAATCACAGTTTCAGTTTCATTACTTGTGATTGGTCTGTTGATATTTTTTTATTTTTTCCTGGTTCAGACTAGGAAGGTTATACTTTCTAAGAATCTGTCCATTTCTTCCAGGTTGTCCATTTTATTGGCATAGAGTCACTTGTAGTAGTCTCTTATGATGCTTTGTATTTCTGCAGTGTCCATTGTAACTTCTCCTTTTTCATTTCTAATTTTATTGATCTGAGTCCTCTCCCACTTTTTTTTGAGGAGTCTGCCTAAAGGTTTATCAATTTTCTTTATCTTCTCCAAGAACCAGCTTTTAGTTTTATTGATCTTTGCTATTGTTTTCTTTGTTTCTATTTCATTTATTTCTGGTCTGATCTTCATGATTTCTTTCCTTCTACTAACTTTGGGCTTTGTTCTTCTTTCTCTAGTTCCTTTAGGTGTAAGGTTAGATTTTTTATTTGAGATTTTTCTTGTTTCTTGAGGTAGGATTGTATTGCTATAAACTTCCCTCTTAGAACTGCTTTTGCTGCATTCCATAGGTTTTGGATCATCGTGTTTTCATTGTCATTTGACTCTATGTATTTTTTCATTGCTTCTTTGATTTCTAGTTATCTCTTGTTTATTTAGTAACGTATTGTTTAGCCTCCATGTGTTTGTGTTTTTTTTACTTTTTTTTCCCTGTAATTTATTTCTAATCTCATAGTGTTGTGGTCAGAAAAGATGCTTGATATGATTTCAATTTTGTTAAATTTACCGAGGCTTGATGTGTGACCCAAGGTGTGATCTATCCTGGAGAATGTTCTGTGTGCAATTGAGAAGAAAGTGTAATCTGCTGTTTTTGGATGGAAAGTCTTATAAATATCAATTAAATCTATCTGCTCTATTGTGTCATTTAAAGCTTGTGTTTCCTTATTAATTTTCTGTCTGGATGATCTGTCCATTGGTGTAAGTGAAGTGTTAAAGTCCTCCACTATTATTGTGTTACTGTTAATTTCCTCTTTTATAGCTGTTAGCAGTTGCCTTATGTATTGAGGTGCTCCTATGTTGGGTGCATATATATTTCTAATTGTTATATCTTCTTCTTGGATTGATCCCTTGATCATTATGTAGTGTCCTTCCTTGTCTCTTGTAACATTTTTTATTTTAAAGTCTATTTTATCTGATATGAGTATTGCTACTACAGCTTTCTTTTGATTTCCATTTGCATGGAATATCTTTTTCCATCCTCTCACTTTCAGTCTGTATGTGTCCCTAGGTCTGAAGTCGGTCTCTGTAGACAGCATATATATGGGTCTTCTTTTGTATCCATTCAGTGATACTGTGTCTTTTGGTTAGAGCATTTAATCCATTCACACTTAAGGTAATTATTGATATGTATGTTCCTATTACAATTTTCTTAATTGTTTTGGGTTTGTTTTTGTAGGTGCTTTTCTTCTCTTGTGTTTCCCACTTAGAGAAGTTTCTTTAGCATTTGTTGTAGAGCTGGTTTGGTGGTACTGTATTCTCTTAGCTTTTGCTTGTCTGTAAAGCTTTTGCTTTCTATTTCAAATCTGAATGAGATCCTTGCTGGGTAGAGTAATCTTGGTTGTAGGTTCTTCCTTTTCATCTCTTTAAATATATCGTGCCACTCCCTTCTGGCTTGTAGAGCTTCTGCTGAGAAATCAGCTGTTAACCTTATGGGAGTTCCCTTGTATATTATTTGTTGTTTTTCCCCTGCTGCTTTTAATAATTTTTCTTTGTCTTTAATTTTTGTCAATTTGATGACTATGTGTCTCGGCGTGTTTCTCCTTGGGTTTATTCTGCCTGGGACTCTCTGTGCTTTCTGGACTTGTGTGTCTATTTCTTTTCCCATGTTAGGGAAGTTTTCGACTATAATCTCTTCAAATATTTTCTCGGGTCCTGTCTCTCTCTCTTCTCCTTCTGAGACCCCTATAATGTGAATGTTGGTGCATTTAATGTTGCCCCAGAGGTCGCTTAGGCTGTCTTCATTTCTTTTCATTCTTTTTTCTTTATTGTGTTCCACAGCAGTGAATTCCACCATTTTGTCTTCCAGGTCACTTATCCATTCTTCTGCCTCAGTTATTCTGCTATTGATTCCTTCTCGTGTATTTTTCATTTCAGTTATTGTACTGTTCATCTCTGTTTGCTTGTTTTTTAATTCTTCTAGGTCTTTGTTCTTTAATTCTTCTAGGTCTTTGTTAAACATTTCTTGCATCTTCTTGATCTTTGCCTCTATTCTTTTTCTGAGGTCCTGGATCATCTTCACTATCATTATTCTGAATTGTTTTTCTGAAAGGTTGCTTATCTCCACTTCATTTAGTTGTTTTTCTGGGGTTTTATCTTGTTCCTTCATCTGGTACATAGTCCTATGCCTTTTCATTTTGTCTATCTTTCTGTGAATGTGTTTTTTGTTCCACAGGCTGCAGCACTGTAGTTCTTCTTGCTTCTGCTGTCTGCCCTCTGGTGGATGAGGCTATCCAAGAGGCTTGTGCAAGATTCCTGATGGGAGGGACTGGTGGTGGGTAGAGCTGGGTGTTGCTCTGTTTGGCAGAGCTCAATAAAACTTTAATCCACTTGTCTGCTGATGGGTGGGACTGAGTTCCCTCCCCTTGGTTGTTTGGACTGAGCCGACCCAGCACTGGAGGCTACAGGCTCTTTGGTGGGGCTAATGGTGGACTCCAAGAGGGCTCACACCAAGGAGTACTTCTCAGAACTTCTGCTGCCAGTGTCCTTGTCCCCGTGGTGAGCCACACCCATCCCCCACCTCTGCAGGAGACCCTCCAACACTAGCAGGTAGATCTGGTTCAGTCTCCTGTGGGATCACTGCTCCTTCCCCCGGGTCCTGTTGTGCACACTGCTTTGTGTGTGGCCTCCAAGAGTGGAGTCTCTGTTTCCCCTAGTCCTGTCAAAGTTCAGCAGTCCAATCCTGCTAGCCTTCAAAGTCTGATTCTCTGGTAATTTCTCCTCCTGTTGCCAGACCCCCAGGTTAGGAAGCCTGACGTGGGGCTGAGAACCTTCACTCCAGTGGGTAGACTTCTGTGGTAACATTGTTCTCCAGTTTGAGTCACCCACGCAGTGGTTATGGGATTTGAGTTTATTGTGATTGTGTCCCTCCTAATGTTTCATTGTAGCTTCTCCTTTGTCTCTGGATGTGGAGTATGTTTTTTGGTGAGTTCCAGTGTCTTCCTGTCGATGTTCAGGAGTTAGTTGTGATTCTGGTGCTCTCGCAAGAGGGAGTCCCGCAGTGACACTTCTGAAAGATCTGCACTCCTCAACATCTGAATCTGTTGACACACTTTAAGTGTCAAAACTCAGGGCAGTATGTGTTAAGTTAGTACTGATCTTCAGCTACTACAGAAAGCATCTATTCCTTAATTTAAATCATACGTTTTCCTTCAGAATTTTACAACCACGGTGCATTAAAACAGAGTAACATGTATTGCCTCTGGTGTAATCATTCATTTGTGGTTTTTAATTTTAAAACCAGGGGTCAACTCTTTTTTACAATTATTTTTATTACCAATTTCTGATAAAATTTAACAGTCTAATACATTTTCCTGCTATGAACAGTGTTCTTTTCAACCTTTCAGTTCATATAAGAGAAAAAAGGCTATATATATTGTTACTTTTTAAACTATTTATATGTGTTTCAATTATTTCAAAAATTTCTTGACGTAATATGATTGCTTAGTTCAGCACCTTTCTCCTTTTTCTCCTAGAAAATACAAAAAAGCAACAAAGAAAACAAGAAAAACAACAACCCCCCCCCCAAAAAAAACCCTCTGAGAAATGAATTTCAAATAAAAACAGCAAGAAGACACACACAAAAAAAGACCCTCAGATTCCAAAATAAGCATAAGGGTTACCCAAAACAATGAGATCTGACACAAGTCTTGAAAGAAGTGAAATTAAGAACCAGGGAGAGTAGTGAGAGAGCCCAGCTAAATCACATCTTACAAAGTACCAGGAAATAAATACTTTCTGAAGGTGAGGACTTCACCCCCACAGTGCAAAACAGGTCTGGCATTGCAATAATGAATGCAAAAACTGACATGGGCAGGGCTGGTGCCAGAAGCACTTTTGCATCATATTTATTACAAAAAAGCAAAATCAGGGGCTTTCCCAAAGAATCATACAGAGAATGTAAATCTACTTGTGGATGCAAAGAAGTAGCAAGCAAGGCCACCATGCTCTCCACACATAGGTACAAACATAGATACCTCTTGAATATTACTAGTTTCTGAAAATTTGCTTTATTTAATTATGTAGAAGGAAAAAAGCCTAATATGTATAGAATAAACAAAAGTATTGTGAGAAAAACTATATGAATGTGAACTAGCATCATATCTTACCGTCAGATGAAGAGCATTTACTAGAAAGCTGTTGCCAAGTAGAAAGTGAAAATAATCAAATATTTACAATTAAGTAAACAACCAACAAAACAAAACTCAATGAAGCCCTCATTCATGTAACAAAAGACCATAATTCAGAAACATCAAATTCACAGAAGAGAGGGTTATAATAAGAATAGAGAAGAAGATGAAATATATGAAGCACTCAATGAAGGAGGAAGGGGAAAGTCACTAACATAAAGATTGAACTGGATGGAGCACAGGACAGAAAACATAATACAGGAAACATAGGAAAAGCCATAACTGTAAGTATTCACATAAATCAAAAATAAAGACCAAAAACAAAACAAGAAACTATCTAACTCAAAGAGGTTAAAAATATATACATAATAATTTAAGCAAATAAATGAAAAAAATAACTGTAAAAAGAATAACTACAAATATACATTATAGAAAAATTTTAAAAATCTACTGTGTACAAACAAAAGCTGATCCATGGAAGAGATGTAAGCAAGTATTATAAATTATATAATATATAATACATAATAATAATGGGATCATCCACCAGTCACCCTAATGAAGAAAAATGTGGAGCAAGCTCAAAAACACAAATGATTTGGGGGAAAAAAATCACAAGTGAGAAAACTTTAAAAATCTTTTTTCTCAACTATTCAAATATACTTCTTCCTGAATATCTAGGGCAATAGTTTATCAAAATACACCACATAAGAGAAGAAGAGATAAACACACCAATTTTTGTAGCAGAATTGAAGAATGTTGTCAAAGAACATACACTCCCCCTAAATCATCAGGCCCAGGCAGATTCCCAGAACAATACTATATATCCTTTTCAATTACAGAATTGTAATGCTATTTAAACTACTAAGAACATATAAAAAGGAAAAAAAAAACATTGCCAAATGATTTGTAAGAAGAAAAATTCATAAATCATTGCTTTTATACCACACAAGATTACACACACACAAAAACTATACATCAAATCACTAAGGAATAGAATTTTAAAAATTCTTGGACTTCCCTGGCAGTCCAGTGGTTAAGACTCTGTGCTTCCACCGCAGGGGGCTCAGGTTCTATCCCTGGTCAGGGAACTAGTTTCAGCATGCCGCACGTGGTGTGGCCAAAAATTAAAAAAAAAAAAATCTTAAATATAGCAAAGAAATTTAATAGCATACTAAAAATATAATTCATTGTGACAATAGTGGATTAGTCCTGGAATGAAAGCATGGTTCAATACTAGAAAATCTATTAATATAATGTATTATTATTGGAGATGAACAGAGAGAAATTGTATAATCATTCCCGTAGAAGCTATTATAACACAAAGTATTGAACTGACAAACATGAACTACACAAATTATACCAAATTTTCTGACATTTCAAAGGTTACAAGCAATTGCTACGCCCAGGAGTTAAAACCATGTCCATTTTTGAGAAACCTGTGACCATCAGACAGTTCCATAAAATGTCCCTTTTTTCCCATGAGGATGCCTTTTTGTTTCAGATTTAACAGGCAAGACTTTATTGAGCAATGTATGTGGAAATATCAACCACACAAAATGAGCCACTTTGGTTTACATAATTCTGTATTTTATATTCCATTAATTGCACAGCTTAAATAATTTTCAAACCAACCATGCTCCATAAATCCATACATCCTGGGCTTATTTACAAGAAACAACCTGGATAACTGTGTCCTACTAAAAACGTTTTATTAAAAAAGTTTACCAGGAGGTCTGAGCAGTGGTCATTAGCTGGTTTTTAAAGATATTTGACTGAGATCATTTATACCTCTCTGGTGTCCTAGTAGAGAGGGAGTGTATAGGCCTACTATTAGCAATTTCCTACCCACATAATAGAAAGGCATTTAACAACATTCACAAATATTTATAAATTGGAAGTATAGATATTATAAAAAATAAAGGTAAATCAATCACTGTTTTCAAAAAATATAATTGTATCTTTGGGAAATAAAAGAGAAGCAACTGCAATATTTTAAATGAAATGTAAATAATTATTATATGAAAATATTGCTTTCATATATTTCAAAATATAGTGGATGAAAGTACATCTTTCATAGCAGCAACAAAAGATAATTTATTTAGAAATAAATTTAACAGTAAGTTTAAGACCTATATGAAGAAAACTTTAAAACACTCATGTAGAAAACAAACACCCATCCCCAAACATACATATGCAAATCTTGAACAACAAATCCAGATCCATTCCATTCAATCAATTCAGGACAGAACATATCTATTTTTTTCTCCAAAGCTCATTTAAAATTTTAATATCCCCACAAAACAACAACAGATTTCTCTAGAATTGGACAATTTGACATGAACGTTCATATGTAAAAATAAACTAAACTTATACTGTAGGAAATCTCTGAATAAGAAACTGAATGACAGAAGACAGTCTGTACTAAATGTGAAAACATTTTATCAAGCTCTAAATATTAAATCAGTGTGCAAACAGTACATGAATAATCTGATACATTAAAAATAAAACAAAAAGCCCAGAAATAGACCAAGCACAAATTATTTATTAAAAGTGGCATGTGACACTCCCTCGGGAAGATGGCGGAAGAGTAAGACGCGGAGATCACCTTCCTTCCCACAGATACAGTAGAAATACATCTACACGTGGAACTGCTCCTACAGAACACCCACTGAACGCTGGCAGAAAACGTCCGACCTCCAAAAAGGCAAGAAACTCCCCCCGTACTTGGGTAGGGCAAAAGAAAAAAGAAATAACAGAGACAAAAGAATAGGGACGGCACCTGCACTAGTGGGAGGGAGCCGTGAAGGAGGAAAGATTTCCACGCACTAGGAAGCCCCTTCGCGGGCGGAGACTGCGGGTGGCGGAGGGGGGAAGCTTCGGAGCCACGGAGGAGAGCGCAGCCACAGGGGTGCGGAGGGCAAAGCGGAGAGATTCCCGCACGGAGGCTCGGCGCCGAGCAGCACTCTCCAGCCCCAGAGGCTTGTCTGCTCACCCGCCGGGGCGGGCGGGGCTGGGAGCTGAGGCTCGGGCTTCGGTCGGATCGCAGGGAGAGGACTGGGGTTGGCGGCGTGAACACAGCCTGAAGGGGTTAGTGCACCACAGCTAGCCGAGAGGGAGTCCAGGAAAAAGTCTGCAGCTGCCGAAGAGGCAAGAGACTTTTTCTTCCCTCTTTGTTTCCTGGTGCTCGAGGAGAGGGGATTCAGAGCGCTGCCTAAACGAACTTCAGAGACGGGCGCGAGCCGCAGCTACCAGCGCGGATCCCACAGCAACAGGGGCGCAGAGGGAAAAACGGAGAGATTCCCGCACAGAGGCTCGGCGCCGAGCAGCACTCTCCAGCCCGAGAGGCTTGGCTGCTCGGCGGGCGGGGCTGGGAGCTGAGGCTCCGGTTTCGGTTTCGGTTGGATCGCAGGGAGAGGACTGGGGCTGGCGGCGTGAACACAGCCTGAAGGGGTTAGCGCACCACAGCTGGCTGGTAGGGAGTCCGGGAAAAAGTCTGCAGCTGCCGAAGAGGCAAGAGACTTTTTCTTGCCTCTTTGTTTCGCGGCGCGCAAGGAGAGGGGATTCAGAGTGCGTGCCGCCTAAACGAACTCCAGAGAAAGGCGCGAGCCGCGGCGATCAGCACGGACCCCAGAGACGGGCGTGAGACGCTGGGGCTGCTGCTGCCGCCACCAAGAAGCCTGTGTGCGAGCACAGGTCACTCTCCACATCGCCCCTCCCGGGAGCCTGTGCAGCCCGCCACTGCCAGGGTCCCGTGATCCGGGGACAAGTTCCCCGGGAGAACGCACTGCCCACCTCAGGCTGGTGCAACGTCACGCCGGCCTCGGCCGCCGCAGGCTCACCCCGCCTCCTCTGTACACCTCCCTCCCCGCGGCCTGAGTGAGCCAGAGCCCCCGAAGCAGCTGCTCCTTTAACCCCGTCCTGTCTGTGCGGGGAATAGACGCCCTCAGGCGACCTACACGCAGAGGCGGGTCCAAATCCAAAGCTGAACCCCAGGAACTGTGCGAACAGGGAAGATAAGGGGAAATCTCTCCCAGCAGCCTTAGAAGCAGCGGATTAAAACTCCACAAACAACTTGATGTGCCTGCATCTGGTGAATACCTGAATAGACAACGAATCATCCCAAATTCAGGAGGTGGACTTTGGGAGCAGGATATATTAATTTTTCCCCTTTTCCTTTATTTGTGAGTGTATATGTATATGCTTCTGGGTGCGATTTTGTCTGTATAGCTTTGCTTTACAATAGCTTTATTTTACTTCACTATATTATAGCCTCTTTCTTTCTTTCTTTCTTTCTTTCTATTTTTTCTCCCTTTTACTCTGAGCCGTGTGGACGAAAGGCTCTTGGTGCTCCAGCCAGGCATCAGGGCCGTGCCTCTGAGGTGGGAGAGCCAACTTCAGGACACTGGTCCACAAGAGACCTCCCAGCTTCACGTAATACCAAACGGCAAAAATCTCTCAGAGATCTCCATCTCAACATCAAGACCCAGCTTCACTCAACGACCAGCAAGCTACAGTGAGGGACACCCTATGCCAAACAACTAGCAAGACAGGAACACAGCCCCATCCATTAGCAGAGAGGCTGCCTAAAATCATAATAAGGCCACAGACACCCCAAAATACACCACCAGACGTGGACGTGACCACCAGAAAGACAAGATCCAACCTCATCCACCAGAGCTCAGGCACTAGTTCCCTCCACCAGGAAGCCTACACAACCCACTGAACCAACCTTAGCCACTGGGGACAGATACCAAAAACAACAGGAACTACGAACCTGTAGCCTGTGAAAAGGAGACCCCAAACACAGTAAGATAAGCAAAATGAGACGACAGAAAAACACACAGCAGATGAAGGAGCAGGGTCAGAACACACCAGACTTAACAAATGAAGAGGAAATAGGTAGTCTACCTGAAAAAGAATTCAGAATAATGATAGTAAGGATGATCCAAAATCTTGGAAATAGAATAGACAAAATGCAAGAAACATTTAACAAGGACGTAGAAGAACTAAAGAGGAACCAAGCAATGATGAAAACCACAATAAATGAAATTAAAAATACTCTAGATGGGATCAATAGCAGAATAACTGAGGCAGAAGAAAGGATAAGTGACCTGGAAGATAAAATGGTGGAAATAACTACTGCAGAGCAGGATAAAGAAAAAAGAATGAAAAGAACTGAGGACAGTCTCAGAGACCTCTGGGACAACATTAAACGCGCCAACATTCGAATTATAGGGGTCCCAGAAGAAGAAGAGAAAAAGAAAGGGACTGAGAAGATATTTGAAGAGATTATAGTTGAAAACTTCCCTAATATGGGAAAGGAAATAGTTAATCAAGTCCTGGAAGCACAGAGAGTCCCATACAGGATAAACCCAAGGAGAAACACACCAAGACACATATTAATCAAACTATCAAAAATTAAATATAAGGAAAACATATTAAAGGCAGCAAGGGAAAAAAAACAAATAACACACAAGGGAATCCCCATAAGGTTAACATCTGATCTTTCAGCAGAAACTCTGCAAGCCAGAAGGGAGTGGCAGGATATACTTAAAGTGATGAAGGAGAAAAACCTGCAACCAAGATTACACTACCCAGCAAGGATCTCATTCAGATTCGATGGAGAAATTAAAACCTTTACAGACAAGCAAAAGCTGAGAGAGTTCAGCACCACCAAACCAGCTTTACAACAAATGCTAAAGGAACTTCTCTAGGCAAGAAACACAAGAGAAGGAAAACACCTACAATAACAAACCCAAAACATTTAAGAAAATGGGAATAGGAACATACATATCGATAATTACCTTGAATGTAAATGGATTAAATGCTCCCACCAAAAGACACAGGCTGGCTGAATGGATACAAAAACAAGACCCATATATATGCTGTCTACAAGAGACCCACTTCAGACCTAGAGACACATATAGACTGAAAGTGAGGGGATGGAAAAAGATATTCCATGCAAATGGAAATCAAAAGAAAGCTGGAGTAGCAATTCTCATATCAGACAAAATAGACTTTAAAATAAAGACTATTACAAGAGACAAAGAAGGACACTATATAATGATCAAGGGATCGATCCAAGAGGAAGGTATAACAATTGTAAATATTTATGCACCCAACATAGGAGCACCTCAATACATAAGGCAAATACTAACAGCCATAAAAGGGGAAATCGACAGCAACACAATCATAGTAGGGGACTTTAACACCCCACTCTCACCAATGGACAGATCATCCAAAATGAAAATAAATAAGGAAACACAAGCTTTAAATGATACATTAAACAAGATGGACTTAATCGATATTTATAGGACATTCCATCCAAAAACAACAGAATACACATTTTTCTCAAGTGCTCATGGAACATTCTCCAGGATAGATCATATCTTGGGTCACAAATCAAGCCTTGGTAAATTTAAGAAAATTGAAATCGTATCAAGTATCTTTTCCGACCACAACGCTATGAGACTAGATATCAATTACAGGAAAAGATCTGTAAAAAATACAAACACATGGAGGCTACACAATACATTACTTAATAACGAAGTGATCACTGAAGAAATCAAAGGGGAAATCAAAAAATACCTAGAAACAAATGACAATGGAGATACGACGACCCAAAACCTATGGGACGCAGCAAAAGCAGTGCTAAGAGGGAAGTTTATAGCAATACAAGCCTACCTCAAGAAACAGGAAACATCTCGAATAAACAACCTAACCTTGCACCTAAAGCAATTAGAGAAAGAAGAACAAAAAAACCCCAAAGCCAGCAGAAGGAAAGAAATTATAAAAATCAGGTCAGAAATAAATGAAAAAGAAATGAAGGAAACAATAGCAAAAATCAATGAAACTAAAAGCTGGTTCTTTGAGAAGATAAACAAAATTGATAAACCATTAGCCAGACTCATCAAGAGAAAAAGGGAGAAGACTCAGATCAATAGAATTAGAAATGAAAAAGGAGAAGTAACCACTGACACTGCAGAAATACAAAAGATCATGAGAGATTACTACAAGCAACTCTATGCCAATAAAATGGACAACCTGGAAGAAATGGACAGATTCTTAGAAATGCACAAACTGCCGAGACTGAACCAGGAAGAAATAGAAAATATGAACAGACCAATCACAAGCACTGAAATTGAAACTGTGATTAAAAACCTTCCAACAAACAAAAGCCCAGGACCAGATGGCTTCACAGGTGAATTCTATCAAACATTTAGAGAAGAGCTAACACCTATCCTTCTCAAACTCTTCCAAAATATTGCAGAGGGAGGAACACTCCCAAACTCATTCTACGAGGCCACCATCACCCTGATACCAAAACCAGACAAAGATGTCACAAAGAAAGAAAACTACAGGCCAATATCACTGATGAACATAGATGCAAAAATCCTCAACAAAATACTAGCAAACAGAATCCAACAGCACATTAAAAGGATCATACACCATGATCAAGTGGGGTTTATCCCAGGAATGCAAGGATTCTTCAATATACGCAAATCAATCAATGTGATACATCATATTAACAAACTGAAGGAGAAAAACCATATGATCATCTCAATAGATGCAGAGAAAGCTTTCGACAAAATTCAACACCCATTTATGATAAAAGCCCTGCAGAAAGTAGGCATAGAGGGAACTTTCCTCAACATAATAAAGGCCATATATGACAAACCCACAGCCAACATTGTCCTCAATGGTGAAAAACTGAAACCATTTCCACTAAGATCAGGAACAAGACAAGGTTGCCCACTCTCACCACTATTATTCAACATAGTTTTGGAAGTGTTAGCCACAGCAATCAGAGAAGACAAAGAAATAAAAGGAATCCAAATCGGAAAAGAAGAAGTAAAGCTGTCACTATTTGCAGATGACATGATACTATACATAGAGAATCCTAAAGATGCTACCAGAAAACTCCTAGAGCTAATCAATGAATTTGGTAAAGTAGCAGGATACAAAATTAATGCACAGAAATCTCTTGCATTTCTATACACTAATGACGAAAAATCTGAAAGTGAAATTAAGAAAACACTCCCATTTACCATTGCAACAAAAAGAATAAAATATCTAGGAATAAACCTACCTAAGGAGACAAAAGACCTGTATGCAGAAAATTATAAGACACTGATGAAAGAAATTAAAGATGATACAAATAGATGGAGAGATATACCATGTTCCTGGATTGGAAGAATCAACATTGTGAAAATGACTCTACTACCCAAAGCAATCTACAGATTCAATGCAATCCCTATCAAACTACCACTGGCATTTTTCACAGAACTAGAACAAACAATTTCACAATTTGTATGGAAACACAAAAGACCCCGAATAGCCAAAGCAATCTTGAGAACGAAAAATGGAGCTGGGGGAATCAGGCTCTCTGACTTCAGACTATATTACAAAGCTTCAGTAATCAAGACAGTTTGGTACTGGCACAAAAACAGAAATATAGATCAATGGAACAGGATAGAAAGCCCAGAGATAAACCCACACACATATGGTCACCTTATTTTTGATAAAGGAGGCAAGCATATACAGTGGAGAAAAGACAGCCTCTTCAATAAGTGGTGCTGGGAAAATTGGACAGGTACATGTAAAAGTATGAAAATAGAACACTCCCTGACACCATGCACAAAAATAAACTCAAAATGGATTAAAGACCTAAGTGTAAGGGCAGACACTATCAAACTCTTAGAGGAAAACATAGGCAGAACACTCTATGACATACATCACAGCAAGATTCTTTTTGACCCAGCTCCCAGAGAAATGGAAATAAGAACACAAATAAACAAATGGGACCTAATGAAACTTAAAAGCTTTTGCACAGCAAAGGAAACCATAAACAAGACCAAAAGACAACCATTAGAATGGGAGAAAATATTTGCAAATGAAGCAACTGACAAAGGATTAATCTCCAAGATTTACAAGCAGCTCATGCAGCTCAATAACAAAAAAACGAACAACCCAATCCAAAAATGGGCAGAAGACCTAAATAGACATTTCTCCAAAGAAGATATACAGATGGCCTACAGACACATGAAAGAATGCTCAACATCATTAATCATTAGAGAAATGCAAATCAAAACTACAATGAGATATCATCTCACACCGGTCAGAATGGCCATCATCAAAAAATCTAGAAACAATAAATGCTGGAGAGGGTGTGGAGGAAAGGGAACACTCTTGCACTGTTGGTGGGAATGTAAATTGATACAGCCACTATGGAGAACAGTATGGAGGTTCCTTAAAAAACTACAAATAGAACTACCATACGACCCAGCAATCCCACTACTGGGCATATACCCTGAGAAAACCATAGGTCAAAAAGAGTCATGTACCAAAATGTTCATTGCAGCTCTATTTACAATAGCCAGGACATGGAAGCAATCTAAATGTCCATCGACAGATGAATGGATAAAGAAGATGTGGCACATATATACAATGGAATATTACTCAGCCATAAAAAGAAATGAAATGGAGGTATTTGTAATGAGGTGGATGGAGTTAGAGTCTGTCATACAGAGTGAAGTAAGTCAGAAAGAGCAAAACAAATACAGTATGCTAACACATATATACGGAATCTAAGGGGGAAAAAAAAAAAAAAAAAAGGCCATGAAGAACCTAGTGGCAAGACGGGAATAAAGACACAGACCTACTAGAGAATGGACTTGAGGATATGGGGAGGGGGTGGGGTGAGATGTGACAGGGTAAGAGAGTGTCATGGACATATATACACTACCAAATGTAAAATAGATAACTAGTGGGAAGCAGCCGCATAGCACAGGGAGATCAGCTCGGTGCTTTGTGACCACCTAGAGGGATGGGATGGGGAGGGTGGGAGGGAGGGAGATGCAAGAGGGAAGAGAAATGGGAACATATTGTATATGTATAACTGATTCACTTTGTTATAAAGCAGAAGCTAACACACCATTGTAAGGCAATTATACTTCAATAAAGATGTTAAAAAAAAAAAAAAAAAGTGGCATGTGAAATCAGTGGAGAAAAAAATGGAAAAATAAATATATCCTATTTGTAAACATGGGTAGCTCTTTGTAAAACAAACAATTAAAAATGGATATATGTCACCTCATATTCATGGATAAATTACTAATGGATTAATGATATAAATGAAATTTTAACCATTAAAGTACTAGTAGAAAATATGTGAGACAGATCCTTTATAAGCTTGGAGCATGGAAATGCCTTTCTAACTATGACTCAAAACACAGAAATCAAGACAAAATATTTATATATGACTAAAATTTCTGAATAAAAAGATAAATAAACATGACCAAATGACAAATTGGGAAAATTATTGACAATATTATCCACAAACTTAGACAAAGTTATGTACTACATGTTCTGATATTAATTGTAGTAGAAAAATGGATTAAAGTTACAAGGGCAGTTCAAAGATGTATTCAAACAAAATAAGTTCTTATTGCTTTCAAAATTTTGAAAAGATGCCTATCCTCCTTCTTAATAAGAGGAATATAAATTAAAATAGTAACACCAAGATACCATTTTTACCCTTCAACTGAACAAAAAATTCAAAAGTTTGGAATCAGTTGGTGAGGTGTGGGAAAATGGACAACCTCATATATAGCAGATCAGAGTGTAAATAGTTATGCTCCCTATTAAGACAATTTAGAAACACCCATCAAAATTAAAAAATACAAATACGTTTAACTCTGAAATTGCACCTATGGGAATTTTTCCTAGAGATACATAGGAACATGAAGGAGATATGGTACAAACAAATTTTATTCTTTGGAACTATTGTAATGGCAAAATATTAAATCAAGTTGAATATCAACTTTAAAAATATTATAGTACTTCCATTCAACAAATTTTTTTGTTGTCGTTTGAGAAAGTTCTCAGTGCACTAATGAGATATCTCAAATATACAATAATATATTTTGTGCAAAAAGGTAGGAGGATACTTTATTCATATTTATTTACATAAACATAAATAAACTCCTGAGGAATATTAAAAAATAACAGCTGAGAAAGGCTACCTATGGAGGGGTTATTGAGTTGGTACTGAGAGAATGTGTGACTAAGAAGACAGGAAAAGTTTCTCATTCTATATTTTATATAAAATGTATGCTGGCGTTTCCTAATTCATAATTCCATTATTTCTGTATCCATTAGCCAGCATTCTTCTGCAAGGAAGTTATTTTGCCATTATTACTATAACTTTTATATGTATCTTTATGGACTCTTGTTTTTTAAAATATATTATGTGTTACTTTATATAATATGTGAAATATATGAATGTGTTTCTTAGATTTATAAAAAAATCAAAATTAAGAGACTGAAATAATGAAGAAAATTAATTAATTAAATTAAACTTAAATTTAATTAATATAATTAAACTTAAATTTCCTATTTTCTAAATCTAACAAATAAACACAAGAATGATATATTTTATTTAACAGAAATTAAGATACATTTCAAAGTAATTATCAAGCACCTTCCATGTGATCTTGAAAAATGTATTCTCTAATGACATTTGGAATGATTTTGTTTTGCACCTTAGTGTTTTTCTGACAACTTAATAAATGAAAAGTTTTATTAGTATATAAAGCTACACATGCTCAAATATCATATTTGAAATATATATGTTAAAGATGAGGAGGTGATTATGGTGAGGCAAGTAACTTTTTTGTTTTAATGGGTATATACCTAGAAAATGTAACTTGCATTTTTACCAACTATGATAATGGATTTGATATTAATTAACATTTTAGTTACCACACAAGTATTTTCAAGAAATAACATTCAGGAATTTAAATGTCATAGCTTCCATTTATTTGGTTTATATTAAATGCATCAGTATAAAATTTTACAGTAAAAACACAGGTAGTAAAAACCTAAGAGAGACCACAGTGTTCCCCAGCTAGCACTGTGTTCTTCTCAGTGGTCTTCACAATTTTCTTATCTCAGTGTATATCATTGGTTTTACTTTTCTTTGTATTTTCCTTTTCCTTATTTTGATTTTCTTTTGCATTTAAAAAATGTTTCCACATTTTTATCTGAAAAAAGTCAAACCTTTAAGAAAGTTAAAAAAAAAAAAAGTCCTTCAACTAGATTCACTAATATCTGAGTGTAATTTTACACTCAGAGCATGTCTCAATTTGAGCTCACCATGTTTCAAGTGCTCAACAGGCACATGTAGCTAGTGGCTACCAAATCAAACAGCATAGCTCTAGAGTTATGCTATGGTCGAGGCAAAGAATAACAAAATGAATGTGTTGATTATTTTCTGCAAACAGTTTCACTTGGGCTACAATGCAGCCTTGTCTTTGACCCTAGTGGTCTAAAATATCTCATGAAATGATGGCCCTCACCATTCCTACCAAAATTATTAAAAATTACATAAATAAATTTATTAATCTATGAGTCATCTGAAACCAGAGAAGGTCAATTGAGTCCAGAGAGGCAGACAGCAATTATATGCCCTGATTGTCCACTGTCCACATCTTCACATATGTAACATTTTTCTCCTAAAGTAACCCAGAGCATCCAAATTCATCATTTACTTTCTTGGCGCCTATCTTTTTTTTAAGCAGCAAATATTCTCTTTACTTATGCATAACTAAAAATTCCATTAATGAGGTTGTTTTCTTAGTCTGAGTTCACAGAAAGTAGGAAAAACACTTATCTGCAGTAGTTTATTTGGGAATGTTAATCCAGGCAGCAGAGATATAAGGCAGAGGAAGAAAACAGAGATGGAGAGAAAGTCAGTACAAAGAGGTGATACTGAGTTTGCATTCTTGTGGGCGAATGGTTTCCCACTTGCCAAAGTCTCATAAGCAGTTTTATAAAAAGTATTTCACAACTGTCCGCCCCTCCTCGCCCCCCTCCTTCCCACCCCCTGGCCTGGAAGAAAAGAAGGAAGCATTTATCCGTTGGCCCTCATCGCCCATTCATCAAGGGTGTTAACACCTCTGCAGGAGTTAACTGCTCTTCCCTTTCTGGCTGTGAGTGAATACAAGTGTGTAAGGCAGAGTCCCTTGGCATCCCATTTTTATATCTGAGCAGTCCAAAAGGGAAAGTGGCCTGCTTGAAGTAAGGTACTGTCTAATTTTACTTGCACTAAACTGGGCAAAGCTTGTGTGAAACTGGTCAGCACTCAATTGGCTCGAGTAAATAGTAGGGCAAGAGGATTTTGAAATGGTATACAATTGTTTTTATTTTGTGTCATTTTGTTTTTCCTGGAATAAGAAGTGTTTCCAAAGTGAATTAAAGTTGCAAGCTCTTACAAAAAAGGGACCTACTAGATTATCTGGAATACATTTTCTGAATTTTGAAATTCCTATAAATATATAAAGATTTTATTTCTATTTATTTATTTATTAACATCTTTATTGTAGTATAATTGCTTTACAATGGTGTGTTAGTTTCTGCTTTTAGAGCATAATTTATTCGAAGTTCACAAGCAAACATTCTACCCTCTACCAACCATTCTTCACATCTTTTGGAATCTCATCTACAGGAATAAATAAGTATTTGAAAGCTCCTTCATGCCAAGGACATGAAGCTCTGAAACCAGGGCAGTTAATGGTACCTGTCTCTTGGTACTTAGTGAAAAATATAAGCACTTGGTTTTAGTTATAATACACAATTATGAACAATTTGTACCTTAGCTACATCAGAGGGCTTCAGGTATTCTCCAATATTCATTCCCATTTTTATTCTATTTTTAGCATTTTTGAATAACTCATTAGTATTATTTTGTGGAATTCAAAGAACTTCAGGATCCTGAAATTCCAGAAATATGATGTAAAATTGTTTTGAAGTCTACCACAGTGCTAACATCCTATTTTACTTATTGTTTTTTTCTTTTTGAGAACGTTCAACTCTGGGCCTGGCACCCTGCTACTTTGTACTCTTGGTTAATGAGTTTAAATAATTATCAGAGATGGAAAAATGCTAAAATTATGCTTACGTTATCATATTTCTCATTTAAAAACCATATTCTTGCTTCAATGCATCTTTCAATTCAAATGCAAAACTTGAATAATTGAAACTAAAGGTATTTCAAAAGCACCACCCCCACCTTTCTGCCAACAGATCAACATTAAAACTTTTATTCTACTTCTGTTAAGTTCTATCCTGATTGAGGAGGCAGGTATTGCTCATCCAAGCACCGAGCTTTTGACGTTTAAAGTAATTGGTGCAAATGAATATGATTTTTTTCAAATGCTTCATATATATTATCTTTAAATCCCAAACTGCTTATACAATGAAGAGACTAAATCTTTTATGAATATCAGTGCAAAAATACAGTGGGAGTATTAGCAGGTAGAGAATGAAAATAAAATTGACTGAAAATTACCTACCTTGGAATTACTCAAAAAATACTAAGTGGCAGTTAAATACTAAGTGGCAGTTAAATTAACACTTTTATGAATTTTTTCCCTTGCTTCAGCTATCTTATCTCAGCAATTAACCAAAAACAAATAAAAAAGTGACAAATTTCTAGCAGTATAACTGAACATTTGACTCAATGTGTATCTCTGTGTGTGTGTGTGTGTGTTTTCAAGGTTAAACCTGGACAACCCACTGAAAAATGAGCTTTAGGAGAACAAAGTTAAAATCAATCAATCAATCAGTAAGTAAAAATTTTAAAAAAAGAGAGAACAAGGATGTTCATAAATACATAGAAGTAATTGGGTTTTGAGGTTAGAGCTAGAAAAACATGGACCTTAAAGTTCTATGCAAGCACATCCTTTTTTTTTGGTTTTATGTGCCACTATATTCATAGGCCTTAGAGCAATGCAATTGTGATAGCTACTATGCAAATATTTATTAAATAAATGAATTAATTATTTCATCTTATTCTTTCATTAATTCATTGATTTACACACACACACACACTCACACAGAGAGAAGTACTTTTATACAAAGATGATAAAATTCTCTAGAATCTTGTCAATAATCTCACAATTTTGAGAACAGATGGGTATATACATAACTATTATAAATGTGGTAACAGAATTCTGTCCAACAACCCATTCTCCAAGCTTCTTGAATGTAGTCAGGTGAGGTATTAGCAAAGAGGAAATGCTTGAAATGTGTTACCATATTGCAGTTAAAAGAAATTTATTCCATCAGGGCATTGGTAAAAATAGTAAGACAGCAGAATGGGGAGAGTTGGGAGGTTGTGGGGATATATAAAGAAATTTCAAACACCTGATGGTCTTGATCGTAGAGGAGAAACTCCTTAGAAAAAAATGTAGACCCCTGTATCGGGTTAATCAGTTCATCAGTCTTCTGGCACTGACACTAACAGAAGTATCCTATCACTGTAATATTATGAAAATATCATGAACTTGGAGCAAATGGGTAATTCATAGAAATATTAGGATTTTTTTTTTTTTTACTAACTATACTTTTCAACATATTCCACTAACCAAGTTCACTGAATCCTGATAAAAGTGGTACTGAAATCCTATTGCTTATTTTCCAAAATAATAATTTTAAAAGATCCATTATTTATGTGCTGTATATGTGAGATTAAAATAATGTATAAGGAAACTATTATTGAGATAAATTTCATAAAACATAAGAAATCTTCAAAGGTGCCCCAGAGCTTTAAAAGGGCAATAAGTTTTGAATATATGCAGGCATATTAATTGAAACTTTCACTGTAAATTGCATTATCCAGTTAAATTCATAATAACCAGAGAGACAAGAATACAAACTTGGTCTATTTCTACACTTTTCTTTTGCAGCTCACATTCCACATCATGTCATTTGCTTTATTATATCAATTTGGAAATTACCTCTTTTTAATAGAATTAATTCTGTTTGTTATAAGCAGCTTTTAAAAATCATATCTCTACTACTGAATTTTCTCTCATTTCTTTTTTTGCTAAATCTCTCATTATTTTAATTTAACACTTTAATTGACTATTACCTTTTATTCAAAGAGAAGCATAGAAGAGCCTTTTTTTTTTAAAGCTGCATTTAGAATATAGAGTCTTAGAAATACTCCATTTTGGCTATCTATGTCTTGCTAAAGGGAAAACTGTTTTCTAACTAATATATGCATTACTATATAAATTAACAATTAAGCCTTTAAAATTATATCCCAATTATATAAACGGTTAAGTATTTTCATTAGCCCGACAATCTTCTACATAATTTATAGCACATAGTTGTTAAATATATTGAAGAAAGCATGAGCTACCCATTTTACAGCTGATATCTGAGGTACATTCAGATTAAGTAACTTGCTCAAAGAAGTAACAATCCAAGGATGTAAAAGTAGGATTGGAACTCGGGCATTTGTGGTTCCAGAACCTAAATACTAACCACTATGCTCTGAAAATGCAAAATAGATTTTAAAAATAAAGGGAAATGAAAACAAAATTTTATAAAAACTGATGTTTCCAGGAATCTATTCTTTTTTATTCTGTACTATATACATATAAAATATTTTCATTTTTTGATCATCTAATGTTTTATTAGAACCTTGGTACTATAATTCATATTTGCTTCAGATTCATAAACAAGCAAATACTGACACACAAGTGGCCTGCTGCCTGATGAAGGGCAGAATGCCTTTTATGGATGTCAATGTTGAGTCTTCTGAGACAAAGAATCAGTAGTCAGGGAAATCCACTGGGACCAGAAGATGGATTTGTGCTAAAGGCCAACATTTATAGCATAGAATGAACAGTCAGCAAGACAAACACAAATGCCAGGGGTTGGGAAAGACTAGGAGTCAGAATTTGAGTTATATGGGCATTTATAAGGGTATGTGTTCCTTACTAAAGTGAAGGGAAGGAATATGTTTAACTAGAATAAAATACTACAAATTATTAGTAGAAACTTAATGTCCTATTAAGACTTCCTGTTCCATGTGTGAAAATAATTCCTCCATCAGTATTTTTCAATCAAAAGCACCAATAGTCTTTATCACAATCCCTACCAGTAAATTTTTAGCCACTGTTGACCACCAATATATATATTCTCTCTTATGGCTAGAAGTATTTAATCAGATACATGATACCAGTATTCCCCAGGATAACAAACATGTATTCAAGAATCTCTACCGGGAATTTTCTATAAAACACACATTACTTTTTTCTATACCAAATATGTTTTTAAAACCATTATAGTAATACATGCATGTTCTGCTTATAGAAGGTTGAAATTTCAATTATATAATAACATGCGGAGAAGTACAGTTTTAATTGATCTGCTATGTTTTAAGAAGCTGACCATTCATAGGAAGCACAATTAAGTCTATTATATATACACACACAAAAAGCTATTTGTTTTGTTTTACTTTAAAAATATTCAATATGCATTCTAGTGTGTATACCTGAATATTCAAATTCACTTTGGAACAATTTTAAAATTGAATGTAAAATTAATATTTTAGATTAAAGTTCTTCTGATGAAATGATAAAATTAGTACAAAATAAAGCACCAATTGTAAAGCAGAGCATTTAGTGGTTATAGCTAATAGATTATAGGTCAAGGTCATACCTCCAGGATTTTAATTTGTCAGTAGTCAGATATGAATGAGAGAAAACTACTATATTCTTTACTTTCAGGGAATTGATTTGCTGATTTGCCTTGTTCATTTGTCACAGGTACTATGAGGTTGGTTGGTTTGTTTTAAGTGAATTTCTGTAGATGTGTCTTACAAAGTGGGGTGTATATGAACCCTTACTGGTACAGAAATTAGATTTACCTGACTTTCTGTATCTGTCAATCAAAGAAAAAATGAAAACCATGCTACAAACAAATAAAATCTATTAATATATTGAATACCTTGAAAAAGATTATTATAAATGAAACAAAAATTTCTGGGAAACAGAGTTATAGACTCTGGGGATTTTTCTTTTCAAAAGGATGTGATACAAATTTATAGCTTATAGAAAAAATGACATCATATTTTGAGTAATGACAGATCATTGAAATGTCATTGCTAGATATATTTGTTGAAAACTTAGTAGTTGATTATTTATCGCCTCTAAATGATAAACTTTGATTTACGTTCCTAAAATGATCAAAATAGCTAGTGAGAAAAGTACTAATATTACTTCGTCTCTATTATAATATTATGAAACTATTTATCATGCCCATAATATCAGACACTAAAAAGTAATCAGACAACATATGTTTAAGTATAAAGTTAAATTTATAAATATAATCCTTCTAATTAAACTTATATTGAAATTTCAATGATTTCATATTTTATAATAATGTATTTCTTACAATATATAGTTGAAATTAAAATGTTTATAGTAGAATAATTTATAGTTCATTGAATTACTTTAAAAAATCATCTTAAAATTCTTCCCTATGGACTTCTTTGTTCTGTTATTTATTCTTTTTTTGTGGGTGGGTGGGGAACAGTATTAAAACATTTTAGTTTCACCACAGAATTATGTAAATATCCTTACTGGAAGTAATGAAAGCTCAAGTGAATGTCTCTTAATTGAAAGAACGAGTTTTAAAAGCTTAAATAACCTTTTTACAGTGATCTATTGCTTCCTTTTCTCAGTCCCTTAGTTCAGTAAGGTGCCTATTAAACATTTCCTTTAGGAAATTCTTATCATTTTTATCTTGCAATTATAATATTTCATATTTTTTAATTCAATGGTAAACCATTTAATGAAGGGTGGACATCAAATGCAGCATGATCCAAAAGCAAATCATACTGTAATTACTCAAATGCAAAAATGTTCCAGGTATATCTTTAAGTGATGGATTAGTATATTTGGATCCTGTTCAGGTAATGGCCCTTTATAAATTTGGGTTCATGATAAGATACAAAATAATGAAAATCTCTTTGATGTCTCACTTTTACTGATGAGAAATTTCCAAACAGAAGAATATTTCCATAAAATTAATCACTAAAAGAAAATTTTTGAATTTTAATATCTTTTTACCAAATTAAAGGGGCAAATAAAAAGAGTGACATTATGGGAGGTAAATAAAAAGCTTTCATTTATTAAGTGTATACAATATGCCTGGCACTGTTCTAAGGAGCTTTAGATATGTATTTTTTCTTTTAATTCTCACACTGATTGTATTAAATTGGTATGAGCATCAGCTCCTGGTTATAGGTAACACTACTGAGGCACAGAGAGTTTAAGAAAGTTTTCAGAGGTTGCTCAGCTAATAGATGATAGAGCCAGGTTTTGAATCCAGGCACCTTGGCTCAAGAATTCATGCATACTAACAATACATAGCAAAAATAAAATTCTTAAACAGGAAACAGCTTGTGGAAGAAGACAAGAAGTAATCTCAGAAGTGAATGTAACAGTTTTGTTAGATTTAAAAAATAATATGAAGGATGAATAAAAGATAAAAGTGTATATCACAGGTAAGCAAGTCAATTATTAATACTCTAAGAATTAGAATACAATTATCCACAAAACTATATGATTTCTGAGTGATATAAATATAATACATGGTAGTTTATATATGTTAGGGAACAGATTGGCTGCAAATTGATATAATGATCAATTATAGTTACAAAATAAAGAAAATGGCCCTTAAAATATGAATGACTCATCTACTTCCTTTTCCCAGATACTGTATATTTTATTTAATCCTTGGAGCAGATGAGAATACATAGCTTACTAACAAGCAGAAGGAGAAAATTTATCTGATGTCACACATTATGCTCTTTTGACAAACAAAGGTTATAAGCTAACGGACTTTCTTTACTCTAGATATGTCTTTAATGTAGATTCAGTCCTCTGTCTTTTTCTGCTTTACTTCATTATGCTTTGGGAAGCTGAAACTGCTTACACAATTTCAAAATATAACGTAAGAATTCTAAATCTCTGCTGTCCTTCTTTGCATTCGCACTAAATATTTTATTTCTGTGTGTCTATAAAATTTGCTGATTTCATTATTTCATTAAATTAAGAATTTACAGTAAATTTCAGTGAGTTACAATAAATTCCTGATTTCTCAGGTAGGAAGTAAAGGCTTTCCAAATAGTCGAAATCAAATCTGCATTCTCTGAATCACAGATAGTGATATCAAGTATTATAAAGTTGCATTGCTTCAGGTAGTCTTATAAAATATCCCTGCTGTTAAAACTTATTTACAGATCAATTGCTGATACACACATATATTTTATATACAAACATACACAAACATGCATATAACGGAAAACATCACAGTGTTATGTTTTAGCTATTTTGTGAGCTTTAGACATTTAAAAAATGAACTACCTGGTGTTTATATCAAAAGTTAGTATATTAATATATATAATTAATATAACCAAGCAACAATTCTAATCAATATTTATTAAATATTTATTATAAGTTAATCACTAGAATGGAATGTTAGCTTTTTCCAGTAGATGGTAGGAATCTATTAAATAGCTATTGGATAAACAAATGAGAATACCAATGAATGCGAAAGTTATGTATTTTTAAACTTGCATTCTTAAAAAATATATATATATCAGTATCTCATTACTTAAAAAACCAACTGTGAAATCATAAGAGATGACAGTTTTAGGATCACATATGGGGTTATCATATATTAAAATAGAAAAAACAAGGATGATTACAATAGCATTTCACTCAAAACCATGCTAAGCATTTCATTCTAGAGAACATTTACACTGAGATGACATTTTAGATGAAATAATTTCTTACATGGGGCTTATAGTCATTTACAAACTATTTCTTCATGAATCATATTCAGTTGAAATTTTATTTACTGCCACTGATAAAGTGAATTACATTTAGAAATATTACAATACATACAGTGTATTTTACCTGTTCTAAAATTTTATTTTTGTACATTTGCTATTACTGAAGTTTCAAGTTCAGTTTCAAGACTCAAAAGCTAGGGCAAGGAATAGCCAATCTTTTAAAGAAATCTCTAGGGCATAACCTTTCTCACTTGCATGCTTTTATTCTTGTAATCAGGAACACAATTGAATCAGCACATGCTGAAAATTATGCTTACGCAGGCTTCATAGACACTGTCCAGAACTAGACTGAGAGAGTAATTCTGACATAAGACATGTGGGCATTTCCTTTAACTAGTTTTCTCCATGTTTGTCCATTTTGCTTCTCTTGTTTGATCATTAGTCTTTGTTCAAGGATGCTATATAATCAATGAAGGCAGAAGACCCAGGAGCCCATAGTTAGTTAGTCAAGAAAAATACTGTATCACACAGTGCAAGCACAAATCGACATTTTAAATATCTTCTCTGAAAATTGCTCACTGAAAAATAATCATCAGTGCTAGAACTAGACTTTACACACAGTAAATACTTGGTAATTGTGTGTACATTGTGAAGGTGAATGATCACCACAAGATGTTTCAAGAAATGAAATTTCTTTCTGTGACTTGAACTAAACACTAAAAAATAATTTGTCAATATATAATGGCTCTATGGCTAAGGAAAATTTATATCACCTTAAATCATTTCACATGTAAAGATCTATGAATAGAAAATAAGCATATGACAAAATGCTCAGTCTTTCCTCAAAACACCCATTATTCTGATTTTTAATACCATAGATTGTTTTTCTGTTCTTGAATTCTGTATAAATAGAAATATGCATTCTTAACCTTTAGCGTTTGGTTACTTTTGGCAACATTTCATATATGAGATTCACTCTTACAAAGAGCAGTGGTTCATTTAAAACTTCATCCTATTGTTGTCGTACATTTAGATTGCTTGCAGTTTGTAAGTATAACAAATAATAACATCTTTAAAAGTTGCATACATGTGTCTTAGTGTACATTTGTACATATTTCTGTTTGGTTCACACCTAGAAGTGAAATCCTGGTTCATGGGACTTCTACACTTTAACATTTAGTAAACACTGTAAAATATTTTCCCAGTGTAACTGCGACAATTTATACTACCACAGGTAGTTAAGACAATTCTAGAATTTCATATCCTCACCAACAGTTGGGATTGCTTAATCTTTACAACTGTATCATTTTTGATGGGTATAAAGTCATATTGTACAGGGTATCATTTCAGATTTCTCTTACACTAATGAACATGCTTTCATATTTTATTGGTCATTATCTGATCTCAGTTTTGAAGTTGCTGCTCAAATATTTTGCTCATTTAAAATAATTAAATTTATGTCTTTTCCTCCCTGCTTTTTATATAACTTACTGAGAAATGTGTGTCGACGTTCCACTATCATAATGGATTTGTTTCATTTTCCTTTTAATTCTGTTGTTTTTTATCTTTATATATTTTGGGGTTAAGTTAGAAGGAGCTTAGAAATTTAGGATTGCTGTATCTTCCTGGTGGAACCACCTTTTTATCATAACGAAATGTTCTTTTTTTCTACAATATCCACTTTTATTCTTTAAATCTACTTTATCTTCTATCAACATATTGCATAATTTCTCTATTGGTTAATGTTTTGTAGTACAAGTTTTTCCATCATTTTATGTGTGTTTTATTGTTGTTGTTTGTTTTGTTTTGTTTCTATCCAGTTTGAAATTTTGAAATTAAGATAGCTTTTATTTTGATATTATTATCTCATCAAATATGTTAAACATACTTATCATTGATCATCATTTAAAAACATTTTTGAGAACACATTGTAATGTGAGGTATTTCCTTAATATTCTGTATTTTATTTTATGCTTTTAAAAACATTGTTGTCAGAAGAAGCCAAACACTTCACCAGACTTCTACAAAAGAAAAAAAAAAAAGAAAAAATTTCCTTCCAGCAGCTCCAAATGCTCAGTTTATTTGAGCTGGATTTCCTTCCCCTGAACCTAGGCCCAGAATTTTTCACTACTTTGTTAAGTCTCTGCTGCTTTCAATCATATAGCTCCTATTATATTCAGGCTTTAATAATTGTTCTCAGTGGAGGGATTGATCTGACTTACTTTGTCCAATATTACCAGAAGCTAAACCACTCATTGTATTTTCATACTGGGCACTGATCATACATGGGGAAGTCACTGATTTTTGAATCTCACCCCTCTTCCTGAATTCTCTTACTGTTTTCAAACTTTTTCAGGTATTTCTTTAGGATTTTCCAGGGACAGACTGTATGATATTTAAACAATATTTCCCTCCCTTTCCCATTATATATTTCATACTTTTTCTTATATGTAATTGCTTTGGCTAGTATTTTTTAACAATATTTTAAAACATTGAAAAAAATGATTGTATTGTTTGTGACAATAATGTTAATACTTCTTATATCATCAATTACTATGATTCTGATTTTTGTTTTAATATTAATAAAGTATCAATCTATTCTTATTCCTATTATTGAAAAAAATGACTGTATTGTTCCTGACAATAATGTTAATACTTCTTATATCATCAATTACTATGATTCTGATTTTTGTTTTAATATTAATAAAGTATCAATCTATTCTTATTCCTATTCCATTATTTATAATCAGAAGTGGATGCTTAAATTTATCACACATTTTTAACATCTATGAAGATTATTTTTTATTCACTTATTCATTTGGTTAGTATATAACTAGTTTTCCTAATATTTCATTACCTTTGTATTCCTGCATTGAACTATTTTGGTAATGTTTTATCATTCTTGAAATACGGTGATAGATTCTTTTTAGTATTTTATTCAATTTTTCTTCCTCTATTTATGAGTGAGGTCATTTGGTATATTTTTTCTGGTTTTTATCTTAGTTTGATTACCTAAATGATTATATTTTTATCAATAAAAATCATAAAACACATTTTCATTCTTTCATATTTTTTCGTATTGATGATATATTCAAATGTTTACTTAAATCAAAATAAATTGGCCCTGGAAGGGAAAATTTTAAGAATTAAAAAATAGTATATTTTAAGAATATTTCCACTCATATAAGCTAAAATATATCAAAATTGTGAAAATAATTCAAACAGACTACTGAAAATTAAATATTAATTCTCTGTTTGTCTTTGAGGTCTACCTAAAAAATGAACAGGCGATCAAGATTTTTTAATGTATTTTACGTATTTCTATGTATATGAATACATAAAAGGATTTCAAATATCTTGAAAGAAAATAGTAATAATAATTATTTTCCTTATACTAGAAGATAATAGTACCCAAACATCATTATAGGTATGTATAAGCTTTTTATTATTATTTTAAGATTTTCTTCCAATTGTTGAGGTAAAATCACACTGATGGATAATGTGGTTTTATTGAAGTACACAGTTAGGATTAGGAATCCTAAATATGAGTTTTAGGTTTGCAAATTAAGAAGCAGAGAAACTTGAGAAAACTTTCATCAGCAAACATTTTAGCCAATGACACATTATATATATATGATTTTTATACCGATGCTATTTTATTATATTCACATTACAGTAAAACAATTACAATAGTTTGCACAAGTCATTGTTTACCATGTTTTACACTTATACACAAGAAAGAAGGCTATGGGGCTTCCCTGGTGGCGCAGTGGTTAAGAACCCGCCTGCCAATGCAGGGGACACGGGTTCGAGCCCTGGTCCGGGAAGATCCCATATGCCACGGAGCAACTAAGCCATAAGCCACAGCTACTGAGCCTGCGCTCTAGAGCCCGCGAGCCACAACTACTGAAGCCCGCGTGCCTAGAGCCCGTGTTCTGCAACAAGAGAAGCCACCACAATGAGAAGCCCCTGCTCATTGCACCTAGAGAAAGCCGGCACACAGCAACCGACCCAATGCAACCAAAAATAAATAATAAGTTAATTAATTAATTTTAATAAAAAAAGAAAGAAGGCTATGAATTATTTGAAACTCAGTTAGACATTTAATTTTCCATTTCGTATGCTAGAGACTCAACCAGATTTATGAGTCACAAAGTTAAAAACATGTCCCCTTTCTCCTCATATCTTAGAGCAAGTCTTATGGTGTGCAGACAAAATTAATGATAATCCAAAATTCAGTTAATGAAACAGAACAAGACAGTCACAAATCCAATGCACATATGTAAGAGAAGTCTTGAGACATCTACTTCACCATAGATAATGTATAATCACTCAAAGCTGTATTCTTACATTGTCTTAAACAAACCAATGCTCTTTCAGAGAGTTTTGTTGTGATTTGCAAGATGTATTGATGGCTACCATTTGTCCAATGAAGCAGAATATAAAGTTTTCAGACATGGATTTCTTAATTTTCTTTATGTTTGATATTTCCTTAGTTCCATAACCTTTCTATCATGAAAAAGAGGCATTTGAGGTTTTATCTCGAAAGTCTACCATTAGCCTAGGTTAGAAAAGTAAAGTAAGAACAAGTAATCAGAATAATTTAAGGTAAAATCTACTGCATACAAATTGAAGTTTCATTATGTGTTTACATAATCTAAAACATCTAGAGGTGAAGCTATACAACTCTCCTTTTATTGACTCTTTCCTAGTACATTTGGCTACTTAGTTCTTGATTTAAACTTTCACCATAGAATTCTTGCTTAATAGTACAATTTTCTGCAAGTTACCCTGATGGCCTTATGGAGCCAGAGTTAAAATTCCAATTTTGTATTTTATAAAACAGCAAATATTTTAATTTATCTTAAATGATTCTGCTTATGTAACATGGTGATGTCTTGTAGACTTTAGGCATATTAGACAGTTTATGTGAGTGTGTTTCTTTGCCACCCTCTTCTCTAAGTTTTATAGAGGGTACCCAGAATTGCCTATCACCCTCCATATTTAACAGAGAATTCCATTAAATGTGCTATTCAGCCACCTAATATTGTCACAATTAAGCTTAATTAGCCGATTCCTTGACTTTTAAGTTCTTGCTTCTGGATAGATTCCACATTTGGGTGTTTATACTGATTCTTCTACAGCCTAGCTGGAGAGAATACCTAATCCCATTGCATGCTATTAGGTATAATTTCTGTTGTTAACAAATACATGTCACTAAATATCACTGTTTATTTCCTCACATTTTTCAGCTGAACAATAGATCACAAATTAATAAAGGTCAGTACAGTCAACCAAGAACAATTCAAACTGAAAATTTTGTTCCTATCACACTAGCACACTATATATTTAACAAAAATATTCAGCTTTCTTTATAACTTTATCTGTTCATTATTTAAATTTTTGTACTGGTCCTAAGAAAGAATAAAAAGAGCATGAGTGAATAGAGGTTAGTGACAGCAATTGGACTATGTGATATTATTTTCTCAAATTATTTGCTAGATTATTATACATTAAAGGAAAAGTATTATGCATTATGTAGCTCTTAGCTAAGTGTCATTGAATAAGTGAATTATTAAGTAAATATATGAAAAATATGCGTGGCTTGCTCTGACTTTCAACCTTTCCTTTCTCTCATTGAGCATATTCACATGAGTTCTAGAAAGTCTATAACACTGTCTTTTTTCTTTCTTTCTTTCTTTTTGGCTGTGTTGTGTCTTCATTGCTGCACACGGGCTTTCTCTAATTGTGGCAAGCAGGGCTACTCTTCGTTGTGGTGCCTGGGCTTCTCCTGGCAGTGGCTTCTCTTGTTGTGGAGCACGGGTTCTAGGCACGGGCTTCAGTAGTTGTGGTGTGTGGGCTCAGTAGTTGTGGCTCACTGGCTCTAGAGCGCAGGCTCAGTAGTTGTGGCGCTCAGGCTTAGTTGCTCCGCAGCATGTGGGATCTTCCCTGACCAGTGCTCGAACCTGTGCCCCCTGCATTGGCAGGTGGATTCTTAACCATTGCGCCAGCAGGGAAGTCCCTATAACCCTGTCTTAAGGCCCTGAATAAAAGGAAAAATGGGCCACACTATATTCATATCTACCAGATCTCATAATATACCACATTGAAGGCATTAATCTATATTTATGTGAATTAATTTTTGTACAAATAACTCCCTGTTACCAACATAACAAAGTAAAACTCCTGATCATAAAATACAATATACTCTACAATTTGGACCAGCAAACAATGTCATTCTTTGCTTCTACCTTCCTTTACTTCTGTTATACATAAATACAGAACACAAAATACACGCACATACACACTATTTTTCCTAAAATCCAAGTACCTTTGTATTTCTTGAGTATGCTCCCTAGATTTTGATGCTATTACACTTGATCATGCTATTCCCTCAGAATATATTTCCTTTCCTTTCATTTACCTCAGAGAAAAATCCCACAAGCTCATAAAAATCATCTCAAATTAAAAGTGTTTTTACTCAGTAAGATAATGATTTCATTATTTTCTGTGTTACTATATGTTTATAGGATTTTTAAAATGTTGCTTGTGTTTGATAGCCTTTTTTTGTTTAAGACTTGATTAACAAATACACATGTGTATGCGTGTGCATACACACACACACACAGTCTCTTGAAATAGATTAGTCCAAGACTGAGGTTCTCATATACATTAAAATCACCTTGGGAGTTCTTTAAGAATACTAATGCTTTGGTCTAAATCCCAGAGATTCTTATTTAATTTCAGAGGTAGGGCCAAGATGCAAGCAGTTTTAAAAATCAATCTTGTGTTTCCAGTATACAGCCAGAGTATGATCCACTGTAGTAGACAATTTTCTATAAGAATTAAAGAACTTGAATGACTAGGAAAAAGCTATTATCCTTTTATATTTCATAAAGACTTGCATAGAGTATTTATTAATTCATATAATAATGCAAATGTTGGAGTTATCTAAAAGGTGAGGGCTTGAAGAGTATATGGTCTCTTCTTTGATTTCTCTGACTCTCAAGGCTCCCAGATCAACACAGCCCACACCAACACCGGCATCAGTAACATAAATAGAAAAGTAATTTTAAAAAGAAAAAGCAAAAACCAAAAATATGGAGACTTCTGCTTCTAGCCAAGTAAAACAGAAATTTACTCTTTTGCCTAAAACAAAAGATTTGAGCTCACAATCGCCAGAATTTCTTGCCTGAAGACAGTTTGCATGCCATGGCCAAAGGAGAGGAAATCAAGACAGAGTCCAGAGGTCTCTTTGAGTTGAGGAGATGGAGCTTGTTGTCCAAGGAGGACAAAGTAGTATTGTGCACAGAACAGAGTACTGGAGAAGAAAGAGCTGCACAGAGAGAAAGCACTGGGTGTCTGCCAAAGGTCCTCAAGTTGTCAGCTGAGTATTGATCACTGCACGCATATTAGGAAAGTATCTGAGTCTAGGGGGGAAATCACCCGAAAGAATAAGAGGGAACAATCACAAGAACTCACATGTAGCCAAGAATAGTTCCTCTTTCCATCAGGCAGAATAGAAAAACTCCTAATTGATTGTGCTCAGAAGGATTTTCCCTCAGTAGTGGGGCAAAAATAACCCTAGACTAAAGGTTTTCTTCATGCTTTAACAAAGCTTAAAACAATACCCAACTCTCAAGCACTGATGATGGAAATGTAAAGCAGTACAACTTTGAATTTTCTTAAAAATGACCGAGTAATTCCACTCCTTGGTATTTACCCAGGAGAAATTAAATTTTATATCCACACAAAGTCTTAAACAAGAGAGTTCATAGCGGTTTTATTTATATTAGCTAATTTATATTAACCCAACATCTATCAAAAGGTTAATGAATAAACAAATCATGGCATATTCTTACAGTAAAACACTACTCATCAATTTAAAACAGAATGAAATACTGTGGAACAACATGAAAGAATCTTAGAACAATTATGCTGCATGAAGAAATCTGGTAATAAATTATTATATCATTTATGATTTGACTTATATAAAATTCTAGAAAATTGAAACTTATCTACAATGACAGAAGGCCAATTAGTATTGTCTGTACCTGGGGAAGCAGGATAGAAGGGGATGAGAGATAAGAATTGCAAAGGGGCACTTCTTCTAAACAGTCTACCTCACTTGCTTCTGTTTATTCTCATCTTCCAACAAGGTAACAACAATGTTTCTCAGGAAAAGTCATTGTTCTGGAAAAGTTCAAAGGCAATCTTTTAAATCTTCAGCCTTCTCTTTTGCACCATTGTTCCTTTTGTATTTGAAAGTTTTCCATCATTACTAGGTCAGATTATCTTTCAATACCCAGTAAAGCTTTTATTCCACACAAAATCTCACCTTCAAATGACATGTCATTGGTTTTATTACCCATAATTGTTGCTACCTCTCAAAATAAAATTAAGAGGTTTAATAAATCTTTAATGATTATATAAAATACAAACAACCAGACTGCACATAATTTTTTCTTTGACCCTCTGCTGAGTCCTTTCACTTGAGGATTAATTTATATTTATATTTACCTTTATATTTATTTAAGATGGAAATTTCCTTCAAGAAAAAATGATAAATCAACAGGGAAATAAATGTCTTCCCAGTCAACACTCAAACTGGTTTCCATATCTGTTTAATGAATTAACAGGAAGATATAATGATTGTTAATTATGATAGAGATAATTTTTGAAATTAAAAAAATTATTTTTTACTATATGAAGAAAAATAAACACCAAAAACATAAAAAAGAACTCAATTAAAATATTTCTGTATTCCTTATATTTTAAAGCATGATTTCTATCATAATATAAATAAAGAAACCATTTTATTTAAACGATTTTAAAGAACTTACAAGTCCTAAAAACGCCAAAGAGATTCTGGGCCAATAGATATAGATGAACCATGACAGTAATTTTGAAAATGCTAGGAGAAATGTAAACTGAAATAAGTGGACTCAAAGCCAGAAGATTTAAAGCCTGATTCTATGAAAGAAAATACAGTTCTCCAACAATTCAGATGTTCTCTCTACTACATTATATAATTTATCCTTCTTCTGGGAATAAAATAAATAAGATAGCTAATAATTATATAATACTTTCCAGATGATAAGTATTTTCATCTAGATTTTATTCCTTTTAAAAGAATGCAGTACCTGATTATTATTATTCCCTTATACCTAATGAAAGTGAAGTTCCGAAACATGAAATAAATAGCTCAGCACCACAAATCTGGTAAGATTACAATCAGATCTCAAGCCTAGGCCTTATATCTCCAAACCACAAGAGGTATGGGGAGGACAGGCTTGGGGTTGTTGTGAAGAACACGAGGGAAGCCAAAAGAGCAATTCCTGGATATGTTAGGCACAGTATTGGCACACTGATTTTCATTAGTGTTGATCTGAGCCTATATGCATTCCTTCTAGTATTTGTTAAGGGATCTCATGCAGTACTTAAAGGAGGGTGTGGGGGAGGGGGGAGGAGTGAGAGAGACTCTAACTCTGAACATTCGCTGATATGTTTTGCCAAGTAAAGAGAGATCAGCCAAATGTTCACATATTTTTAGATGGTAGGTAAGGATCGTAAGTGAAGAAATCAAAAGAAAATGACTTTAAAGGAAGAAATACTTGCTGAAATCATATACTCTTGTACATATTTATCAGTTTTAAAGTGTTTCTTTGAATTTGCCTCACCACAGTTAGGAAGCAAATAATCAAGTTTAGAATCTCACAGTTTTCAATTAGGTAGAAAGCCATGGTGTGTAAGTTACTTCAAAATTACAAAAACTTACAGTATCATTTTCTTTTGTTAATGATGCTGTGGAACTGAAGATACGGTTATTGTTTCCTGTAGTGATTTCCAATCCCAATTGTTAAGCCCTACATGACACTGAGGTCACAAGGTTAGAATGGATTTTTGACACACAGTGTGACTATATTGTGGAAGGATACAGAAGCTGACTATTTGAAGGAAAATTAATAGGGCCTTTTTAGTACAATACAATGTGAACTGGGTATAGCAACAATAAGGGATGTTGAGGCACACAGGCTCTAGCAACTGCAGAAAATCATTACCTCCCTAACCCTGAAGGAGCAGAGAAAAGAAGGGGTGTTAACTAGAGCCCAGTGAGAACTGGTTATACGAAGGAAGACTACTCGATAGAAGACATCATTGAAGAGTGTCCTATACCCTGTAAAACCCAAACTAGAAGTGAGTGAGTAAATAAACAATCTGGCTCTGTTCTCCCTCTACCCTCTAATCTCCTGCCATTTCTGCTCTTTGGTCAAGTCCAACTCGAAGCCAGAAGGCAAGGGCACTCAACTGATGCAGTCTATAACAGTCAGTCTCCCAAGACACAGCACAGGGCAGAGGAGGGCAGGAAGGTTAACTAGACATTTTTCAGTACACCACCATTATGTATTGTGGTAAAATAATCCAGACAAGGCCAACTGGGAAAGGAGTGAGATGGTATAGTGTTGATGTGTTTGTGTACAAGAATACAGTCATCCCTTGGTACCTGTGGGAGATTGGTTCCAGGACCTCCAGGGATATCAAAATCTGCAGATGTTCAAGTCCCTTATATAAAGTGGCATAGCACAGCAGGCCTTCCATTACCTGCAGATACAGAACTCACAGATATAGAAAGCCAACCGTATATGAGTTCAAGAAGTGTTCAGTTCTCATTAAAACATTGATTTTTAGTAGATTTCAGAAAGAGAAGATTTATGTGAGGAACCAAATTATAAGAAACAGCTCTTACTTTCTCTAAAACAATTTTGAGAGAAGAGTTGAACGTGGTTCGTGGTTCCTGTGTTAATGCGTTAACCTGTAATGATATTTCACCAAATGCTGGTATTGCTCTGTGGCCTGACTGCTGAGGCGGAACCAACTCCATTGCTTTGGAGTAGCCTACTGTTCAGTTGTGTTTTCAGCCTTCAAACATATTATGAATTATTGTTCCTTTAAGTTATTGATGGCTATATTTGGTGGACAAATTTCACTCTTCCCATCAGGCCAGTAGTTGGCTATTTGCTGCGTGTTCATTGCTATAAGACTATATGGATAATCACTCAGCTCTTCACTGCAGAAGAAGCCTGCATTATGCCTAAGTCTTCACCCCCTCTAGATTTACTTATAAAGCAACTAAATTATTTCTACTATTACTCAGAATTTAAAACAATTACTACATTAGATATCAGCTTCATCACTTAAATGTAAATAATTTTACTTCATCTCATCTCATTGGTTGGTTGATTGATTGAGAGAGAGCTCAAAACCTCCACAAGTCTTCCAAATTTTAATCAAAGTACAGTTAGCCACGATTTGTATTTACCCAGAATATATGTTTAAGCAAGAAATTTTTGTAATGTATTCTGTAGTTTCAGTCTTTCCAATTTTTTCCAAATCTTTTCTTCCTCAGTACCAATCATTTCCTATCAGTTTCCTTCTCTTTAACAATTCCTCCCATTGAACTTTCCTGTTTCTCTCTATTTGCTTGCTTTTTGCATAACCCTCCCTCCCTCCCTCTCTCCCTCCTTCATTTCCTTCCTTCTATCCTTCCTTCCTCCTTTCCTTTTCTTCTTATTTTTATTCCCCCCTTTTTTTCATTCATGTACTCTTAGTATCCCATCTTCCTTCTTTCATCTTTCTCCTTACTTTCTGGATTTATAGAATATTTTATGTAACATTCAAAAATAACAAAGTAGAAAGGCACATCAAATATTTGTGAGAATTAAAACATAAAATAATATCAATAATATTATGAAGCCCAAAAGACATTCAGCTGGTACTCTATATTTGCTAGGTATATAACAAGTATCTGATCTTAAGTCTCCTAATAGTCAAGGAAGAAAAGAAGTTATTTTATAAGACCCATAGTTTCTGTGATGTAAAATAAAAAGCCACCTGAGATCTGAAAGGATATCTCATTGACACATTCATTATTCCTACAAATGTGTATTGAGCACTCATCAGGTGCCAGGAATTGGTCTTGGTTCCTGGATATACAATTTGACATAATAAGCAAAATCCAAGCTTTCATGAAGGTTACATTTTAGAAGGGTAGGAAAACAATAAATGCAATAAATATAAGTATGCTGGATTGTGATGAGATATAGATAAAACTATAAAATGTGAAAACAATTAGCCTTAATTAAAAATAAAATATGGTTTCTCTAGGAAATTCATGGACAGCACATTCTTCAAGCATGTATGCAAAATATTTTTTTTCAAAGTTTATTGATAGCAATTGAACTTCAGCCCCTCAAATGCCAATGTTATCTGTTGCTAATTAAAAACAGCTTTTCCAGGGCCTTCCCTGGTGGCGCAGTGGTTGAGAATCTGCCTGCCAATGCAGGGGACACGGGTTTGAGGCCTGGTCTGGGAAGATCCCACATGCCGCGGAGCAACTAGGCCCGTGAGCCACAAGTACTGAGCCTGCGCGTCTGGAGCCTTTGCTCTGCAGCAAGAGAGGCCGCGATAATGAGAGGCCCGCGCACCACGAAGAAGAGTGGCCCCCACCTGCCGCAACTAGAGAAAGCCCTCGCACAGAAATGAAGACCCTACACAGCCATAAATAAATAAATAAATAATTAAAAAAACAAAAAACAAAAAAACAGCTTTTCCAAACTGAAATTCTGGAGACGTGGTTTGACTTTTCTTAGGGAAAATTAGGAACTTCAACCAAAATCCAGGCCTATATTTAATGGCTACCCAAGGTTTGTTTTGTTTGTTTTTGACATAGTTGTGTTTATGTTCTGGAGATTTATCTGATTTTCATCTATTGCAAAATTTAATAGATTAATAACTGTTACAGTAATTCTTTTCCTAGCAAATTTTTAATGTTCTTCATTTTCATGCACCATTTCACAAAGACAAAAAAGCATCAACAAATACACTTAAAGTAATATGTGTAGAGATCTCGCCCAGTCACTCAATGAAACATAACTTTGTCATAGGTTTCAGGTAGAGAGATTTTTTTTTTTCCAGACAGTGAAGGTTGTTTTAGTTTTCTATCTTAAAATTACATATTGATCCATGTTAGTAAAAACTGGTAAATAAAAAAAAAAATTTTTTTAAAAGGTGCAATTTCTGGCAGTTAAAAGATATAGTTAGAACAAATGCACATGAGGCTCTTTGTGACAGTCTCTTCTGATTGAAGAGGAAACAGGAATCAGGAAATATACATCCTTTTGTCTCATGCTTTATAATCATTGTGGTAGAGGTGGTGATATTTCTCTTTATTCGCCAATTTGGGGTTGGGGTTTGAGGAGTATATTATCACTCTATCAAACTTTCAAAACCAGATACATAATTATCAATGTATATTGGTATACCTCAATGAGGAATAATAGTAAGTTCATGGGGTGAGGATAAAAAAAGCCTCTCTGACTTTTACCCTGCTCTCTTCCAACTTAGACCCCATATACAGCTCTATTAGGCTGTCGTTTCCACCTACACACCTTCAGGTTCTAGTGAAAGTACATCAAAAATACAGGCATTAATGTACAGAAAAGTTACCTCATATTCCCATTAGTATTATTATGTTCTGAACTGCCTGATTTCATACACGTGACAATGTAGACACATTGACTCTGCTGGAAACCCTCACTAGAAGAAGACACTCGATATGGAGCTTCAGGACAAAAGCAACAAGAATTACAGGATATGAGACAAAGACTGAGCACAGCCTTAGACACTCTTCTTGTTCTGATGGAAATTATCCACCCTGGGCATTGACTTTAATTGCTGCAAACAGCTCCAGAAGGCTGCACTTTCATCCCCATTGTAGGTCAATGAGCATATTTGCATGGTAGAAATTATTAACAACTAGGCCTGTCCCCAGGAGAGTATCCATGATGCTATTCACAGACCATTAATAGCAGAGTTCACCCATAACCAGCAGAGGCTGTGAAGAAATGCTCTCTCCTTGAGAACAACCATTAGTGGACAAATGTCATTCTCTTCAGACATATTTTTTATTTACTTGGGCAAGTCTTACAGATTTTTATGAAACTCGTAATAAACCTAAAATATTCACGAGCAGGTGTGTTACTGAAGTATTTCCTTTTTATTTTTAAATGAAGCTATTTCATAATCCTCATGATATAGAAATGTGTTTGGACCTCTTTGGTTTAATTTTTCTTTCTTTCTTTTTAACCTCTCTTTTTTTTTAGAGTAAAATCACTGAGCAGAAGCATTTAAAGAGTTTGAACAAATCAAGGAATGACTTGTCCTTTAATAATGAAATTTCTCCTAAAAATGTAGGAATTAACCCACAGTATAAGACTCCTTAAACAGAACAGAAAGAAGCAAATTTAGTCTCTTGAGAAAAAAGTATTGATTAATACATAATAACCAGAAGGTAGCACACTGGTTTATAAAATACACCTTGCAAATTGGTTCTTTGCAAAGAAATCCAATGCCTCTTGCAATCCAGATATTATACATCCATGTAGGGCACATTATCTGTGTCCTGCAATATCGCATTAATATTTGGGATAAAAATTTGTTCAGAAGGAATGTTGCCACTTTAACCAAAGTTTTAAAAATACAAACAGAAAGGAAAAGTAAGATGACAATTACCTGGAAAAACAAAAGGGGGCCAGAGATAAATAAAGTTTGACAATCATGGAGCTAGAGGTAACTTTCAGAGATCAGTTGGTTCTTGGCCTGCCTTAGGAAAGGGAGTAAGGGTACCTCCTCACAAACAAACACAGCAATATTTTGTTCCAGGCACTGCCTTGCTTTGAGAAGTCATTGCCATTCACAGCTCTGACTTGAGTCTTCACTTAGTATATTGAAAATCTTCCAATTGAGCCACATTGTCTTTCCTATTTATTGCTGCACTCCTTTGCAGTAAGCCATAATTTTTCAGTGTGACAAGATATCATTAATGTGCCTGTTTTACTTGTTTTGTACCAGATTATGGCTCACAGTTTATCATACTGAATACATTGAAAGATACTTATCCAAATTATCAATCCTGAGGGACCCAAATTCATAGTTATCCTGATTGCATGAAACAGCTATAATGTTCCCTTTGTTGTTTTCACTGGACAGGGCACTGAGATAACATTCTTCCACCACTCTGCATCCCCTGGTCTTATCCACGCTTCTCTCAGGCTGCACTGTTTAGCCACACCCCAGAACCCTCTCGATATTTAAGAAAAACTTTCCTAGATAATACCATAGATGCAATATTTTTTTTTCCATTCACTCAGTGGCATGAGAATTATGAAATGGTGAAATGGCTGTAATTAAAAAATCCAATAGAACTGATTATTGCGGAGGGTTTATAGCACCATTGGTTTCTAAAATATCTAATTTACAGGCTCAAGAATCATGAGACTGTGAAATGTATCCTCATATATAATAAGAAAAATTGATGTTTGCTCTTCTAGCCCTTGGATCCAGGACCTACATGCTGTGTCTGAGGATAAAATATGTTCAGAGCATGCACCCCATTCTTCAGAGAATACCCCAAACTCAAAGTGTGTTCTCTCTCAGGTGACACCATATTTGAGACTCCAAAAAGCAATGCTAAGGAATAATATAAGAGTAAACACTGAAGGAACCAACAGTATTGATGCAAGCAGCAGCAAAGCAGATAGGAAAATAAAACCAAAATCCAAACTAATTGTTTTTTTAGTGAAGTGTAGCCAACCTGACACTAGGTGGCTGGTTGGTTCCTGCAAGATATGGTCCTTTACCAAGGGAACATGAATGCTGGTGCTAACATGTTGGGCCATCAGTCATGGCAACAGCCAGAGCTGACCTGGTGAAACCAAATATATTGTTGTATATATTTCAATCCTTGATCTCTAGAACCAAGACTGCTTTGGAGGAGGATCATGTGCTTCTAATGAAAGAGAATGGTGATATACTATGGTCTGAATGTTTGTGTCCCCCACACCCACCCTGCCAAATTCACATGTTAAAATCCTAATGTCCAGTGTGATAGATTAGGAGGTGAGGGCTTTGGGAAGGTCTTAGTTCAAGAAGGGGAAGCCCTCACAGATGGGATTAGTGTTTTTATAAAGGAGACAACACAGAGAACTTAGCCCCTTCCACCATGTGAGGACACACCAAGAAACAGACAGTCTACAACCCGGAAGAGGGCCTTCACCAGAACCCAACCCTGCTGTCACTCTGATCTTGACTTTGCCTCAAGAACTGTGTGAAGTAGATTTCTGTTGTTTATAAGCTACCCAGTCTGTGATATTTTGTTATAGCAGCCTGAATGGACTAAAATAATGGATATTTACAGAGTGGGTCTTTTTTCTTCACGTGGATACTAAGTCTCCTTCCACAAAACCAGCTTCTTTAATACTCAGAATACAGAATGATTCTGAGCAGCCCATTCACTTATTCTCAAACCTCCTTTATTGTTTTTTATTATTCAAGTATTAGGAGCCTCATCATCAACTATCTCACCTAGAAAACTTCTATCTTATGACATGATGAGCTGGTTACTGTCACTCTAGAATATATTGTAATATAGAGCCAAATAATTGACATATAGAGATAACTGTGAGGAAGTATTATAAATATATTATTCTGGGCTTTTGTACTGGGAAGGGAGATCTTTTCCCCAATAACTATTTAGATTGGAAATTCACAAAATTAAAAGTGAAGTCAAAGGAAGGGTAGCAGAAACTAAAACGGCCAATGTTCACTACACCAGATTTTATCTTTTATAAGTAACTGAAAATCAACGCTAGGCTTAGACATGTTCTAATATGTTGTTGGTCTATTCTAACTCAAACCATTTTCTCTAATTCTTATTTATCAACTTTTTAAAATAAAAATCTTAACCTCACTCTTATGATACAGGAATCATTCATTTGCTCCTAGAATAAGTGTAGGTTACATTCTTCATCTGAAATTGAAAGAATAAATAGATGTGGCATAGATATGGCATATTCTTGCATTTGAAATTTAAAGCACATGCAAAGAAATGAAAAATTACTATACAGAGTGAGATGGAAATAGAATACAACAAAAACACAACGCAATTATGGCAGCCAAATAATTGTATCTAAATAGTACCAAGCAATACTGTTTTGCTTAATTATATGTTCTTAAATATTTAACCAACACCTTAACCTTAGTCACTATGTACTGTAATAGTTGGTATCATAAACACATTTGATATTATCTATACATTTTGATACTATATATATGTGTGTGTGTATATATATATATATATCAGCTAAATAAATTGTTTAAATAGTCGCTTATGCTTTCAGGAAGAAAAAACAGAGAGGCTTTTTTTGTTATGGTTGCTGTTCTAGAAATATTTTGATGGACAAATGAAAAGTGAATTGAATCACTCACCAAACGAATCTTACTCCAGGACAAAGTCTGAAAGGAAAGGAAAAAACAAAGAGAAGAATAAATTATTTTATATAAAAAAGTAACCATAGCTATATTTGGGAATTGTTCATAATTGCTGCAGATTTGGGTGTGTTGTGCTTGAAGCGTGACACATCTAGTAGATGAGGATAAAGGGAGATAAGAAAATGAGCCAGTAAGATAACAGAGGACTAGGGGAGAAAATTTCTGTGATGTGGAAATGCAGACAAGTTTCTAGAATGGGAAGAATTTAAAATTGTGTTATGACCAGTATTGTAATTATATTCTGCCATCCAGAAACATTCAATATGTTTTATACATACAATGACACTATGAGGAGATGAAGTAAAGAGATATATCCTCAACATGAAGAAGGAGGTAAGAAGCAAGAGAAGAAGACAACCCTGGAGAAGGATTACTAAAACCAGATTGCTAGTGATTACTGGCATCAGAAGAGCAAAAGACTGAATGGACCAATCAGGAGAAATTTTAGTCATTCATCCCTATTTTCTCATGCCAAGCACTCTTAGAAACATGGAGGTGCAATGTGTAACTGCTCAGATTGTATAGAATAAAGGTTTGTGAAATTCTATCTAAACTGAAGGAAAAATGTGTCCTTAAAAACTGGAAATTTGCTGACATGTATGTGTCTGTTTATATACATGGGTACATGGGCACATGTGGTTTTGTGGCAATGATTATCTCACACAAACACAGCTCTTTATGATTGCGTTAACTATCTAATTCTCTTATTTGCCTTCAGACATACCATTTTGAATTAAAGAGATTCTTTGGGGATTTATGAAGGATAAGGAGATGACAAACAACTATTGAAAGATTATTAAGTGCAGAATTACCATATACATTTTCTGATTCACTCCTCACAAGAATCTAAATTTTCAGACTCTTCCACAAAATTTAATCTATAATTTAGTACCATTTGTATTAAATATATATTGCCATAATAATACTCTATAATAAATTCTTAATGGCATAAAACAATAGCATCCATTGATCATGAACCTAGGATTGTTGGATATATGGGTCTGCTGATATAAACAGCACTTGCCCACATATCTGTAGGTCAGCTGGCTGTTGGCTAATGTAGCAGACCTCAGCTGAGACGATGAAGGAAACTTGACTGCTTTGTGGGGATCACATCCTTCAGCAGTGTGGTTGGTATATGTCCTTTTCATGGTGAAAGAACAAGGAAAAGGCATAAGCAAAAGTGTGCAAATGCTTTATCTACTCAAATCATACTTTCTAGAATTCTACTGACCAAAGCAAATCACTGGACTAAGACCAGAATCAGAATGCAGGAGCCTTGTAAATTTACATGACAAAAGGTAGATGTAGGAAGAGATGAAAATAAAAGCCATTAAGGAAATTAATCTACCACACCATAAAATACATATATTTCATTATTTATTTTCTCTATCTATATACCTACACCTGCACCTATCTATCTATATCTAGCCTATGAAGGAGAAATATAAGAGTACTTAGAGACAGAATTTGACACCCATGTCTTTTGAAAAACTGATGTCTTTTACAATGTAAACTACAATAACTGAAACATGGTATATTGTAAATGTTATTGATATTTTTGGGAATTCAGGATATTTTATGAAATTTAGTTGAGTCTCAGAAAATGGAGGAAGATGCAGCTAGACTTCTGAAGTTGGATGCAGTGGTTCAGATTTGGCTACCTCTGGCACCTGTTCTCATTGTTAGCCATTCTAGGGCAGTGAATTTTTAAAAAAGTTGAATATCACCAAGCTGATCTCCTGCTACAGCAGCATCAAATATACCGTAAAAAAGTTGTCCAAATTTAGAAAACTTAGTTCAGCAAGTGACTCCTCAACTCTTTCACTTTCAGGTCATGTTATTGTTCTTATTCGTCCTACTAAAAACTAGACTGTTAAAAACGGGATAGTGCACTTTAGAAATCCACCAATGTAGGGGATCTTAACCTAAGATATTTTATAGCTTATAATGCATCCTTGTGATATATTGAAAGTCAGGAGGTCTGTTTTAGGGTTCTATTTTCCACCTCATAGCAGCAAAATATGTCTTTTAGGTCACTCAACTTTAAAAAATGATAAAGTCAAAAAATACTTTTTAAAAAATTTTTACTGAAACTGCAGTGGTCATTAAAGTGAGAAATAAAAAGACAGAAATGGTCAATTGATATTTCAGCATCTCATTATCTCCTTTTTAGAGCATGAAAATACCAGCAATGGAACTCTTTTGAAATTCTTTCTTTTCAAATATAAAATTTAATATAATAATATTTTAATGATAATTATAACAATTCAACCTTTATTGTTTGTCTATATGCCCAGTAAGTACCAGGGTGTAATAAAGGGAAAAAAGAAAAGGAAGGAAAATTAAAACCAGCAGCAATGTTTTTAACCTTAGTATGATTCCACTAACCATAAACAAACACTAATCAATACAAAAGAGTTAACTGTTACACTTGGTAAAATTGTAATTAGGAGGTAATAAAGAATAGATAGAAACTGCTAGAACAATTGTGGAAGATTTCATGGAAGTGAAAAATTAGTGCAAAATTGAGAGCAATCTTTTTTTTTTTTTTTTTTTAATTTTATTTATTTATTTATGGCTGTGTTGGGTCTTCGCTTCTGTGCGAGGGCTCTCTCCAGCTGCGGCAAGCGGGGGCCACTCTTCATCGCGGTGCACGGGCCTCTCACCATCGTGGCCTCTCTTGTTGTGGAGCACAGGCTCCAGACGCGCAGGCTCAGTAGTTGTGGCCCACGGGCCTTGTTGCTCCGCGGCACGTGGGATCCTCCCAGACCAGGGCCCAAACCCGTGTCCCCTGCATTGGCAGGCAGACTCTCAACCACCGCGCCACCAGGGAAGCCCGAGAGCAATCTTAAAAGAAGTCTGGAATTCTACAGTCATTCTATTTAGGGAGGGAGAAGTAAGTTATATTCTGTAAAGAAAAATTTAGGATTGATAAATTTGAGTAAAGAGAAACAAACATTTTGGGGAAAAAACAACACATATTTTCAATTATTTGACTAATATTGTAGGTAGAAGTTAGAACTTTGCCATGCTGTTCCCTTTGGCTTTGATGCCCTTGATATTCTTGAACCCCAAGAACCACTCCTACTGAACACTCAGTATCAACACCAAATACATCTCTGAGACACCATTGCTTAGACAGAAGCAATGACAATTACCTATTGTTTATTTTGTATTATAGTGCTTGTAAACATTTCTCACCACTAGATTTGATCCAAAATTACATGGAAAAAAACCCTATGAATCCTGTCTTCATTTTATCTATCTTTTCCTTTCTCAGCTCTGTGAAGATTTATTTATTGAATAATCCAACCTGTAGAAATAGTTTACCAGTCATCCAATATGACATGGTCTGGACAAAACCAAGAAGCATTTTATGGGCTTATTCACACCAACGAGACTTAGGAACCAGTATCATTCTTGCTACTTCACACTTTAGCTCAGGATCTGGGGTACCACAAACAAGTATGGGTTTTCAGCCACTCTGAATGCTTTAGCATCATATTTTGCTATGAACCTACGGACACATTGTCTTTCTTGCTAATTACACCATGATCATTCCCCAGTTTCCCGGCTTGATGCCATTTCATTTCATTTCTAGCTCAGGAATGAAGAATTGTTCTAAACTCTAGATAAAGATTGAAACATTGGCATCCTGAAGAATCTGCCCTACTCATCTCCCTCAAGGAGGAAGCAGAGGCAAGGAGGAAGTGTCTTGGTCAATGTCCTTGGTTATCGCCAAAAACTTTTCTTAAACTTACATTCATTGATTGTGGTTTCAGCCAACCATAAGTATATTCCCGAGTTGTCTTCCTATGTGGAACATTTTATAAATCCAGTGAGCAGAGTGTGATTGTAATATTATCCATTGCCTCCAAGTAGTTGACTAGGACACTCCAGAAACATTACCTTCTAGGCACAATGTTTGAATTCTGTTTTCTCATCTGTTAGGGAGCAGAGAATTAGGAGCAGGAAGTGTGCGTTTAATTTGACAAAACATTTCAGTTTTGTCGATCACTCAATAAATGGACCCTATTTTTTTGCCTTGTGGAAACAATTTGTCATCATTCACATTTGTGGGGATATATTTCCTAATTTACATAGTGATTGCTGAATTTCACATTCTTTTGAACATTCCATTGTTTCTATTTGCCATATCGAATTTTCGCACCAGGATTTGGTGGGGGAGGAAGGTGGGTCTCAGTGAAGTAGTGTTTGGGACATATATGACCTTATTCTCTGATATGAAACTACTATGATTCTTAGTACCATGGTACTTAGTACATAGCAGGTTATTTAGAAGTAATTAATTATGCCAGTTCTAGATGTAAAAAATAAGATTGATGTTTTAAAGTCCTCAGGTGAAATAAGTGAACATCTCCATTACTGCTGTTGTAGCTAAAACCAAGTGACTATCTCTTGAGTTAATACATTGAAAGCGGGTAGACTAGAAAGCTTTTCTGGGTCTTTATGGCATTAAATTCTTTAATATCAGTTAAATACTGTTGATTTATATTAGCTCAGGAAATGTGGTATTAAAGACACCTGCATTTACATAACTAGTGTAATAGCAGCTCTCTTTGTATGGCTACAAAATTTATAAAATACTTTCACTTGCTTTATCTCCTCCATTTCATTTGAGTCTCCCACATGTTGGAGTTTGTGTTGAGAACATATTGCTACCATTCTGTCCTATTGATGAGGAAACAAAGGCTCAGACATATTAACTAACATGATCAAGGCTAAACAGTAACATTGAAGACAAAATAATATAAAATATATTAAAACTACTTTGTAAACTATATATGCTAATGAAATAGAGCTAGAACTCTAATCCAGCTTCTGGATATAGGCTTCTCTATTACAAGTTTTAAATGAATTGTTCTGTATAACCATATATTCTGCAGAAATTAAGCTTTCTTGATAACCACTTGAACCATTACCAGGCTTCTCTTTTGAGTTTTAAAAATGTGCCCAGATACTGAAGTTAACAGTGCTCAATCCAAGTAACACAGTTTAAGAAGTTAATCCTAAAAGCATATAAATTAGTGTAGTTTTTATTAGAGCTTCACGAATTTCACCCTCTTCTGATTTCTTTACTGGTTTCTCGCTAGCTTCCTTTATCCGCTGAAGTAATTAAAGTTTAGAAACTTCAATTTCCAGATGTGCTGTTACAGCCATTTATGAGAGATAGCTTGTAAATAGATGCAGAACAAATTTTCTAACTACTATACCTCATAATATCTTCACTGTTGTCTTTCATTATTTAAAAAATTGACACCACTGACAGTGATTACACATCTCCATTCCATCTCAAACTACACCGTAGACATCTTTGAAGAATGCTTAGTACAACAATATTCGTACTTTCCTCAATCATCAGGTATTGGCAAATACTTTACATCTCATCAAATATTATACTGAGTAATGTGTACTTTTGAAAATGGAGATCAGTCACCAAATTACACTAAAACTGTAAAATATACAGAGAAGCAACAGGCTGCCAGCTGCTGGTCATGCATAGAAATGGGGATTTGAGTAATCATATATTATCCCTGATCAACAAAAATATGCTAGTTAATCAAAAGTTTGCATTTGATGATAGACATAAAATAAATCTAGTAAGGAAACTGGCTTCAAATAGTAAAAAATATCCATGTCTCTGCATATAGTACATTTAAAGGGATAGATTAAGACCATAATATCAGTTCGAAATTATCAAAAACAATACAAAAGAAAATTTGTCTAAAGGTAATAAAACATTATTATCAAGTCTGAATAAAGCAAAAACAATACTAATAACTATTGCTATTATCAGTAGAAAGAGATTTTTATAAATACAATATAATCTTTGTGATGACATGCATAGTTAAAGATTAGAATGCAATTTACAGTAAGGGGAGTATAAATTTCTTCCCAAATTCAATAGTTATATTGAATCACTATATGTATTAAAAAGGGAATAAGTTTTAAAAATTTAAGTGAGAAATCCTATTATAAAAATTATAGGGAGATAGGAACATCTACCTATTTGTAGATGATAGCTTCCATCTGGGAAATGATTAAAACAACATTTTACATTTTGGAAAGTTATATATCTCTCAGAAGACATTGATCCAACTATTTCCAAATTGATAAAAAAACAAATGTAATAGACTTGCTTATTGAGTCTTCAATATCTGAGGCTCATCTCTTCCATATATGGACTATATAACTCTGGGAATGTTAACCTGTCTGAGACTGAGTTTGCCCTGAAAAATATGGGTGGTAACTACCTTCACACACTAGTAGAGGTGAATATTATATAATACATGTAAACAACATATACAGAGCTCTAAGCTACTCTACATATCTGTATTGATTTTTTTTTCTTTCTTCAATTCTTCTTTAATGTTAACTTTTAAGCATGCCAATACGACAACTTCTGTTTGTTGTTATGGAAGATTATTTTGCCTTGCTTTGTTTTTGTGGGTCATTGGGGATGGGCCATTGATAGCTTCCCATATTAAGTGATTTTGCTTAAATATTTTCTGTCACTGAAACTAAAAATCTAGTTGTTTTGAGAGAAAGAAAAAATAGTACTCAAAAATGTTAAATAAAACTATTAATTGATGATGATGATTCTGAGTTATTAATTTTTTGTGGTAAAATTCTCCCTGTAGCATATATATAGCCAGCAGTGTTTTTTTCTCATTTCCTTCAGTTCATTCCATGTTCACAGGTATTGTTATATGAAAATGTTCTGAAAATATTAGCTCTGGACTAGAAAATAATTTTCTTGTCAAGCAGTCTGTGGTATACAGATGGTGAATAAATGAAAATGTTTACTAAAAAGAAAAGGCTAAGATTTAATATGAATACATAAATGAAGTTGTTTTCTTATGTATTTCAATATATAAATACCATGTAAGCATCTGTACTTAATTTTACAGAGTATAAGTATATAGCTTCTCATGTATTTAATGATTAAATTTAATGATTAAGTCATTTCATTATTAATTTTTTTCAATTTCCTTGACATTAATTTGTATAAGGTCAACAACTAACACTTGTTTATACTGATTCTCCAAAAATGCCAATTAATTTACATTTTGTCATAATTGCATTTGTCTTCCTACTCATATTTTTCCAACCCCTGGGCAATCTACAATTTTCAGTAATGACAAAACTATAATAATATGACTTCTTATGTTATTAATTTGGTAGGGATATACTTGAGTCTATTGTTTCTTGATATATTTCTATTATATTAAATTTTATACTTTAGAGTAATTTCCTTCTACACACCAAACACATTAATAATTAATAAATTTTTCAATGGCCAACAAGAAAACATTATCTCTCCCTTTAGAAATCTATTTAAAAATCATTAAGGTTTAATTTTGTGAATAATGTTAAGATGGTGGTCCAATTTAAATTTCTTCATATGATTATCCACTTTCCCCATACCATTTATTGAATAAACTATTCTTTCTCCACGAGTGTTCTTAGTTTCCTTATTAAATATTAGTTTACTATATATGTGAGGGGTTATTTCTGGGTGCTTGATACTGTTCCATTGGTCTATGTGTTAATTTTTAAGATAGTATCATACCACTTGATTATTTCAGCTTTGTAGTATAGTTTGATGTTAGAAAGTATGATGCCCCCTGTTTTGTTCTTCTTTCTCAGGATTGCTTTGATTATTCAGGATCTTTTCTAGTCCCATACAAATTTTATGGTTGTTTTTTCTATCTGTGTAAAGTATTATTGGAATTTTGATAGGGATTGCATGAATGTCCAAATTCCACATTGGATCTTGATAGGAATTGTGCTGCATACATAGATGGCTTTGGATAGTATGGACATTTTAACAATATTGATTCTTCCTATCCATGAACACAGGATGTCTTTACATTTAGTGTGACTTCTTCAATTTCCTTCATCAAGATCTTATGGTTTTCAGTGAACAGATCTGTCAACTCCTTGGTTAAATTTATTCCTGTGTATTTTATTGGTTTGATGCTATTGTAAATTGGATAGTTTTCTCTATTTCCTTTCGAGATACTGTGTTGTTAGTGTATAGAAATGCAACTGACATTTGCTTGTTAATTTTTGTATCCTGGAACTTTACTGAATTAACTGATAAGATCTAATAATTTTTTTAAGTCTTTAGGATTTTCTATATACAAGATCCTGTCATCAGGAAACAAAGACAATTTTACTTCCTCTTTTCCAGTGAGGATGTCCTTTATTTATTTTTCTAACCTAATTTCTCTGGCTAGCACTTTCATTACTGTGTTGAGTAGGAGTGGTGAGGGGGGCACCCTTATCTTATTCTTGATCTTAGAGAAAAAATTTTCAAATTTTCCCTATTGAGAATGATGTTAGCTGTGGGCTTGTTCCTCCTATACCCAATTTATTTAGAGTTTTTATCATTAATTGATGTTGTATTTTGCCAAATGCTTTTTCCACATTTATTGAGATGACCATATGATTTTTACCTTTTACTCTGTTAATGTGAAATACTCAAATTTATTGATTTAGTTATGTTGAACCACCAGTGAATTGCAAAAATAAATCCCAATTGCTTATGGTGTGTGATTATTTTAATATGCTGTTGAATTTAGTTTGTTAATATATTTTGCATATAATTGTATCTGTGCTAATCAGGGTTACTGGCCTATAGTTTTCTCTTTCTTGTAGTTTCTTTATTTGTCTTTGGTATCAGGGTAATGCTGGTCTTGTAAAATGAGTTTGTGAGTATTCCCTCCTCTTCTACTTTTTGAAAGGGTTTGAGAAGGATTGGTATTAATTCTTTGAATGTTTAGTAGAATCCAACAGGAAAGCCATCTGATCGTGGCCTTTTCTTGTTGGAAGATTTAAATTACTGATTCAATCTTTTTACTAGTAACTAGAGTATTCATATTTTCTATTTCTTCATGATTCAGTCTTGGTAGGTTGTATGTTTCTAGGAATATATCCATTTCTTATAGGTTGTCCAATTTGTTAGAGCATAATTTTTCATAGTAGTCTCGTATGATCCTTTGTATTTCTGTGGTACCGATTGTAATGTCTCCTCTTTCTTCCTAATTTTATTTGAGTCTTCTCTCTTTTTTAAATTATTTTAGCTAAAGTTTTGTCAATTTTGTTTATCTTTTCAAAATACCAGCTCTTAGTTTCATTGATCTTTCTATTGTTTTTCTGGTCTCTATTTCATTTATAACTCAAAATAGATTAAAGTCTTAAACATAAAACCTGAAACCATAACACTCCCAGAAAAAAGGTATAGGGAAAAACCTCCTTGACATTGGTCTTGGCAATATTTTTTTTTTAATGTGACACCAGAAGCATAAACAGTAAAAGTACAAACAAGTAAGTGGACTATAAAAAACTAAAAAGCTTCTGTACACCAAAAGAAAAAATCAACAAAATTATAAGGCAGCCTATGGAATGGGAGAAAATATTTATAAATCATATATCTGATAAGGGATTAATATCTCATATATATAACAAATTTATACAACTTTATAGTAAAAAACAAATAAAAATGGACAGAGGAAATTCATAGACTTTTTTTTTCAAAAAAGACATACAAATGTCCAACAAATAAAGCAAAGATGCTCAACATTACTAATCATTAGGGAAATTCAAATCAAAACCACAATGAGATACCTGTTGGAATGGCTATCTTCAAAGACACAAGAGAAAACACGTCTTGGTGAGGATGTGTAGAAAAGTGAACCCTGTGTATTTTTGGTGTGAATGTAAGTTGGTACAGCCACTATGGAAACAGTATGGATGCTCATCAAAAAACTAAAAATAAAACCACCATATAATCCAGAAATCTCACTTCTGGGTATATATCCAAAAAATATGAAATCATACTCTCAAACAGATATTTGCACTCTGTGTTCAATGGGGCATTATTCACAATAACCAAGATATGAAAACACCACAAGTGTCTATCAGTAGATAAAGTAGATAAAGAAGGAAACCTTGTCATTTGCAACAACATGGATAGATATTGAGGGCATTGTGTTAAATGAAATAATTCAGACAGAGAAAGATAAATACTATGTGAAATCACTTATATGTGGAATCTGAAAAAGTGAAACTCATACAAACAGAGAGTAGAGGGGTAGCTGTCATGGGCTGGGGGTGGGGGGAAGCTGGTCAAAGTGTACAAACCTCCAGTTATAAGACGAGTAAGTTCTGAGGATGTAATATATAGCATGGTGAATATAGTTAACAATATATACTTGAAAGTTTTTAGTGAATAGACGTTAAAAGTTCTAACTACAAACAAGAAATGGTAATTATATGAGATGATAAAGGTGCTAATTAACACTGCTGATGTAATCATTTTGCAATATATAAGTGTATCATATCTACACAAACTTTATAATCACAGAATTTGAATTCTTTCTTATACCATAGAGCATGAGAAAACCTTCATCTACTTCTTTTCCCCTTTCTTTTGTTTTGGTTTTTGGTTGTTGTTTTTGGTGGTGATGGTTTTCATCTTCTCACTTCTGCTAGATAATGAAAAGATGAAGGACAGCTTGCCAGTGTCTCTTGTTTGATGACACTGGAAGTAAAAAAGTCAGATGGAAAGAAAGAGAAAAACAGAGATGAAGACAAAAAGAGTACATACAAAAATGCTTAGGTCAGAGAAAACTAATACTTTTTTGCACTATGAAATCAAAATAAAAAATTAAAGCCACATATAACTGAAATAGTATGGTTGCAAAAGTTTATAAGTAGAGGAGGGATCTTCAAGATGGCAGAGGAGTAAGACGTGGATGTCACCTTCCTCCCCACAAATACATCAAAAATACAACTACATGTGGAACAACTCCTATAGAACACCTACTGAACGCTGGCAGAAGACTTTAGACTTCCCAAAAGGCAAGAAAATCACCACGTACCTGGGTAGCACAAAAGAGAAAAGGAAAAACAGAGACAAAAGAATAGGGACGGGACCTGCACCTCTGGGAGGGAGCTGTGAAGGAGGAAAAGTTTCCACACACTAGAAAGCCTCTACACTGGCAGAGACTGGGAGTGGTGCGGGGGGGAAGCTTCAGAGCAATGCAGGAGAGCACAGTAACAGAGGTGCAGAGGGCAAAGTGGAGAGATTCCTGCACAGAGGATCAGTGCCGACCAGCATTATCAGCCTGAGAGGCTTGTCTGCTCCTCCGCAGGGGTGGGTGGGGGCTGGAGGCTGAGACTCAGGCTTCGGAGTTCAGATCCAGGGAGAACACAGCCTGAAGGGGACTAGTGCACCACAGCTAGCCAGGAGGGAGTCTGGGAAAATGTCTGGAACTTCCTAAGAGGCAAGAGACCATCGTTTCAGGATGCATGAGGAGAGGGGATTCAGAGCCCTGCTTAAACGAGCTCCAGAGATGGGCGTGAGCTGCAGATATCAGCGTGGACAGCAGAGATGGGCATGAATGCTAAGACTGCTGCTGCAGTCACCAAGAAGCCTGTGTGCAAGCACAGGTCACTATCCAAACCTCCCCTTCCAGGAGCCTGTGCAGCCTGCCATGGCCAAGGTCCCCTGATCCAGGGACAAATTCCCTGGGAGAACACATGGCATGCCTCAGGCTGTTGCAACGTCACGCTGGCCTCTGTTGCCGCAAGCTCACACCACATTCCATACCCCTCCCTCCCCCCAGCCTGAGTGAGCCTGAGCCCCCCAATCAGCATGACTTTAACCCTGTCCTGTCTGGGTGGGGAATAGTCGCCCACAGGTAACCTACAAGTAGAGACAGGGCCAAATCCAAAGCTGAACCCCAGAAGCTGCAAACAAAGAAGAGAAAGGAAAATTCCTCCCAGCAACCTCAGGAGCAGTGGATTAAATCTCCACAATCAACATGATGTACCCTTCATCTGTGGAATACCTGAATAGACAACGAATCATCCCAAAATTGAGGTGGTGGATTTTGGGAGCAACTGTAGACTTGGGGTTTGCTCTCTGCATCTAAGTTGGTTCTGGTTTTATGTTTATCTCAGTTTAGCATTTAGAGCTTATTATGATTAGTAGATTTGTTTATTTATTTGGTTGCTCTCTTCCCTTTTTTATATATATATATAATTTTTTCATTTTCTCTTTTTGTGAGTGTGTATGTGTATGTTTCTTTGCATGATTTTTTCTGTATAGCTTTGTTTTTACCATTTGCCATATGGTTCTGTATGTCCTTTTTTTTTTTAATATAGTTCTTAGCACTTGTTATCATTGGTGGATTTGTTGTTTGAATTGGTTGCTCTCTTCTTTCTTTCTTTTTTTCTTTTCTAATTACTTTTTAAATTTTAATATTTTTTTATTTTAATAACTTTATTTTATTTTATTTTTATTTTTATTTTATTTCCTTCTTTCTTTTTCTTTCTCCCTTTTCTTCTGAACTGCATGGCTGACAGGGTCTAAGTGCTCTGGCCGGGTGTCAGGCCTGACCCTCTGAGGTGGGAGAGCTGAGTTCAGGACATTGCTCTACCAGAGACCTCCCAGCCACAAGTAATCTCAAATGGTGGAAGCTCTCCAAGACATCTCCATCTCAATGCTAAGACCCAGGTGCACTCAACAACCAGCAAGCTACAATGCTGGACATCCCATGCCAAACAACTAGCAAGACAGGGACACAACCCCACCCATTAGTAGAGAGGCGGCCTAAAATCATACTAAGTTCACAGACACCCCAAAACACACCACCAGACGTGGTCCTGACGACCAGGGAGCGAAGATCCAGCCTCATACACCAGAACACAGGCACCAGTCCACTCTACCAGGAAGCCTACACAACCCACTGAAACAACTTACCCACTGGGGGCAGACACAAAAAACAACGGGAACTACGAACCTGCAGCTTGCGAAAAGGCGATCCAAACACAGTAAGTTAAGCAAAATGAGAAGACAGAGAAATACACAGCAGATGAAGGAGCAAGGTAAAAACCCACTAGACCAAACAAGTGAAGAGGAAATACACGGTCTACCTGAAAAATAATTCAGAGTAATGATAGTAAGGATGATCCAAAATCTTGGAAATAGAATGGAGAAAATACAAGACACATTTAATAAGGACCAAGAAGAACTAAAGAGAAAACAAACAATGATGAACAAAATACTAAATGAAATTAAAAATTCTTTAGAAGGAAGCAGTAACAGAATAACTGAGGCAGAAGAACGGATAATTAACCTGGAAGATAAAATAGTGGAATTAACTATGGCAGAGCAGAATAAAAAAAAAAAAAATGAAAATAATTGAGGACAGTCTCAGAGACTTCTGGGACAACACTAAATGCACCAACATTAGAATTATAGGGGTCCCAGAAGAAGAAGAGAAAAAAAAAGGGTCAGAGAAAATATTTGAAGAGATTATAGTTGAAAACTTCCCTAACATTGGAAAGGAAAGAGTCAATCAAGTCTAGGAAGTACAGAGAGTCCCACACAGGATAAATCCAAGGAGAAACACATCAAAACACATATTAATCAAACTATCAAAAATTAAATACAGTGGAAAAATATTAAAAGCAGCAAGGGAAAAGCAACAAATAATATACAAGGGAATCCCCATAAGGTTAACAGCTGATCTTTCAGCAGAAGCTCTGCAAGCCAGAAGGGAGTGGCAGGACATATTTAAAGTGAGGAAAGGGAAAAAGCTACAACCAAGATTACTCCACCCAGCAAGGATCTCATTCAGATTCAAAGGAGAAATTAAAACCTTTACAGACAAGCAAAAGCTAAGAGAATTCAGCACCAAACCAGCTTTACAACAAATGCTCAAGGAACTTCTCTAGGCAGGAAACAAAAGAGAAGAAAAAGACCTACAATAACAAAACCAAAAACAATTATGAAAATGGTATTAGGAACATACATATTGATAACTACCTTAAATGTAAATGGATTAAATGCTCCAAACAAAAGACACAGGCTGGCTAAATGGATACAAAAACAACACCCGCATATATATGGGGTCTACAAGAGACCCACTTCAGACCTAGAGACACATACAGACTGAAAGTGAGGGGATGGAAAAAGGTATTCTGTGCAAATGGAAATCAAAAGAAAGTTGGACTAGCAATTCTCAAATCAGACACAAATCACTTTAAAATAAAGTCTTTAAAATAAAGACTATTAAAAGAGACAAACAAGGACACTACATAATGATCAAAGGATCAATCCAAGAAGAAGATATAACAATTGCAAATATTTATGCACCCAACATAGGAGCACCTCAATACATAAGACAAATGCTAACAGCCATAAAAGGGGAAATCGACAGTAACACAATAATAGTAGGGGACTTTAACACACCCCTTTCATCAACGGACAGATCATCCAAAATGAAAATAAAAAAGGAAACACAAGCTTTAAATGATGCATTAAACAAAATGGACTTAATTGATATTTATAGGACACTCCATCCAAAAAGAAGAGAATACAATTTCTGCTCAAGTGCTCATGGAACATTCTCCAGGATAGATCATATCTTGCGTAAAAAATCAAGCCTTGGTAAATTTAAGAAAATTGAAATCATATCAAATATCTTTTCTGACCAACACACTATGAGCCTAGATATCAATTATAGGGAAAAAGCTGTAAAAAATACAAACACATGGAGGCTAAACAATACACTAATAAATAACCAAGAGATCACTGAAGAAATCAAAGAGGAAATCAAAAAATACCTAGAAACAAATGACAATGAAAACACGATGACCTAAAACCTATGGGATGCAGCAAAAGCAGTTCTAACAGGGAAGTTTAGAGCAAAACAATCCTACCTCAAGAAACAAGAAACATCTCAAATAAACAACCTAACCTTACACCTAAAGCAATTAGAGAAAGAAGAAAAATATACCCCAAATTTATCAGAAGGAAAGAAATCATAAAGATCAGAACAGAAATAATTGAAAAACAAATGAAGGAAATGATAGCAAAGATCAATAAAACTAAAAGCTTGTTCTTTGAGAAGACAAACAAAATTGATAAAACATTAGCCAGACTCATCAAGAAAAAAAGGGAGAAGACTCAAAACAATAGAATTAGAAATGAAAAAGGAGAAGGAACAACTGACACTACAGAAATATAAAGGATTATGAGAGATTACTACAAGCAACTCTATGCCAATAAAATGGACAACCTGGAAGAAATGGACACATTCTTAGAAAAGCACGACCTTCCGAGATTGAACCAGGAAGAAATAGAAAATATAAACAGACCAATCACAAGCACTGAAATTGAAACTGTGATTAAAAATCTCACGACAAACAAAAGCCCAGGACCAAATGGCTTCACAGGCGAATTCTATGTAACATTTAAAGAAGAGTTAACACCTATCCTTCTCAAACTCTTCCAAAATACAGCACAGGGAGGAACACTCCCAAACTAATTCTAGGGGGCTACCATCACTCTGATACCAAAACCAGACAAAGATGTCACAAAGAAAGAAAACTACAGGCCAATATCACTGATGAACATAGATGCAAAAATCCTAAACAAAATGCTAGCAAATAAAATCCAATCACACATTAAAAGGATCATACACCATGATCAAGGGGGGTTTATCCCAGGAATGCAAGGATTCTACAATATATGCAAAACAATCAATGTGATAAACCACATTAACAAATTGAGGGAGAAAAACCGTATGATCAACTCAACAGATGCAGAAAAGCTTTTGACAAAATTCAACACCCATTTATGATAAAAACCCTCCAGAAAGTAGGCATAGAGGGAACTTACCTCAACATAATAAAGGCCATATATGACAAACCCACAGCCAACATCATTCTCAATGGTGAAAAACTGAAACCATTTTCACTAATATCAGGAACAAGACAAGGCTACCCATGCTCACCACTATACTTCAACATAGTTTTGGAAGTTTTAGGCACAGCAATCAGAGAAGAAAAAGAAATAAAAGGAATCCAAATTGGAAAGAAGAAGTAAAACTATCAGTGTTTGCAGATGACATGATACTATACATAGAGAATCCTAAAGATGCTACCAGAAAACTACTAGAGCTAATCAATGAATTTGGTAAATAGGATACAAAATTAATGCACAGAAATTTCTTGCATTCCTATATACTAATGATAAAAAACTCAAAGAGAAATTAAGGAAACACTCCCATTTACCACTGCAACAAAAAGAATAAAATACTTAGGAATAAACCTACCTAAGGAGACAAAAGACCTGTAGGCAGAAAACTATAAAACACTGATGAAAGAAATTAAAGATGATACCAACAGATGGAGAGATATACCATGTTCTTGAATTGGAAGAATCAACATTGTGAAAATTACTCTACTACCCAAAGCAATCTACAGATTCAATGCAATCCTTATCAAACTACCACTGGCATTTTTCACAGAAACAGAACAAAACATTTCACAATTTGTATGGAAACACAAAAGACCCCAAATAGCCAAAGCAATCTTGAGAAAGAAAAACGGAGGTGGAGGAATCAGGCTCCCTGACTTCAGATTATACTATGAAGCTACAATAATCAAGAGAGTATGGTGCTGCCATAAAAACAGAAATATAGATCAATAGAACAGGACAGAAAGCCCAGATATAAATCCATGCACATATAGTCACCTTATCTTTGATAAAGGAGGCAAGAATATACAATGGAGAAAAGACAGCCTCTTCAATAAGTGGTGCTGGGAAAACTGGACAGCTACATGTGAAAGAATGAAATTAGAACACTCCCTAACACCATACACAAAAATAAACTCAGAAGTGATTAAATACCTACATTTAAGGCCATACACTATAAAACTTTTAGAGGAAAACATAGACCGAACACACTTTGACATAAATCACAGCAACATATTTTATGACCCACTTCCTAGAGTAATAAAAATTAAAACAAATATAAACAAATGGGACCTAATGAAACTTAAAAGCTTTTGCACAGCAAAGGAAACCATAAACAACACGAAAAGACAAACCTCAGAACAGGAAAACATATTTATAAATGAAGCAACTGACAAAGGATTAACCTCCAAAATATATAAGCAGCTCATGCAGCTCAGTATCAAAAAACCAATCAATCCAACCAACCCAATCCAAAAATGGGCAGAAGACCTGAATAGACATTTCTCCAAAGAAGATATACAGATTGCCAACAAACACATGAAAGGATGCTCAACATCACTAATCATTAGAGAAATGTAAATCAAAACTACAATGAGTATCACCTCTCTCTGGTCAGAATGGCCATCATCATAAAATCTACTAACAATAAATGCTGGAGAGTGTGTGGAGAAAAGGGAACCCTCTTGCAGTGTTGGTGGGAATGTAAATTGATACAGCCACTATGGAGAAAAGTATGAAGGTTCCTTAAAAAGCTAAAAATAGAACTACCATATGACCCAGCAATCCCACTACTGGGCATATACCCTGAGAAAACTATAATTCAAAAGAGTCATGTACCACAATGTTCATTGCAGCTCTATTTACAATAGCCAGGATGTGGAAGCAACCTAAATGTCCATCAACAGGTGAATGGATAAAGAAGATGTGGCACATATATACAATGGTATATTACTCAGCCTTAAAAGGAAACGAAATTGAGTTATTTGTAATGAGGTGGATGGACCTAGAGACTGTCATACAGAGTGAAGTAAATCAGAAAGAGAAAAACAAATACCGTATGCTAACACATACATATGGAATCTAAAAAAATAATTTGTTTTTCTGAAGAACCTAGGGGCAGGACAGGAATAAAGACGCAGACATAGAGAATGGACTTAAGGACACGGGAAGGGGGAAGGGTAATCTGGGATGAAGTGAGAGAGTGGCATGCACATACATACAATACCAAATGTAAAATAGATAGCTAGTGGGAAGCAGCCGCATAGCACAGGGAGATCTGCTCGGTGCTTTGTGTCCTTCTAGAGGGGTGGGATAGGGAGGGTTGGAGGGAGATGCAAGAGGGAGGAGATATGTGGATATATGTATAGCTGATTCACTTTGTTGTACAGCAGAAACTAACACACCATTGTAAAGCAATTATACTCCATAAAGATATTTAAAAAGAAACACACTGTAACAGAAAAAAAAATGTGTATGAAGTATATTTTATTACATTAATGTATGTCATATAGCACACAATTATAGTGTGTGTTTACAATGAAGTAGAATATCTTTATGGAAAGGATGATGAAAGTGAACATAGGCATACATAATTTTTAACATGCCCACATTTAAGGGATAATAATCATCGCTAAATAATAATAATAAATTATTAAATATGTTAATCTACTAAGAATAAATATTAATTATTACTAAATTACTGATCCTTATAAATAATAATTAATAAAATAATAATAAATGATTGGGTAAATATAAATAAGACATGATTAAATGACTCAACATTATATGCAGCAGATTATCAAAAGTATCTGCACATTAACATATTTTGTAGTGGATGCTGAGACAATGGTGATTAAAGCTGAGAAACAGTAAAGTTAATTGATCAAAAGGATAAATTGTTGATTTAAATGTCACAGCCCTATGTTGTGTCAGAACGCTCTGCTTTGAGTGTTCAGATGCTTGAACCCTTGGACTTCTGTCACTTACTGGCCATTGGACTTTAAATGAGTAAGAAGACTGGAGAGCTGTTTTCTCATTTCCAATATGAAATTAATTAAATGATGTCACTTCTAGATCAATTTAATGATGATTTATCTACCCATCCACTTACCTACCTATGTACATCTTTTTCTAAATATCTATCCATACACCTGTAATCCTTACTCTAAATATGCCTGTATATCTAGAGTCTGAGTGTCACAGGCTGGCTTCCCCAAAAAGCTAAGGCTGACATAGAGTTTAGTGCTCTTGGGATCAATATTCATGGGGAGAAGATACAAGACATCAGTGGACCCTACAGGGAGTGCCAAAGCTAAGGTGGCTCTTCAAAGTGTCTCTAACTTTGAGCAAGGGAGCCAGGAGTATATACCCTGTGTCTAGAAGTCAATGAATACAGAATGCCAGGGCAGAGAACATGTCTTTAAGAAAAGTAATCTCCAGCTGAGGTTATCTTGAAGAGAACTTATAGCTGAGGATTGGCAGACAAGAACCTTCTCAACAGTTTGGATAAGTTCCTCAGACCTGAAGAAGGGATCTGCATGGTGCAGCACAGCGTCATAATGTAGATAAGGTTTGAGGTACTCCAGCTTTTCAAAGAGATCCATCTATCTCCTTGAATATTCACGGAGGGTATGAGCAGTAATGACTGGGGTGTTCAAAGCACTTTTAACAAAATAAGCAACTCCATCAGTGAGGTATGATGTGACAAATTAATTTCCATTTTAAGTTTGGTTATGGTATAAATTCCTCAGAATTTATAAAGTATATGAGTCAAAACTCTCCAGTGTCCTTCTAGAAAGATTCCTCTATTCCTTTGAGGAAGTAGTTTTCATAGACACAACATATCTTTTCATTAAAAAAAATAATAATTTTAATGCCTTTTTTATTACTTTGAAATGAAATTCATAGATAATATAGCCTATCTGTAAATATAATTTCAAAGGATGAATATGATACAACTATAAGGAGAAAGAAGAGAAAAGTCAGTTATAATAAAATAACATGCATTTCAATACGTAAATATTGAGGCATGACAAAATTGGTTGAAATGATGTAGTCAGCTACATGCACTATAAATTGACTACTACCAACACAGCCATATATTGTCCTGTATTGGAAAATCAAACACCACTAGAGGGGTTACTATCGATGGTCTAGTACCTAAAATTGAGGACAACTCTAAATTCCTGAACAAAACAAATTAAAATCTTCTTTCCTCTCTACTAGCATTTGTGTTTCCTGGAAATTTACTGTATCTTAAAACTGTGAAAAAATTGTGTTTATATGTAAAGAAAGTTAAATTCCACGTTCAGTTCATTATAAACATGTTTTTCAACTCTATGATTGTTGGACATTAAAATCACATATGAAACAAGGAACAATTCTCCTTGTGTGAGAATGCTTGCAGACTGCATTCTTTGTCAACCCATTAAATACCAGTATCCCTCAATCACTACAATAAATAAAATGCTCCCTGCATTTGCTTAATGCCTCCAAGGGCCAATACCACACAGTCAAGCATTACACCAGAATGTCTGTTTAGCTGTATAGAGTGTGGAGGAATTGCTAAGCACTGATTTTATTTCTCGTCTTCATATATGAAATTTCAGCCAAGTTTCCGCATCATCTCTCTTTCTTTTAGGGCTGGGCACACTTACACTGAATTACTTTATTTGTTAAAGAGTTTACAAAATATCCCCTCTTCTGAGTTTGCTCTCACTAGACATGAGATAAAGGTAATTAAATTGCTTGAGCTTCTTGTGGTGACATGGGTGCTGCCTGAAGTATACTGGGGACCTAGGATTAAATCCCTATTTTTCGGCTTAGGACTTTATGATCATTAGAGATTAAAAGACTTGGAGAGTCAATTCTCCTATCATTTAATTAAAAATGCTACTAAAATCCATGGTTGCTGTGAGAATTGAAAGAAATAATGTGTAGACAATTCAGCAATTAGCATAGATTATGAGCAGCACATAGTTACTGATGCTAGAATATTAAGCTACAATATAGAGGAAAGGATAAATATAGACAGAGGAGTACCTAGATAGAAAATGTAGAGTGAAAGAATTGGATTCTAATATTGCTGTGTGACAATACCTAATTACGTCCCCTTATCTTAACGCTGGCATATCACCATATCCCATAGGTGAGAAGACCACACAATTTATCATCTAACATGGAATACTTTACAAGGAAAGGGGATGTTATTAACAATTACACTAGAAAAACAGACATAACCTAGGAGAGGAAATTAGGACCCATGGACACCATAATCAAAAGTCTTATCATCAGACTCCATTGGTGGCCATGGTCAAAACAATCTTGACATATTTGACATTCTTCTTATATTTTATGTCATGATATATTATTTTAATCTAAAATTTGGTAACTTGGAAATTTTAAGTTCTTAGTGTTTTAATGCTTTTACTAAATGTAGGTATATCTTATTGTTTACCTTTGTATGTATTACATACAAACTATTACCTTCAAAATTTTAATTAGGTACTATAATATTTTAGACTCGAGCATTAGGTAAAATTTTATTTCAGTTCATTCATTATTTTTTCCAAATAATATATTGTTAATAATAGTGCTGTCTTTATAGAGATTAAGGCCATAAATTATGTAATTAAAGCACTGTAAGCTTTGGATTCATACTGACTTAATATCACTGCCCCTCAATTTTCTTACTAGCTGCACACCTTGATCAAGTTGCTTATCCTCAACTAATTTGAGTTTCTTCATCTGGAAAATGGGGACTATAACTTCTACCTTACAAGGTTGTTTAAAAGAATATTAACTTATTTGTCTATAGATGATTCCTTTAAACATAAATGTCTTCATTTTTAATATTTTAAATTATTAAATGAGGTAAATGAAGTTTGTAAAATAATTGTCTTATAGACTTGATGAAATCTTTTCACACTATACATATGTGCTGAATCATGACATCGTCTCCCATGAATTCAACTACTGTTTCTATGCAAATAGCTCAAAATTTTTCTCTTCAGCAAACGTTTCTTACTACTAAATTCCAGGACCATAAATACAACTACATATTCCAGTTCTTCTGGATATTGTACAGCTATCTCAAATTCAAAATGTCAAAAGTTGAACTCACTATCTCCCTCTCAACACTACCCTTATCCTACTTTCCAAAGCTCAGTAAATGGCATCATTACTTCCTTTGCTGCCCAAACAAGAAACCGGAAGAGATTCTTCATTCTTCCCTCACTTTTATTGCTCTACATCTAGTCGGTAAATGAAGCTGGCTAATTTATATTTCTATAATAAATAAATGTTTCCTTCTTTCCATCCATCTTACAAACTACCTCTCATCATTTTTTACATGATTTTTTTTTTTTTTTTATGTTCCAGACTCATAAGTGACCACACTTATTTCCATTCATACCCTCTTAATTTCTTTGTTCTCATCATGGCTGGAATAATCTTCCAAATGCCAGCATCTCTCCCCTGATTTCTTAACCACATACCTTCAACAAAATGTTCAGACTTCTTTCCATGGCATACAGAGTCTATATTTGATTTGGTCCCCACCATCATCATTTGCTATTCCCCATCCCTACATTTTGCAGTCTACTCTGAATAAGTTCCATTGTGGAATTTCTGTTTTAATCTCATTAGGAAATGTGTGGGCTCCTAATTCGTCAGTCCCACATCTTCTTTAATTTAACTTATTTCCTCAAAACTCAACTGCTGACTTATCTCCTCAGTAGGTTTCCAGAAAAAAAATACAGGATGCCCAGTGAAATTTGTATTTTAAATAAACAATAATATCTTAGTATAAGTATGTACCATGTAATATTTGCAACACACTTATACTAAAATATCATTCATACTGTGTTTTATTTGTTAAATCTGGCAAGTCCTCTCCACAAGGAAATCTCTCCCAAGAGCTCTTCCAGATTAGTTGCCATGTTCATGCACTAAAATCACATCTACCCCATTACGTACGTATCTGATTGCATTGAATGTATTTAAATACCTCTAAGTGCTAAAAACTGTCTAAAGGAAGCACCTTAAATTGTGAAATTCTTGTAGTTCTATTTTGAAATTTCCTAAATGAAGAGGAAAATTGCATCTGGCAAAGTTGGACTGAATTGTTAATATAATTTTACTATTCTATAGTGATAACTATTTCCTCACTATTTATATTTTAATCTATTTGACTTTGTATGGCTTTTATTATTTTCCTTGTAAGAGCACTGAAACTATGTAACTTAAAAATTGAGGATTTCTTTTTTACATGTTTTTTCAAGGTTTGTAAAGAGATTATAGATGATTTTTCTGGAGCCTATTTTCATGTCTCTGGGACACAAATACAAATGTCAAAAACATAATCAGTTTATGTACAAATGAGTACTTTTATTAATGCTACTAATAATGCTTTATTGATGTGAATATTATAGGTAAATACGATTAAGTGAAGGACATTAGTTTATGAATACCAGTAGACTTAACAAAATGTGGTTTTGGAAAATATTTATAGGTGACAGTTCTAAGCTAGCACAGTTGTATATTTTGACACCAAATACTGTTTGATTGATTAGAGGTGGTTGTAGCCTTAGGGTAACTACAAAATAATTCACAGTGGAAAAATTTTGAAAATTGAATAACATAGGATGCAAATAAAAACTCATAGCAATTGAAGATTGACTGTAGGCTTAGACCTTTGTGATAGTATATCATTGATGGAACGTTTGTGCCTCTGTTTTACTTTTGCTTTTTCCTTTACTTAACAGGTAAAAATTTCTCAAAACTCATCTCTTTATACCACTTAAAACACAATACATATACTATTATGTGTATATGTATATGTATTTGTATTTATAGAAAGAGCCTTAAAGCTAATGGTTTTAAATAAAAATTTAAATAAAATTTTATTTATGTGATTCTTAGCATATTTTGTACCAGTTTAGAAATAAATATAGATATCTCTACTTAACTTTCAAGTACAATAAATTAGATTTACATCCTTAGAAAGGAAGAATTCTATAGGAATTAATACTAATATGTATTGATGGTATCTTACGTTTTCTATTTAGTATTCATAGTTCCACTGAATTCTGTAACACTTAGACGTATTTCTGCTGCTTTCTCCTGGAGTTTCTAAGCAAAACATTGCAATCTTGGTATAATAGAATTTTAGGTTAAATAATAAGGTCAGCTATATTTTTAAGTGTACCTCCTGATGACGTTTGATAAATGGAGTAATCCACACCCCAATCAAGATGTTGAATATTTCAATCAGTCCCAAAGTTTTACTCATGTCCCTTGCCAATTAATTTCTGCTTCCTTGAAGATAACTACTGTTCTGATTTCTATCACCATACTCTGCCTGTTCAAAAATATAAATTAATGGAACACAACAACATACTATTTTGTGCCTGCCTTTCACTCTGTAGTGTTTCAGCAATTCATTCTTGTGTCATGTGTTAGTAATTTGCTCATTTTATTGATGATATTCCATTGAATGAATATACCACAATTCATTTATCCACTCTCCTGATAATGGACATTTGGTCATTTCCAGTTTGGTCCTGTTATGGAAACAGCAACATTCATGCACATATCTTTTTGTGGACATATGTTTTCATTTATATTGGATCAATAGGTAGGAGTGGAATTATTGTATCATAGGGAAGATGTTACCTTAGTTTTACAATGATATTTAACCATTACTTATTTCATTTACTTTCCATTCTCACCAATATTTTGTGTTGTCAGCCTTTTTATTTTTTTAATTATTATTTATTTATTTATTTATTCGTCTGGCTTCTTTTATTGTGCATATTTTTTTGTGTTTTTTTTTAAAACATCTTTATTGGAGTACAATTGCTTTACAATGGTGTGTTAGTTTCTGCTTTATAACAAAGTGAATCAGCTATACATATACATATATCCCTATATCTCCTCCCTCTTGCATCTCCCTCTCACCCTCCCTATCTCACCCCTCTAGGTGGTCACAAAGCACTGAGCTGATCTCCCTGTGCTATGAAGCTGCTTTCCACTAGCTATCTATTTTACATTTGGTAGTATATATAAGTCCATGCCACTCTCTCACTAGCCTTTTTAAACATTCGGTATTGCAAAGAGTGTATATAATTGTATCTTCCTGAGCTTTTAAATGTCATGTCCCTAATAAGTATAATGTTGAAAAAAATTTCATGTGCTTATTGGTCTTTCCTTTGTAAAGTGTCTGTTCAAATCTTTTATGCATATTTCTTATTTTTTTCATATTTTTTATTGAGTTATAGGATTTCTTTATATATTATGGATAAAAGGATTGATTTGTCAGAGATACATATTATGAATAGCTTTTCAAAATGCTGCTTCATTAATCACTTTTAAAAGTGTCTCTTAAAGAAAAAAGTTTTAAATTTTTATGAAACTAATTATACATTTTTTTCTTTTAAGAAAGGGGATTCTTCCTCAAGATACCTTTACCACCCACACAAAGGTCAAGATAGTTTCTTAAGCTTTCTTCAAGGAGTTATGGAGTTTAATTTTTATGTTTATGGCTATGATCTATCTACAATTAATTTTTGTGTTTGAAATAAGATAGTGGTTGAGATACACACATAATTATTTATTTATTTATATTGTTTTCCATTTGCTCATCCAGTAATTTCAGCTCCATTTGTTGAAAACATTTTCCTTTTATCCATTGGATTTCTTTGGACCTTTACTGAAACTCAACTGACATATGTTTAGCTTTAAACTCTGTACTGTTCCATCATTTATTTTTCTCTTCTCATGTCAATGCCACACTCTCTTGATTACTATATTTTTAGAGTAACTCTTAAAGTCAAGAATTGTAAGTCCTAAAATTCCTTCTTTCTGGAAATAATTTTTAGTATACTAGGTCCTTTGTATTTACAAATGAATTCTACATATGCTTGTCCTTTTATACAAAATGCCTGTTGGGAATTTGATTAGTATTGCATTAAATCTAAAGATTAATATGGAGAGAATTATCCTTTTAGCAACATTTTGTCTTCCAATCATCATGCTATACCTTTCAACTTATTTAGGTCGTTCATATATTTTTCTCAAGCACTGCTGTGTTTTGTTTTCATTATAGAGATCTTGTGTATCTTTTGTTGAATTTATCCTTATTTTAATAGTATTTTTGATGCTAGTATAAATTATTTTTAAAAATTGTCTTGAAAATTTTTATTGCTAATGTATAGAAATACAATTTGCCTTTGTATATTTTTGTTATATATTCTGACATTGTCAAATTCCTTTAGTAAGATAATTTATTTTCATGTTTTTGTAAAGTCCTTAGAAATTATACATACACAATGGGAAGTTCTGCTTATAAAGATATTTTTATGTCTTCCTTTCCAATGTTTATGCCTTTTATTTTTTATTGCATTGGTTAGACCCTAGATACATTGAATAAAAGTGATCAGAGTGTAAATCCTAGGGGAAACTGTTCATTCTTACACTTTCAAATGTGAGAGTAGAGGTAAGTTTTATGGATTTTCTATCAGATTCAGGGGAGGGGTCCTTCTATTCTTAGTTTGATGAGAATTTTCATGTCAATTGGTGTTGAACTTTGCCAAACACTTTCTGTACCAATTGTGATGATCATATGCTTTTTAACCTGTATTTGGTTAACTATGTTTTTTATATTTAAACAAATTTACACTTTGGAATAAACTCCAGTTTTTCATTGTCATTTTTGTCATGTTATATTTGATTTGTAAATATTTTGTTAGTGATTTTTAAATCTATGATGACAAAGAATATGAACATATGAATATAAACATATAATTTTCCTTTCTCCTAAAGTATTCATCTGATTCTGGTACCAGAGTTATTGTAGTCTCAAAATAAGTGGGGAATTGTTTATATTCTACTATTTTCTGAAAAAGTTTCAGTAAGATAGATAGTATATCTTCGTTAAATGTTTGTGGGAAACACTGGTGGCTTGATGGTCCTGGAGTTTGGGGAAGGTTTATAAGAATTCAGTTTTTAAAATACATATAGAAGGATATTCATTTTTTTAAAAACTTCTTATATCAGTTTCTGTGACTTGTATCTTAAAAGGAATTAGGCTGATTCAGGTCAATTCTCAAATTCCTTGACATAATACTATTCATTATAGGTTCTTTTTTTCTAATGTTTGTAGAATCTGTAGTACTTTATTTTTTTTTTTTTAATTCCTGATATCAGTGAATTGTGCTTTATTTCTTTTTCTCTTGATCAGTAGAGGGTTCTTTAAATATATTCTCACTGAATCATGCTTTATTTTCTTAGTTTCCCCATGTTATTTTTTCTGTTATGTTGTTATTTCTTGTATCTTTAGTATATCCATTCCTTTTATTTACTTAGGTTTTAAATTTCGTCCCTTTTAGCTTTTTAAGATAAAAGCTTAATTCACCCAAAAATCTTTTTGTTTTACTATGTGCAGTTAAAAGTACACATTTTTTCCTGAGCAGTGATTTGTACTTCAGAAAGTTTAATATGTCGTATTTTCATTTTCATCCTTATAAACTGCTTACTAATGTCCAGTGAGATTTCATCTTGCATAAATAGAAGCATGTTGCCATTTTCCAATTCTTTGGGAATTTTCTTGATATCTATTATCTATTGTTCATATTTATTATTAATCTCTAATTTAATTTTGCTTGTCAAATAATGTGATTTTAGGCTCTTGAGATCTACTGAGGCATATTTTGTGTCAAATTATATGTTTTATCTTGATGAGTGGTCAATAGGCCCTTGGAAAAAATGTGAATTCTGCAAGTTTGTGATGTAATGTTCTATAAATGTTAATTAGGTCAAGTATTTTAATAGTGTATCTCAAATTTTCTATATGTTTGTTGATTTTTTTATTCTACTTGTTCTGTCCATTACTGAGAATAGTTTTAAAATTCCCAAAAAATGATTTAAATATGTCTATTTCTCCCTTTAATTTTGTAAATGTTTGCTTCATTAATGTTTAAACTCTAGTATTAAGTGCATGCATCTTTAGGACTTTTATGTCTTCTTGACAACTTAATCAATAAAAAATTTCTTTTGTCAAGAAAATATTCTTTCCTCATCTTTTGAATATTGTTTATCTTGAGGTCGTTTTTTTCTGATACTTATAACTCCCCCATCTTTTTGTATAATTTGCACTTGCATTATACATCATTTTTGAACATTTTACTTTTAAGTACTTAACCTTAACATATTTAAAATTAGAAGTCTCTTATAAATGACATATAGTTGGATCTTGCTTTTTTATACCTTTTGAAGTGTCTGCCTTTTTGTCTTCACATGACTTGAATTCAATGTAATTAATCACTCACTTTACAGTAACGTTGATGTCAGGTAATGTCATTCCTCCAACTTTGTTCTTCTCCTTCAATATTTTGTTGATTCTGGGTCTAATGCCTCTCCATATAAACTTTAGAATCAGTTTGTCAATATCCTGAAAATAATTTGCTGGGATTTTGATGGGGATTGCATTGTGTCTATGGATCAAGTTGGGAAAAACTGACATAGTGACAGTATTGAGCCTTCTTATCCATGAACATGGAATATCTTTCCATTTACTTAATTCCTCTTCCTCCTCCTCCTCTTTCTGTTTTTTGTGTTTCTGTTCTTGTGTTGGTGTAGTGTTTTTTATTAGAGTTTTTTAGTTTTCCTCGTGTAGATCCTAGATATTTTGTTAGATTTATAACTATGCATTTCATTTTTGCACTGCTAATATAAATGATATTGTGTCATTAATTTCAAATTCTACTTGTTAATTGCTGACATATAAGCAAGCAATTGACTTTTGAATATTAACCTTCTTTCTTGCAACCTTGCTATAATTGCTTATTAGTTTCAGGAGGGTTTTTTTGGACAATTCTTTTGGATTTTCTACATAAACAATCATGTCATTTACAAGAAAAGACAGTTTTATATCTTCCTTCCCAATCTGTATACTTTTTATATTTCCTTTTATTGTCTTATTGCATTAGCTAGAACTTCCAGTATATTGAAAAGGAGCAGTGAGGGGGACATCCTTGCCTTGTATTTGATCTTCATGGGAAAGTTTCAAGCTTCTCACCATTAAGCATAATGTTAGCTGTAGGTTTTTTGTAGATAGCCTTTATCAAGTTGAGCTATTTCCCCTCTATTCCTAGTTTACTGAGAGTTTTCATGATAAACCGGTATTGGACTTCTTTCAAATGCTTTCCTGAATCTATTGATATGATCATGTGCTTTTTCTTTTTTAGTTTCTTGACATGATTGATGACATTAATTGATTTTTGAATGTTGAACCAGCTTTGCATACTTGCAATAAATCCCTTTTGGTTGTGTTGTATAATTCTTTATATACTTTTAAGATTTGATTTAATAATATTTTGTTGAGAAATTTTGCATTTATGTTCATGAGAGAAATCGGTCTCTCATCTGGGCCTCTGAAGGTTATTATTGTTTCAATTTCTTTAACAGATATACGCCTAGTCAGGTCATCTATTTCTTCTTGTGTGAGTTTTAGCATATTTTATCTTTCAAGGAATTGATCCATTTCATCTAGGTTATCAAATTTGTGGGCATAGAATTGTTCATAGTATTCTTTCTTATCATTTTAATGTCTGTACATCTGTAATGATATTCCCTCTTTTATGTCTGATATTATTAGTCTGTGTCCTTTCTCTTTTTTTTCTTAGTTAGCCTGGCTAGAAACTTTTTGATCTTATTGATATTTTCACCGAACCAGCTTTTGATTTTATTAAGTTTTCATTATTGATTTCATTTTCAATTTCATTAATCTTTGTTCTAATTTTTAATATTTCTTTTCTTCTGTTTACTCTGGATTTAATTTGCACTTCTTTTTCTAGTTTCCTAAAATGAAACCTTGGATTAGTAATTTTAGACCTTTCTTCTTTTCTAATATATGCATTTCATGCTATAAATTTCCCTCTATGTACTGCTTTCACTGCATCCCACAAATTTTGATAAATTTGTGTTTTAATTATCATATAAATATTTTTTCATATAAAAATATTTTTTAATTTCTCCTGAGATTCCCTCTTTGATATTTACCTAAATTTAAGTCTACTACATTTCTTCTGTAGTATCAATCCACTGTTAATCTCACCCATTACATAAGGCAACTCAAGATAGTTATTACTCTTAGGCAGTAGTTGTCAATCAGAGGCAGTTTTCTCCCAGGGGACATTTCACTATGTATGGAGACATTTTATTATTATCATGACTTAGGGAAGAGGTCCTATTGACATCTAACACATTGAGGACAAGGGTACTGCTAAACATACTAAAATACAAAGGGAAGCCCACCAAACAAAGAATTCTCTGGCCTAATATGTCAGTAGTACCAAGATTAGGATGTCTTGCTCTTGGTCTTATTTATTTTTCCTCCTGAAGTGTGGCCTGAGGCCTCAACTAAATCTCTGGTCTCTTCAGTGATATCACTCCAATATATATAGTCAGAACTCCAATATCTTTCAGCTCTTTATCAACTCCAGAATCTCTGTCTAGTACACAGAACCAAGTAACTACTTTCTGTAAAGCCTTGCAAAGTCTCTGCATATACACCTTAACAACCAGACCAAGAATCAATAAATCCCTATAGAGATTTGGGGGACTCATTTCGTGCAGATATTTTCTATATGTATCATACCCCACAAATCCCAGCCTTCTCACTATAATTACTACAACTCTCTGTATGATTACTGCATAAAATCAATGTACAAGAGTAAAAATACATTCTTCATGGAGCCAACATTTTTTTCCTGAATATTTTGGGCTTTTCAGCAACCAGAAGACAAAGAAAGGCATCTGTACTGACCAGAGTAATTGATCGTGATAATCAAGGGAGATTAGGTTAATGTTATACCATTGGAAAAGGAAGACTATACTTGGAACCTAAAGGATTCATGTGATGCCTCTTTGTACTTCCTTGCTCAGTAATTCTGATCAATACATTGTCCCAATAACAGCAAGATGATCAAGGACTCTGGTCCTAAAGGAATGTAGATGAGGGTCAACCAAATGTAAAGATACCAACATGCTGGCAGATGTAAAACAAAACAAAACAAAACAAGACAAAAAAAAAAAAAAACACAAAACATGGAATTGAGAATAGAAGGCAGCTATGACTTTTTACAAAGTGGGGACTGAAAATACTGTATTTTATAAAATATTTCTACCTTATACACTAACGATGAAGGACACTGATGGTATATAATATTTCAGAATTTAAATGAAAATTTAACAAAATTAATATTTATGTACACTTTATTGGGCAAGTAACTTTTAAACTGGACAAGGGACAAGGAGGTATTAATCTTTATAAGGTGAATTATCTCTTGGAGGAGATTACTTAGCATTACATTTACTTAACATCTGTTTGTTAAAAGACGTGTTATTTTGTCTTAAATCTTTGAATATGACAGTGATTATAATTCTTATTCCAGTGGCCAAACTAAATATTTTTGCATTAACCATAAGAGAAAATATCACTTTTTAAATTTTGCAATTTAAGCTCTTTAAACTTTAGTTTGGTAAAGCAATTTGAAGCTTTCTTTATGAAATAGAAATGTTAGAATTATTTGTACATAAATAGAAAGCTTTGTGTTATCTGATGGAAGCACTTGTGTTATGTAATTAAACTGAAGTGTCAATACCATTTTAATTGTATTCACTCTTCTCACATGGTGAACTTTAGCATTGATCTAGCAAGAACCTCCTGAACTAGTTTTATAACCAGAATCAAATTAACTTTAATTATACTGTCAAGGTCTCTTATAATTTTAATTTCCTTGATACATCAAGTTTGTAGATAACTATTTAGATGCCGTTGAGGGAAAATTGTTCAAAAGGAAAGTTATTTTGTATCATGTCTTATCTGTAATATTGAATGTTTCTATTCTTATAATATCAAAGCTTTAAAATGTCATTAGCCCCACCCATTTGCCTTTGTTCTATCTCAGAAGTTACTAACAACAGGCTGTTCCCATATAGGCTGACAACTTCCAGTCACTCTGAGAATGTACTTGGCCTTTAGAGTGTGTTCTGCCTGAACACCAAGTAGCTCAGATATGCCAGGGAATTAATGCACCAGGGACAATCCTAAAATTGAGTGATGAGGGCTGGTGGGTATATACCCCAGTTGCCTCCCCCTTCACTATAATTCTGAGATATGTTCCACAACATTTCTCAGAAGGTTCCCAGTGAGATTGAATACCAGTTGCCCACATCAGGGACTCACTCATACATCCCATTCCTTGGCTTTCCTCCCTTTCTTGTCTCACTTGCCCATTCCCTCAAAATCCCTTCTAGTATCACCTTCCAAACAATCTGCTTGTAACCAATCCTTTTCTCAAGACCTATATTTGGGGAACCCAAAATGAAGCCACTAGTCTTGAAATATTTTTGGTTGATTCTAGCCATTAAAAGGCAAAATTAAATGAACATTTATCTAATATGTAACATATTCTTACTAACTACAAAATCATACAATGTGGTATTTTAGTCAGGCTTCTCTAGAGAAACAGACTAATAGAATATATATAGGAATGGATTTATTTTAGGGAATTGACTAATGCAATTATGAAGGTGGTGAAATCTCATGATTTGCTGTCTGTGAGGTAGAGACCCCAAAAGACAGTAGTGTAATTCATTCTGAATTAGAAGGTCTGAGAACTAGGGGAGCCAATGATGTAGATTCCAATATAGATCTGAGGGCCTGAGAACAGGGAACACAGAGTGCAGGAAGAGATTGATGTACCAGCTCAAGCAATCAAGCAGGAAGAGGCAAATTCTTCTTTCCTCTATATTTTTGTTCTGTTCAGATTCTCAAGAGGTGGGATAAAGCACACCCACATTGGGGAGGACAACTGCTTTACTGAGTAAACAAATTCAAATACTGCTTTTATCCAGAAACATGCTACAGACACATCCCCAAATTATGTTTAACCAAGTTTCTAAGTACCCCATGATTTAGTCAAGTTGACAAAAAAATTAACCATCACAAGTGGCTTTCAAATTATGTAGAGAGTTAAGCATAAAATCTCTAGGTTTATCATTTAGAAGTTTCAAAATAATAAATCTCTTGAAATAAAGTGTTCTGCATGCAATAATTAAAAGCAACTAAACTGAGGATTCTCTGAGTTACTCTTTAACATTCATAAGTGAGGCACAGTGAATTAGACTAATAAGTGTACTAGGAAAGTTTCTCAAGCAATAACCAGAAACCAAGTAATGTTTCTGGAAAATTCAACCTAATATGTCCTCTGTAAACATTCACCACTTTCAAAGATAAATGAGAGAGGAGTGACATCAGTGAGAACGGTGTAGTAAGAAACTCCAAAAATCTGTCTCATAAAAGCAATAAGAAAACTGTCAGAAACTGTCAGAATTGACTATTTCAGAACTCTGTATGTTAATCACAACCGGGGGAATGCTTAACCAAGAAAAAATAGCTCTACTTCAGTAAAAACAGTGAGCTTTTAACCCATTCTTGTCTATCTCCCCCTCTCCAGCCCATTGGTGGTCTTGAAGAAAACAGCTAGCATTTCAAGTACAGCTACCAATACTGGAGAGAGTGGAACAGACCGTATTCACACACAAAAGAGTATGGTTGTTTGTTTAGGCCTGACTGGTTATTTCCTGAAGGAAAGACTCAAGGGACCTGCTTTTATCTCACCTAACATAAACCTTTCAAGTGCTGAGAGTGTTATTTAAGGGGCATTTGATGTAAACCTTTATATGCAAATGTATTTGTTGCTGCTGCCTGGGGCAATGAATAACAGTTGGGGCAAGCAATAGATTAACCAAAATCTTGAGAGGAAATTCTGGGAAGAGATGCCTTAGAGAGTTAAGGCTTTGAAAATCTCCAACATATTCTTGGGAATTTAGAAATTTAGGTGTATGCCCAGGACTGTACACATCCCCAACGAAGACCTGAGAAGGTACCAAGCTCTCACCTTTGGCTAACATTCAATTTCTGTGCAAGTAGGAAATAAAGGATAAGGTAGAGTTTTAAACCACCTAGCTGAATATTAAAGGCACACCATAATACACACATATACACTGGTTTGATTTGCAAAACAAAACAACAACAACAAAAAATGACTAAGAAGTTTTTATTTTTAGTTCCAGACATTTAAGGACATCTCAATCCAATCACTAGCTGACCACTAAGCTAAATGGAACAGAGATTTCAGAGGCCACATGTGACCAAAAATAAATCAGAAACGTTTGGTCAGAAAAGTCTCTAAACAAACAATAGAAAGGGAGGAATAATATTTCCAGAGTTTCCACATTATAATATCCAAAATGTTCAGTTTTCAACAACAAAAAGTATGATGTGGCAGGCAGAGGAACAAACAGATATATATATATATATATATATATATATATATACACATACATATATACATATATATATATATATATATATATGTCTCCAAAACCTATTGGAAAAAAAAAAAACCCAAAAAACAACAGAATCTGTTCTAATGAAGCACAAACATTGCACTTACCAAAAACATTAAATAATGTATTTAAATTTTTTTCAAAGAACTAAACAATAAGAATCATATCTCACCAAATAGAGAGGTAAATAAAGGAGTAATAGAAAGAAACAAAATTAAATTCTGGTGCTAAAAAGTTTACTAGATGAGCTAATTTTAAGATTTGAACAGGGAGAAGAAAGAATTAGTAAATTTGAATACAAGTCATATCAGATTATCCAGTTTGATGAACAGTAACAACAAAAACAACCAAGAATAAAGAAAAATAAACAAAGCTTAAAAAACATGTGAGACTACATGAAGTTTACTAACATACACATAATGGAAGTCTCACAAAGAGAGGAAGGAAAGAAAGGGGCATAAACTGTAAAAACTTCAAGTAGGATAAAAACAAATCTACACTGAGACACAGTTAAATCAAACTGTTAAAAGCCAAAGCCAAAGAGAGAATCTTGAAAGCAGCAAGATAATAGCAACTCATCATATAGATGAGATCGTAAATAATATAAACATCAATTATCAGAGACCATGAAGGTCCAAAGGCAGTAGAGTGAAATATTCAAAAAGCTGAAAGAAAAACAAAACAAAACAAACTATCAACCAAAAATCCTACATCTGCCACAATCATCCTCCAAAAATAAATAAAAATTTAAGACATTTCCAGATGAACAAAACAGAGAGAGTTTGTTGCTAGTAGACCTGGTTTACAAGAAAGTATTTCTAGACAAATTACTAGAAACTCACAAAGTAACAAAACTGGCTTAAGAAGAAATAGAAAATTTTAATAGACCTATAAGTAAAGAGATAGAATTAGTAATAAAAACACATCCAAAAAATAGGCCAGGACCAGATGACTTTACTGGTGATTTTTATCAAATTTTAAAGATCAATTAACATGAATTCTTCTCAAAGTCTTATACACAACAGAATGTGAGAGAACACTTTGTAATTCTTTTTATGAGGCAAGTATTACCCTTATGTCAAAGCCAGATAAAGACAACATAAGGAAACTAGAGACCAGTATATTTTATGGCTATGGCTGCAAAAATCCTCAACAAAATACTGGCAAATCGCATACAGGAGCCTATTTAAAGTAATCTACACCAAACCCAAAGTGGGATTTATCCCAGGAATGCAAGGATGGTTTAATATATGAATATCAATCAATATAATACACCACATTAATAAGAATTTTCTTTTTTCATAAAGAAAAATACCTCATGATTACTTCAATAGACACAGAAAGAAAGACTTTGACAGAATCTACAGTATTTTATGTTTTAAAAAACTTAATAAACTAAGGATAGAAAAAGTTTTCTCCTAATACCTGGAACAAGACAAGGAGATCTAGTCTTACCTCTTCCATTCAGTACCATACTGGAAATTCTAGCCAGGTCTATTAGACTACAAGAGGAAATAAAGGCACCCAAATTGGACAGGAAGAAGCAAAATTATTCCTGTTCACATATTACTCATATCTAATCTAGATAGATAGATGATATAGATTTAGATGTAGATATAGACATAGACATAGATATAGACCTCCTAAAGAACCCACAAAAATAAAGTTAGAGGTAAAAACTTATTTCAGCAAAATTGCAAAATACAAGATCAAAATACAACAATCAGTTGCATTTCTATACACTTGCAATGAACAATACAAACATGAAACTAAGAAAAATATCCCTTTACAATAGTTTCAAAAAGAAGAAATACTTTGGAAGAGATTTAACCAGAAAGTAAGAGACTTGACGAAAAATATAAAACGTTGTTGAACTAAATAACATGTCACCTAAATAAATAGCATATATCACATGTTCAGGAATTGGAAGACTTAATATCACCAAAAAAGCAAGTCTTATCAAATGAGTATACAGGGTCAATGCAATACAATCAAAATCTCAGCTTCCTTTTTTTGAAGAAATAAAAATATGGTCCTAAAATTCATATGGAATTGCAAGCAATCCAGAAAAGTAAAAACAATCTTGAAATAGATGGACAAAGTTGGGGAACTCAGACTTCCCAATATCAAAACTTATTCCAAAACTATAGTAATCAAAACAGTGTGGTACTGGCATAAGAACATACAGACATATAAATCAATGGACTAGAACTAGGAGTCTAAAATTAAACCCATACATTTATGGTCAGTTGATTTCTAACAAGAGTCACAAGACCATTCAGTGAGAGAAAGAACAGTGTTCAGCAAATTGTACTTGGACAATTGAATACGCACAAGCAAAAAAATGAATTTGGATCCCTACCTCACATCATATACAAAAACTAAATCAAAATGGATTGAAGACCTAAATGTAAGAGTTTACATTTACTCATAGAAGTTACTACAAAACTCAAAAGGAAACATGGTGTGTAAATTTTGTCATCTTGGATTAGGCAATGTTTGTTTAAATATGATACATGCACACACAAATCAACAAAAAATAGATAAATTGGACTCCATCAAAATTTAAAACTTTTTTGTCTCAAAACACACTATGAAGAAATTGAGAAAACAACCCACAAATGAGAGAAGGTATTTCCAAATCATACACCTGATAAGGGTCTAGTATCCAGAATATATCATGAACTCTCATAACTCAACAACAAAAAATAAACAACTGGATTTTAAAATAAGCAAATGACTTAGATGTTTCTCCAAAAAGATATACAGACAGAAAATAAGCACATTAGACAATGCTTAATATCATAGTCATTAAGGAAATGCAAACCAAAAACTATTTCACAGTCATCAGGATGGCAAGATGAGAAAGAAGAAAAACAGGAAAAGGAAGAAGAGGAAGAAAGGAGAAGGAGATAGAAGAAGAAGAAGAAAAAAGAAGGAACAGGAGGTGAAGGAGGAGTAAAGTGGATAAGTAGGAAGGGGAGAAGGAAAAATAACAAATGTTAGCAAGGGTGTGGAAAATTGGAACCCTCATAAATTGCTTCCTGGCAGTGTAACATGGCGCCCTGCTGTGGAACCAGTATGATTGTTCCTCAAAAATTATATGTAGAGTTACCATATAATCCAGAAATCCTACTCCTAGGTATATACCCAAGAGAACTGAACACAGGAAAACTTGTACACAGATGTTCATAACAGCATTATTCATACTAATCCCAAAGTGGAAACCACCAAATATCTATCAAATGAATGAGCTGGGGATGGTCCAAGATAGTGGCACAGGAAGATCCTGAACTCACCTTCTCCCATGGACACACCAAATCTACAGCTATACATGGAAAAATTATTGCAGAAAAAGAGCTGAAAATTAGCTGAACAGGTCCTAAACAAAAGAGATGAAAGGGCCACATGGAGATGGATAGGAGAGGCAAGATGTGTTCTTGCCAAAAACTTCACCCTCAGCATGGTGACCCACAACAGGGAGAGATCTCATGGATCCAGAGCTATTCCCTGAGGAGCAAGGGGTTTATACATGCTCCACACCAGGTACCCCAACACTTGGAATCTGCACTGGAGACAAGGGCCCAAAAGTGTCCAGCTTTGGAAACCAATGGGGGTTTATGTCCAGGAGACATAGATTGGGGGTGGGGGGTAGAGGATATGAGATACTCATTTGGAAGGGTTCATGCACAATATCACTTGTCCTGGGACCCAGTGCAAATGCAGAAATTAGAGAAGTGCCTGAACTAAATGTGAAGGAGATTTACTTGCTAATCCTAAAGCACCTCCTGGAGGGGCAGGGATTAGTTAGGAATTTCTTTGGGGATGGAGGCACTAGCAAGTAACGTTTTTGCACTCTCCCTAACACAGGTGGGCTCCCACAGACACAGACTCACTAAAGCTGTGGGCATGCCCCACCCCCAATGCACTTCCCCTGCCTTCCTAAAGCTGTGGATGTGCCCTACCCCCAGAACTCTCCCAAAGCCTCACTACAGCTGGTGGGTGGCACAGTACACACAGGAGATGTGCCTTAATCACTTGGCAATGGTAGCCAGAAATGTTGCACTCCTGCGCCCATGAGACTGTAACAATCAGAAAGACAGTTCTGGAAGGCCACCGCACCCAGGGGCACTGTTCAGACAGCAAATTGAAACATAAGCCCAGTCTATCTGTGAAAAAGACCAATTTACTTGTCCTGAAGCTTCAATCTGAGGGACAGGCTTCAGGTTTGCCACACATCTAGACGCTAAAGAGGCACTCTCAGGAAATGTAGGCAGGGAGACACTATTCTTATTCTCTCTCTTGGCCTCACCACAATTTACTGGTACCTCCCAGAAAGGAGCTTATATACTGAAGCCCCATTTTTTTCAACTGTTACCCAGGAGACTCCTCCAGATCTCCTGGTCTAGAAGTCAACTAAGTTATGACTGCAGTCCCACAGAACTGTATGTAATTGCATAATTTAAAGCTATTGCCTGAGTAGCTGGCTCCCAATCAGCCTGAAATAGGTGTTAACTGCGATTTCTCTCATTGGAACACTGACAGGTCTTGCCCCTTAACTACTGGGACCTATCAAAAATAAACCAAGCTAATTTAGAAATTCACAAAGGTTTGAGAGACATCCAATAGCTAGGACAAAGTTGAAATAAGGTTCATCTCCTAAATAAGGACATTCCTTCAAGATTGGGAGAGATAGCTAGTCCACAAAATACATAGAAACAAACACAGAGTCAAGCAAAATGAGGAAACAGGAATATGTTCCAAACAAAGTAACAAGACCAAATATCAGAAAAAGTCCTAATGAAATGGAGATAAGTAATCTACCAAATAGTTTAACAGGAGTAGTCAAAAAGATGCTCACTGAACTCAGGAGAGGAATGAATGACCACAGTGATTGATAATTCCAACAAAGAGAAAGAAAATATAAGAACCTACCAAATAAAAATCATAGAGATGAGAAATACAGTAATTGAACTGAAAAATAAACTAGTGAGGTTCAGCAGAAGACTACACGATGTAGCAGAATGGATCGGCAACCTGGACTACAGTAAAGTAGAACTCAGTGAATCAGAGCAGCAAAAGGAAAAAGAATTTAAAAAGAAGTAAAGATAGTTTAAGGGACCTATGGGACAACATCAAGTGGAATAACATTCAAAGTATAGAGAGAAAAGGGGTTCGAGAATTTATTTGAAGAAATAATGGCTGAAAACTTTCCTAACCTGGAAACAGACATCCAGGTCCGGGAAGCACACAGCATTCCAAGTAACATCCTATTGATAGATGATATGGATGCTACCATGAAATCAGCTCCATAAATTAAGGTCCAAAAATTATTTTGATGTGTTGGTAATGTTATTGTTCTCCACACAATGGAAGGTAAACCTTACAAAAATTCAGGGACATGCCATGTCAGGAAATTCACAAGGGTCCAGTGGTGTGAAATACCCCTTCAAAATAAAGGACAAAATATTATATCTTGCACTACCTACGACAAATAGAAGAGTGCAATGTTTACTATTTTCTTAAAATAAAACATTCCACAACTTGGAATACGTCTCAGATACATTAATCAAGTAATACTGAAGGCTACTAGTTTTGAGTGGGAACTAGAGCAAAAAGGGGATTTGCAAAATGTCTAAGCCCATAAGACCCAGAAGATCTTATTAGCACTAGAGTAATATTCTATATGAAATATGCACTAGAGAATTATTCCTTGTGAAATATTAATTCACATGAATTGCCTCTGAAAAGTTCCAGTAGAATTCTGGATTTTGGCATCCCAGAGTATACACCATTCAAGATTGAGCATAAAAGAGTCCAGAGTGCCTAAGTCAATATCCACCTGCATACCACCACTTCACCAACTCATGTATTTAAGCTTATAGTCTAGCTTCATGGGGGGTGGAGTGTTCATCTGACTAACTAATGGGAGGAAAATTCCTTAACCTGTTCACAGATGATCTAGCATATAATGTTGGTATATGTCAAAAAATGAACTGCTGCTACACTAAATCTCCATTTACAACTGCTCCTAAAAGACAGGGCTATGGAGGGATCTTCCCCGGGGGAAGAACTTTAAGCAATTTACCATGTTATCCATGTTGTGTGAAGAGAGAAGTAACCCAGAGTAAGCATATGTAGAATCATGGGCAGTGGAATCTAAATTAACTGGTTGTTTAGGTGCCTAGAAGTAGCAAGATTGGAAGATCACAGACAGGAAAATCCAGAGAGTTGTGTGTATGGACGAATACAGAAGATACAAAGTGTGAAAATATTTGTATTATGCCCACCAAAGAACATAGACTTCAGCAGAGACAACAAACAATAAAGTGAACAGGATGATTGAGCCAATAGATATCAGTCTTCAACTATCATAGTGTTTTCTCAGTGGGCTAACAATGATTAGTTATCATGGCAGATATGGAAGGTAGCTATGCACTGGGCTAACAGACTGGTATCTGTAATAGATCACAAAAGTGGTCACAAAATGCTTTCTCTGTCATCAATCTAGAGGTGAAATATATTTCTCCACCGCTTAATCTCTGTTGGTCGTGAGACATGCTTTGGCCAATTTGATAGCAACAAGTATAGTATAATGTAAGCAAAAACTAGAAAAGGAGTTGCATATCAGAACGTTTGCTGTCTCACTGTTATTGCAACTCTACAATCAGCCTGCTGGAGAATGAGAGGTCACTTGAAGAATAACCATGGTTACTCGGCCAAAAACCTGCTACCTACCAGATATGTAAGGCCATTCTAGATAATTTAGAAGTCTTTTGACCTTCCATCTGACCACAGACATATAAGAGGTTCCAGAATAAATCAACTGGATCAGCACAGATCCACAGAATCATGAGCTATAATGAATGGTTACTCTTTGAAGTCACTAAGTTTTGAGATGGCTTGTAAAGCAGAAACAAAATAAGTACATAGAAGTAGAGTGTTGATGTAAAGGAACTTTAAAAATACAACCTTGACTTGAGGAAGAATTGACATGCAAAACAGAAAAAGCAACAAGAAAACTACTATGTCAGGTTGGAAAAGATGGTCACCAGTTATACAGTTACAAACAATTGACAACAATGTATTCTGCCTAAACATGTAAGGTAAAAAGGTACCCAATTAACTTGTGAACCTTGGCAGAAAAGTCTCCAGGTGGAAATTTGAAAGTCAGAGTTGGCTTCTCTTAATTTCAAATGATAAGATATGAGAAAAGAGGGATAAACTTCTAAAATATGGTTCCACATTGATCACCCTTGACCGAGGAATTCATTTTACAGAAAATAAAGCACAGTCTTGAGCACATGACCCAAGGACCCACTGGCCCTACCACATATCACAACATCAAAAAGTTGCTGGCCAGATAAAGCAATGGAATAAACATTGAAGATATAGCTGAGAATGCCACTTAAGGATGACACTCTGAAAGAATGGGTCAAATCCTTCAAAATGTGCTGTCTAGCTTAAAGCAATAGCCATTGTATGGTCATTTATCCACAGCAAGTAGAATACACAGATCTAGAAGCTTAGGAGTGTATTTGTCTCAGTCACTATCACTGAATATTTCACTTGAAAGAAATAATACTGGCCATTACTGCAATTTTAGACTCTAATGACAACAATAGACATATGAAAGTCTTCCTGGTCACTTTTGGCTTTTTATGCAAGTAAACCAGTAGTCAAAGAAAGTTATCATATAGTAAGGGTAATCGACGCTGGTCAATCTGAGGACATAGGGCTATTGCAAGATAATAAGAATGGGGAATTATATATTTGGCACTCAGGTGATCCACTTTGGCTTCTACTGCACAGTTTTTACTATAAATGAACATATACAGCAACCATAGACTGAAAAGTGCATGGTATCCTGGAGCTCAGATCCTCACAGGCATGTAGGCATAAATCACATCACCAGATAAGCTACAATGACCAAGTTCTAGCCAAGAGGAAATTATATCTAAAGTATGTAGTAAAAAAAGAAGATATTGAGTATCAGTTATAGTATGAGAAACAACTACAGCAGTGGAAGCTATAGTCCGTCTAATTAATCCTCATCTTATTCATTTTTGCAGAAAGTGCAACCATTCAGAATCCTAGAGAAGCTGTAACTAGATAAAGTTAACCTAATGTCAGAAGAAAGTAGACCTGACTGAAACAAGGGATGGACCCTAGTGAATGCTACTGGTGTCCTCCCAACTCACCTTTACTAGGCGAGTGTACCCATTCTCCCGCTGCTACATGTTGTAGTTGTTAAGGCTCAAAGCAGCCCCTTTCTTTGGGGAATATACCTCAGTCAAACAGGAGCTGTCTCATCTGTGAAATTAAGCTCCCTTTCTCAAATGGATAACGTAAGCATCAAATGGGAAATTGACATTGGGGTAAAAAGACAGGCACTCTTTCTACAGTGTGGGACCAAATCTGCCATGCAATTTGTGCACCAGGCCTACTAGCAAGATAAGGCTGAAGCTCACCATAGCCACTTTCTGACTTACATATTTTCCCTTGTTGTACTCTACTGCAAAAATATAGATAGTAAATAGTTTAGGTTTTGAAATCTGTATGATATCTATTCCAATTACTCAAATCAGCCATTGCAGCATGAAAGCAGTCATATATAATACATAAACATATTTATGTGCCTGTGTTCCAACAAAATTTTATTTACAAAAACAGGCAATGGACATCATTTGGTTCCTGGCTACAGTTTGCCAACCTTTGATCTAGGTTATAACAATGGTGAGAACACTGAATATTAAATGCAGTGAGCCAGATATGTACTCAGAGGAAGATTCATAGTCTTAGAAACATTAATTACTAACTCTGAATGAATTAAAATTAAAATAAATAAAAATTTCATTAAAGAATAAATAAATTAGGGAAATAGGAAGTAATTAAAGGGATAAAATCAGTTATGAATGGATTATAAGAGCAAAAACAGCAAAGACAAGTTGAAAGAGTTGAACTTTAGAAACCTCAAAAAAACCCCAAAACTCAAAAAAGCCTAATTAATATAAAATGGATAAAATATAAATACAAAAATTAGAACTGTACGGCTTCCCTGGTGGCACAGTGTTTAAGAATCCACCTGCCAATGCAGGGGACACGGGCTCGAGCTCTGGCCGGGAAGATCCCACATGCCGTGGAGCAACTAAGCCCGTGTGCCACAACTACTGAGCCTGCGTTCTAGAGCCTGCAAGCCCCAACTATTGAAGCCTGTGTGCCACAACTACTGAAGCCGGTGCACCTAGAGCCCATGCTCCACAACAAGAGAAGCCACTACAATAGAAGTCTGTGTACCACAACAAAGAGGATCCCCAACTTGCCGCAACTAGAGAAAGCCAGCGCACAGCAATGAAGACCCAACGCAGCCAAAAAATAATTAATTAATTAATTAATTAAGAAAAAATTAGAACTCTAAAGAAGCTCCATATGCCATTTACATTGCTCCAGATGATACAGATGAACATCTTCCCATATTTTATAAATCCCCATTATAGTGTGACTGAAAACTGGCAAAAAGAGTAGTACATGAAAGTAATAGGTAGCACATGACAATTGAACACAAAAATGGATTCAAACATTCCATATATAATACCACAATTTAAAAGATGCAATATAATAAAATAAAATCCCATACTCATATAGAATATATTCCAGGACTGTAATGATATTTCAAATGTAGGAAATGTATTAAATATGTGAATATCTTGATAAAATTATTTGATAAAAAATATCTTGATAAAATTATTTGATATAATTCAATATTTACTCCTAATAAAAGCAATCAGTATAACAGAATACATGCCACTATATGCCTTAGAACACATGCACTATGACTAATGGTGAAACATTAGGAACATTCTTATTAAAGTGAGAATCCAGTGGAGGTAGCCTGTTATCATCACTATTTTTTAAAACATTTCTGAAAGTGCCAGTCTATGGAATTTAAAGGAGAACAAAATAAGTGGCACGGATATTTCGATAGGCAAAGAGTAAAATAATTATTTGCAGATTAGGAAACCATAAAAGAATAAAAGTTTACATGTATAAATATGTGTGTGTTCAAATGTATGAATATATATACATATATGTGTATACATATTATAAAATGATTAATAAGTTTAGTAAAATGACTATTAAAAAGTTAAGTATACAATGAATCAGTAGAGGATGATGACAAGCACTTAGATACTGGGTTTCTAGGAAACGGCTCAAGACACAACTCTGCCAGTACCAACTGTGTAATATGAGTATGGACTTAATCTCTTTGAGCCTCAGCTTTGTGATGTGATAAGCTGACATAACAATAATACCTACATAATATAGATATTTCAAATTATTTATTATTCAATATCCAATACTTATATTTACAAAACAGTAATATTTCACCTGAATATCAACAAAGTAAGAAGGTAATGTAGACTATGACTAAATGATTATCCAGAACACTATAAAGTTTACTGGAGTATAGTAAAAAAAAATTAATAACATTAAAAAAGAAAACTATACAAAGCAAGAGGCAAACTCTGTCCTTTGGTAGGATGTCCAAAAGATATGTGTATTATAATTCTCCCTTAATTGATATATATACATTTTCAGTTGCAAGGTAATTAAAAAATACATCTGTTTAATTTGTTTAATGTGGAACTTGTTAAAATGATAGAAGGGCAATTGGGATGAATGACATATATAAAGATTCATAAATTTTGTAAAGTAAAAAAAGAGTATAAGCATAGTTCTTTACTAATCAAAAAGTATTCTAGTTATCAACAGCATACCATATAAGTCAGAAGTGGAAAACTCAGTGAAGTAGGAAAGGAAAATGTAGACAGGGGAAATAGGAGTGGGGAGGAGGGAAAGAAAGAGAGATAGAATTAAACTCTTTCCTGAAATCAGTGAGAAAAATATGAATTAGAAAGTGGTGTTAGGATAAGTGGCTAGCGTTTTAAATATTTTTTAAAAGCCTATATGCAAAAAATATATCAATGAACAAAAATCTGGGAATTTGTACACATAAAAATATAAATGAAAAATGAATATTTAAAAATACATTTTTGGATTAGTAATTTGAGAAATGAAGATAAATAAAACTTTTCTTCTGTTATTAGATTAGATAAGGATAAAATATTAGAAATTCCAATGTTGATGTAGAAATAATTCTGTAGAAATATAATTTGGTGTGACACACATGGAAGGAAATTTGACAATAAACAAGATTATTTTAAATCTGTACATAATTTGATTCATAATTTACAATTTAAGGACTTTAATCTTAAAATGTACATATGAATAAATATGTTAGCTATTGTATTGATTTTAATAAGCCAAATCTTGAAAGCAAACCAAATGTTTTAGATTTGGTTAAATATATTATGATGAAGCCAATTGAATATGTTATGGCTATTTAAAATATTGATTTATTTAATTTATTTATATAACTTATTTTGTTTTCATTGCAAGACATACTGCATTAAATTTTTACATAATATTGCCAACATAACCATGGAGCTCACTGTGATACTCTTTCAACATTTTTAATGAACCAGAAGTAATAAAGTGACTATTTTTTCATATGTTGAAATGGAGCAATAATAAGGCAGAGAAATAAGTCAACACAAATATATTAAATTTTCCCTGACTATACTACCTCTAAACTTTACATATTACAATGTATATTATATCTAAATCTAAGTCACCACTAGAGTTGTTCACATTCCTCAATACTTGGTAGGACTAAATGCAATATAAAGTAGTTTTAGGGTTGGTTCTGTCATAATGTTTTATATTAGTATAATTCTAATCCAAAAAAAAACTGAGAAAAACTAGTGTCAGGTCGATACAATTCATTCATTTCATCCTACTAAATACATGTCACTATAATTAGAAATAACTATTGTTTCAAAAGTATTCCTTTTTCAGATAATTTCAGACATCACAAAGCAATCATAAAGAACAAAAGTTCCTTTGTGTGACTGAAGGACTTTGTGAAATAAAAGTTACTACTAAAGTGCTTAATAATAACACCCAAAACACTGTTAGGCTTTAAATAGAAGAAATGGATAAGTAGATATGATAACATCTGCTCCCTCTGTTGCCACAGACGCTGATGAGGAGCTGCACTAGAAATACTTCTCTAGGTAATGGCAGAATTCTAGTACTGCCTAAAATGTGTAACACACACAAACAAGCAACAAAACTAATTGTTCTAAATCTCATATTTATCCAAAGAGTGTTTAATAAGACATATAGCCACTTATACATTCCAAATACTCCATGTGAATGATAACTGTGAACAAAAAATTACTAAATTTTAAAATAGTCTTAAGGATGTCCACTATGCCACAAATTTAATCCCAAATTCTAAGAATAAATTTAATTTTAACTTTAATATAAATATTAACAATATACCCATGTACCTATGTTCACTTAATCTATGACAAACAAGGCCAGAATATACAGTGGAGCAAAGACAGCCTCTTCAATAAGTACTGCTGGGAAAACTGGACAGCTACATGTAAAAGAATGAAATTAGAACACTCCCTAACACCATACACAAAAATAAACTCAAAATAGATTAAAGACGTTAAATGTAAGGCCAGAGAGCGTAAAACTCTTAGAGGAAAATATAAGAAAAACACTCTATGACATAAATCACATCAAGATCCTTTTTGACCCACCTCCTAGATAAATGGAAATAAAAACAAAAATAAACAAATGGGACCTAATTAAACTTAATAGCTTTTGCACAGCAAAGGAAACCATAAACAAGACAAAAGACAACCCTCAGAATGGGAAAAATACTTGCAAATGAAGCAACTGACAAAGGATTAATCTCTAAACTATACAAACAGCTCATGCAACTTAACATCAAAAAAACAGACAAACCAATCCAAAAATGGGCAGAAGACCTATATAGACATTTCTCCAAATAAGACATACAGATGGCCAACAAACACATGAAAAAATGCTCAACATCAATAATTATTAGAGAAATGCAAATCAAAACTACAATGAGTTATCACCTCACACCAGTCAGAATGGTCACAAAATCTACAAACAATAAATGCTGGAGAGGGTGTGGAGAAAAGGGAACACTCTTGCACTGTTGGTGGGGATGTAAATTGATACAGCCACTATGGAGAACAGTATGGAGGTTCCTTAAAAAACTAATAATAGAATTACCATATGACCCAGCAATCCCACTACCCAGAGGAAACCATAATTTAAAAAGACACATGCACCCCAATGTTCACTGCAGCACTATTTACAATAGCCAGGACATGGAAACATCCTAAATGTCCATTAACAGAGGAATGGGTAAAGAAGATGTGGTACATATATACAATGGAATATTACTCAGCCATATAAAGGAACGAAACTGGGTCATTCATAGAGACGTGGGTGGACATAGAGACTGTCATACAGTGTAAAGTAAGTCAGAAAGAGAAAAGCAAGTATTGTATATTAATGCATATATGTGGAATCTGAAAAAATTGGTATAGACGATCTTATTTACAAAGGAGAAATAGAGACACAGATGCAGAGAACAAACATATGGATACAAAGGGGGAAAGTGGGTGGGTGGGATGAATGGGGAGATTGGGATTGACGTATATACACTATTGATACTACATATAAAATAGATAACTAATGAGAACCTACTGTATAGCACAGGGAACTCTACTCAATGCTCTGTGGTGACCTAAATGAGAAGGAAATCCAAAAAAGAGGGAATATATGTATATGTATAGCTGATTCACTTTGATCTACAATAGAAGCTAACACAACATTGTAAAGCAACTATACACCAATGAAAATTTTAAAAGAACAATAAACTTGGTATTTAAAAAATTCACCAAAAATAAGAGAAAATTCTACATATAAAATTTTGTTATCTGCAAATCATAAATTTGTCTTTTCCTTGCCAGTATTCATAGCTTTTCTATATCATATCCATGAAATTTTATATTTATCATATACCTCTAGATAAAATAAACATTAAACTAGTGATAGTGGGCATTCTTAATTATTATTTTAGTGGAAATGCCTCCAGTGTTTCTTCATTAAGTATAGTTTTTTCTGTTGATTTAAGCAAGATTTTTTGATAATAAAGTGTATATTTACATTCATATTTTCATATGGTTTGTCTCCCTCTAAGAGATGAATATTATTCGAGTCCTTATGTAGACTAGAGGAAATAGAAAGAAAATATGATCTATTTGAACTACTGATACACTATATTAATAGGTGTTCTGATATCAAGCAATGATTATATTATTGGGATAAAAATCTTTGTCAAGAAAGAGGAAGAGATGAAAAAGCACATGCTCAATTCCTTTCAGAGAAGCCTTTCTTCCGATAAGCCATTAACCATAACTTAGTCAAAAAGCAAATCATAGCTCCAATGGAAGCTGAGAAACTGTTTATTTCATGTTGTCACATACCTAACCGAAAAAACGGGAGTTTCTACTAGAAAAGGAAAAAGAAAACATACTGAGCCTCAACAGTGTCCCTACCATACATTGTTTCCATATTGAATGGCTATCTAATATTCCATTTAATGGATATATTAGAATGTATTTTACTAATTTAGGTAATTTCCAAATTTGTTATCTTAAGCAATTTTAAAATAAAAATTTCCTTGTAAATATAAAAAAACAATGACTCTGCCAAATAAATCATTACAATACAAAATAAAATGCCATAATATTATAAGCAAAATTCATGGCTGTGTTTAAAATGATATTCTCCTTTTTGTGCCGGTTTTACTTTCTTCAGTATACGGATTCTTGATACACTGTAATATTCTTAACTGCTAACTTTTCTAATGCATTTTGTATTCTATTAAATTGCATGATTTAAAAGAAAATAATAATAAAATATTAGTCTTCTATTCCTGTGTTTTAAAACTAATTCTTGCAAAGCTGACAAAACATATATCTCATTTATAATATCTTCCTCTTTTAAGTGTGAATACAATTTAAATTTTCTCTCTGGTAAAAGTTTTTCCTTTAAGATTGTGAGTGATGATTTCAAGCAGAACAAATAACCATAGAAATAAATCCCTTGGTTTTAATTGACTTCTGCTTTTATTGCTAGTAATTGTGTATAATTGCTGTCTTTCCAAGTGATAATAAACAAAAATATCATTAAAATAAAGATAATTTTCAAATCAAGACTTACCCTTGAGTGATTGTTCCCATAACAATTACTGATTACATCTGGATTTGCTGTCTTTTCCATGCAAAACAAATTACATGTGTTATTTAGCCAAACTTTGTAGAGTTAATATCTGTTCATAATACTCTATTGCAAGTATTTTATACAAGAGACTAAAGAAATAGGGTAAATTATATTTACAGAAGAAATCAAATGAATGTCAAAAATACTGTTTATCTAACTATTGCAAATAGAATATAAATTAAATGTCTAGGATATATTTTAATTTATATTTGATTGTTTTAGGTTATGTATTTTAAAGTGTCTTAAAATTATCATGATGTCTTTTAAAATAAAATACATATCATATGAAAGTGGAATAGGGCATGGGTTTTATAAGAACACAAGGAACAAGTGCCTTTATAAAGAATAGTTTAAAGAAAAGTAAATTAAAAAATAAAATGGTCAGCATGAAAGTACATAAGAGAAGGGAAATAAACTATAAAGAACCAATTAAGGCATGCAGGAAAAAGATAAAGACAGGAATAGTAGGCCATGTCAGCTATTTCATTCAAAAAGGATAGGAATAGCTTTAACAGATATATCAGAAAAAGAGAAACACCAATGCAAATAATAATATTCAGTAAGAGATATAAAATTAAAATTATTTTCAAGTGTTGACTCAGACTTTCAGCTCCGTATTATTTTAAATCAGGTAAAGAAAACATCTGAAATAGTAGGAAAATTATAAAAAAGAATTCTAAAGAAATCAAATATGAAATTTTTCACCTGAGAATTTCAGTTTCTTTTCTCACAGACATGTAACAAATTGCTATTTAGGAAGAGAGAGGAAAATATCTATAAAATAATAAGTGTGTGAACACAAATTCGTGGTATATTTGCCTTAAAATTAATGGTCAAACATTTTAAATTTATGATAATTCTACATATAATTAAAGGTTAAAATAGCTGCAAAATATTGTCAATACAAAAATGTTCAAAGAGATTGCAAATATTCTGAAGGGTTATAAGTGAACCATAAAAGTAAATGATATATTTTTCAGTCATATTGAGCTTCCTAATGAGTTACCCTGGGAATAAGGTCTAAGCTGAGTTTTCTAACTTCTTCATTAATGAAATAAGAGAAAAATAAATAGGATATCATTTTAAATTTTAAGTTTTGCTAAGTTAGGATTAGCAGAAATATATTACAGAATTACAGAATTATATATTATATTATATAATTACACAATTATATATTATAGAATATATAAACAGAAGTATATTATAATGAGATCTAACCTGGACAGAAATAAATTAAGGCACTAAATGACAAAATGTTAGCAAACTTGCTTAGTTTTATGTGGACTATATGTAAAATCCTGAATAGAATACAATCTCATACTTTACTTCTATTTCTTTTAAATATATACTGAATTTATGTCTGTGGTTCAATAGACGTGAGGGGTCTACAGGAATCATTAAAATCTGATTTGTGATATTTTTTATTTAGATGTAGTCCCCTTTAAAATTGTGTAGTCAAAGACAGACAGTAAGGAGTATGATTACTTTTACTAAAGTTTAAGAGTTCTTCATCCTGTAATGAGCCCTGTTTTTTCAAAGGAGAAGTAGAAATGTACATATGACCTTATTAACAAACGGATTCAGTCTAAAAATAATTTTTAAATAGCTTGGTAAAGAAAATTAAAAGTAAGAACACAAACATTTGGTTAAATACATAATTATAATACGTTACCTATAAACAGTACTATGTTATGTGCTTGGTGCTTCTTAGACAATGAACTAATTTATTCCTCACAAGGACACAATATCATTATATCCACTCTCATTTTACAAATGAGGACATTTAGACAGACATGCTAGGTAGTTTAAGGTCAACTGGCCCTCTAGTGACAGTTAGCATTCAAACCCAGATAATCTGGCTGTGGAATCTGTGCTCATTGTCAGTACCACAGACAGTTTTGTTTCAAAGATTTGCTATTGCCCCTTCAAACTGGGCAGGCACAAATGGGTGCTTTACCAAATGCAATAAAAATAACCTGAATTGGAGCCCAAGCATGAATTTTGAAAAGAGCATTTCTCCTGTCTAAATGAGACAGCTCTCTGAATCTACTTAAGTTTATCATGGTCAGTTATATCTAGAATACAACTTCTACACTAGGGTGAGTGATGTTGGGTTAGCTGGTTGGAGGTATTACTTAGTAGACCTGGAGGCTTTCAACAGGGCATGCAATTTTGTGAAAAATCCCTCATCATATCACTTTGCCAACACAGTATCACAGGATTACGGGCTGCCAATTTTAGGGTACGACGTGCAGCAATTTCTTATAAATTTACATTCATACTTTTATTTTACATATAGGAAAACCTGGTAGTTTATGGAAATATCTTTCTCTCCCTCTTTCACTTTCTTTCTTTCTTCTTTCTCTTTCTTTCTTTCTTTTTCTTTCTTTCTTTCTTTCTCTTTCTTTCTTTCTTTCTTTCTTTGTTCTTTCTTTTCCTTTCTTTCTTTCTCTCTCTCTTTCTTTCTTTCTTTCTCCCTTCTTTCCTCCCTTCCTTCCTTCCTTCCTTCCTTCCTTTCTTTCTAACCTGGGATAGCTTCCTAAGGAACTATCAAGTTCTAAAGAGCTTATGCCTAGCCTAGAAAATGTAGGTAATGACTGTGAACTCTAAATAGATTGCTCATCTAATAACAATTTTTATTTCTAATTTCTCAGGGCTTTGTCTCCAATATTACTAATTTCCACATTTTAGCTATATAAAAACTTTCACTAGCAGATGTAAATAATTCATGTAGGTTAATATTTAAGTGTGTGTGATACATTACTTAATATAGTACAATATTCTTATCTTTAAATAATAATGAAATGACATTTAGACTATCAGTTCCTTTCATACCTGGTCTACTGTGCTTTTGAATGAAAAAAAAAAGGAATCTAGCATTTTAACTCTAATATTTAATATAAAATTACTAAAAATATTTTGACCAAGGTGACCTTCCTATGGATTAGAAAAATGTACACTTCATACAGTAAGTAAAGAATAATCACTTCACCCTAGGCTATAATAACTTCTCAAATGCATCACTAAACAAGTTTATGGTTGGCTTAGATTTTAGAGAAAGAAACCCATTTAAAACTTCATTAACTATACATGTGTGCCGATGATATGTTTTACTAGAGGGGATTTTTTTTTTTTTGTCTAGTACTACTTTTCATTGTTGCTAATTATATTGAAATATGTGAATCAGTCCAACCATGAAAATCAGCACTGAACCATGTATTTAGGGTCCAAAAGAAATCAGGGCAGCCTAATGAAAAACAGGTAAAGAGCCTCAAGAGGATAAGGAAGTAGGTGCAACGAAACAGTACATGTTGCTTGTCTTTTCTAAAGCTCTTTATGTTGGTGTTTACGGCAACCTGTGGGGGGATTCTGAATGTATCTAGCGAAGAGAAACACTAATGCTTTCTCATTTAAAAAAAAAAATGCTTAAAAGCCTACGAGGAGCAAAGGCAGAGGAGAGGTAAAAGCAATATGAATATGAAGAATTGCAATAAAAATTTTGTAAATCAAGTCAAGTTTCCCCAAAATCATTATTTAATTTATATCAGACTAAAACATTTTATATGCCATGTCTTTAAACAAAGACCTCTGACAGATAAACACAGATAGTCCACTGGTTGGTGGCTACTAAACTTATCAGAGTAAAGTTAAAAATGATCCGAATGCATTTTTATAAAAGATGGTTAATAATTAGACACTAAAAATACTATACCAATAATATAAAAAGTATCTCAAAATATGAATTTCTGTATTTGTAATAGAGCATCATCTTTGTGTCCCCAGAAAGTGATTTTCTTAGATATAGCTAGTGGTTAGGCCTACGTAAAAGAAAGAGTACAAACCTTTTCACTATTTTGACAGGAGTTTTGTGGGGGGTACATGTGGGAGACTAAGGGAGGACTCTAAGCTCAGTCTTGGTATATGATTTTAGGAACTTTTCTCTTTAATTGTTTGTACCTAATGTGCTATGGAAAGTGATTAGAGGAATTGATGGGTGAGGATACATATGAAATGTAAATTAATAATTCTTATTCTAATAATCCCAGTTCCAAAAACAGACTCTCGGAAATAACATAATAGGCTATTTAGGAACAAAAGAGTGAAATATAAAATCATGGAAGCATATAAGTGAAGATCCACTCACAATCTGTGTGTCCCTAAGATGTGTAGAATGATTTTTTGGGTGACTATTCCTTCTAATTTTTTTACCATATCATTCATACACAGAGTAAAATGTAAAATTTCTTCCTCAAATAAAGGATTCAATAGTAGAAAAGTCATAGCAACATTATAAAAACACACAAGAATTCAAACTTTCTCCTTTTTTATTTTTTATCAAAGTATATGCCACTTCCTTTAAATAAACAGAACCATGTAAGAAGAAAAAGTGAAGTAGAATTATTCATAAATTTGACTCTCAGAAAAACTATGGAGGTGGCAAGTAGAATATTCCTTATGGAAGGGAAATCAGGAAAACGAATAAATCAAAAATGTATTTACTTCTTAAACACGTATCAACAGACTGTTATTACTTTTGTTAAGTGTTCCGTCCTGTTGCATTTTCATAAACAGGCGTCTAATTTTAAAACAGCATTGGGCTTCACCAGTATCTCAACAGCATGATTTTATATGACAGATTTATTTGGATTGCTATTTAGATGTAAAATATTTGGAATGGCTCTATCTATTGTTTGGATGAGTTACCTTGTATGAACTAGAAATGTATGCTGAAACTGCCAGCTACTGCATAAAATATTTCATTAACATCAAGACCTCATTTGTTAGATTGAATTGCAGTCTTTTTGCCAAATTTCCCCCACAGATATATTCTATTTTAGAAAAATCGAATAAAAACAACACACAAATAAAAAGACAATTAATTAATATCTGTGAAACTCAGAATGCCTAGAATGCAAGCATTAGTGCTGTATATGATATAAAATTGCAATTAAATTTCTATTTTTATTAAAGTTTACATAACAAAACTACCACACACTTTGAAAATTTTAAACTTCCTGTAATGGCAGAGATTCATTCAAATTAGATATTCCCTCTTTCTTTCTCTGTCTCTGTCTCTTTCTCTCTCTCTCTCTCTATATATATATATTTGGATGCAAATTAGTATTATATGCAGAGAAAATATTTTAGATCTTATAAGACCATTTTTGTCATTTTAGAATATAACTTCTAGATAAGAACTATTATCATTAGTTAGCCTTGAGATATATCATAGATAATGAAGGTGCCACGGCCTGTTTTATACATTAGGGATTCCAACTTTAGCCTGATCTGTGTTTGCTACTGTGACCAAACTATCTGATGAAGTGAAAGATTACTCCCAGCAACAGTCATTTTTAAAAAGCAGGTTGGCAAAATGGTTCCATGTAGTCAGTCTGAGACACTGAAAGAGCCTGCAGCTGATAAGAGAACAGCAGGGGTTTCCCACTTACAACCATCTTATAACTGTTTGAACGTAATGGAGGGTAAAGCTGAAGGAAACATTTTCCAGAAGGGTTCTAAATGATTCAGGAACATGTACTGATTTTTATTCACACCTGACAATATGTAACATTAACAGGCAAAAGGAACATTCTTAGTACTCTTGGTTAGATCAGAAAATAGCCTCAACATATGGAGGATCCTAGAAGAAAAGAGTGTCAGTATGTGGAAGAAAGCAAAAACATGCCCAGGGAATTTGCTGGATGTGATAATACCATCAAAAAGAAGAAGGCAACTGGTAGATGAAAATGCACCATGTGGAGGATGACTTACCACCACAAATGCATATTTATAAACACATGGGGGAAACCTTCAATGCTTCCCACAAATATGTGCATTAGACTATAAAGATTAAATAAGTTTGCTTAAAGTCATAGGATTAGGTGGATTCAACTACAATGTGAATACAAAAAGAGAATACAAGAGTGCCAAGGCCTGAGATTTTGAGGTGTGTAGTAGGGAAGAAGGGGAATCTGTGGGAATGCATGTCCTAATAACAGGGTAAATGCCAGTGGCTTTGAGACCTTATAAAGGGAGACATCATTTTTTAATTCCCCATTTTAAAAAAGCGTGTGATCTAATAATGCTGTAAGATCTTGCTCCTGTTTCGTACCGCGCACGCGCACACACGCACGCACAATGTTTAGAAATTAAAACAAAAATTCCTACTTCACTGCTTCCCTGTTAATTGTTCTTCTATATACTTTCTGATAGAGAGAAACTCTTCTTAATTTTTGAGCCAACATCAGAGGGCATGGCTAGTTTGTCATGTCTATCTCTCTCCATTTACTTAAAACTTCACCTGGAACAAGTGTGAGAGGGAGGAGGGAGGTCAGAGAAGGAAGCTTCAGGGCAAGGTTGAGATAGATCTTACATTTTTTATTCAGTAAAAGAATATTCCAAAGGAGTTTTCAGTTTGGCAACACATCATAAATAAACTGCCTGTATTCTTAAAATACATTGATAAATAAATATGTGGTCTTGCTTACGTAGATAATGTGAGCTGGCCTGTAGCTCCTGGTATTTAGGAGTAGACATTGGGATTCCCAAACTCCATAAGTTAGGAATGGCCATACAGCAAGCTGCCTAGCCATACCTTCTTCACCATCAGTGTCTATGACTTGAATTTCAACTTGTGTTGTCCGCATAACCTTTTTATCCTGCTTCTAAAAATTATCTATCACCTCTATTTCATCCTATTTCACCTGCTAATTCCATTAACAGGTTAAATTTCCAGAGCCTTCAGGCCATTTTTCAAGCCTGAGGTTGTTTAGCAATACTAGACAGTAAATACTTCCCCAAAATACTACGCAATGCCATTTTTTTAATTCTCTATTTTGGTCTTGATTTCTCTTTTGCAGTGACTTGATCACTAGTTTCTTCCCTCTTATTAAAAAAAAGTTCAGAAATTTTTACAATATATTTTGTTTAGGAGGACAGTGTGTTTGTTACATGGCCAGATCCCTGGCAAGCAAATAGACAAACTTAGAGACTACACATTTGTAGTAGGTAATTCGCAAGCAATCTCAGATAATTGACAGTTAAAAATCTCCCTGACCCTTTTCTACCTCTCAGTCTGAAACATTACATTCTTTCTGTGCTTGAAACACAATTCCAATTCCCTCTTCCTAGAACTCTGGCTCTCAGCTTCTCATGGTTATTTATAGTTTATGGCATATAGATGGTCAGTCACAGATGGCAGTAACTCTTGGTAGTTCTTCTGGAAAAGTTCTTCAGTTATCAGCTGCATGCTTGGGTATCTTGTTGCCTGAACTTATTAGTCAAGAACCGATATTTTATCTTAAAAACTGATTTGGTTTCCAATGAAAAATTTTCAGAAGATATGAATTTACACATCAACCTTCATGGCCCAGCCTTAATTGATATTTCCCTAGCAATCTTTGGCAAAAATCCAGTTACAAAACATCTTCGGTGCTGCTTGGTCTTACTTTTCCATTTGCAACATTCAATCTTAAATGCTTCACTTCCCCAGAGGATCAGGGGCCAATGTCACCACTCACCACAATATGAAAGGTTATTCCTAGCATCTTTACATTTGATCCATAGTCAGAGTTACCACTTGAAAACATTCTACTCAGAGATTAGCTGGCCTGGTTGGGTGTACCCCACCTCAGCTCTAAGGATTTTTTTTTTTTAACATCTTTATTGGAGTATAATTGCTTTACATTGTTGTGTTAGTTTCTGCTGTACAACAAAGTGAATCAGCTATACATATACTTATATCCCCATATCCCTCCCTCTTGGCCTCTCTCTCCCACCCTCCCTATCCCACCCCTCTAGGTGGTCACAAAGCACCGAGCTGATCTCCCTGTGCTATGCGACTGCTTCCCACTAGCTATCTATTTTACATTTGGTAGTGTAAATATGTCAATGCCACTCTCTTACTTCGTCCCAGTTTACCCTTCTCCCTCCCTATGTCCTTAAGTCCATTTTCTACATCTGCATCTTTATTCTTGTCCTGCCCCTAGGTTCTTCAGAACCCTTTTTTTTTTTTTTAGATTCCATATATATGTGTTAGCACACGGTATTTGTTTTTCTCTTTCTGAATTACTTCACTCTGTCTGAGATTCTAGGTCTACTACAAATAACTAAATTTTGTTTCTTTTTATGGCTGAATAATATTTCACTGTATATATGTGCCACATCTTCTTTATCCATTCATCTGGTGAAGGACACTTAGGTTGCTTCCATGTCCTGGCTATTGTAAGTAGAGCTGCAATGAACATTGTGGTACATGACTCTTTTTGAATTATGGTTTTCTCAGGGTATATGCCCAGTAGTGGAATTGCTGGGTCATATGGTAGTTCTACATTTTGTTTTTTAAGGAACCTCCACACCGTTCTCCATAGTGGCTGTATCAATTAACATTCCCACCAACAGTGTAGGAGGGTTCGCTTTTCTCCACACCCTCTCCAGCATTTATTGTTTGTAGATTTTATGATGATGACCATTCTGACCAGCGGGAGGCGATACATTATTGTAGTTTTGATTTGCATTTCTCTAATGATTAGTGATATAGAGAATCCTTTCATGTGTTTGTTGGCAATCTGCATATCTTCTTTGGAGAAATGTCTATTTAAGTTTTCTGCCCATTTTTGGATTGGGTTGTTTGCTTTTTGATATTGAGCTGCATGAGCTGCTTACATATTTTGGAGATTAATAGTTTGTCAGTTGCTTCGTTCACAAATATTTTCTCCCATTCTGAGGGTTGTCTTTTCATCTTGTTTATGGTTTACTTTGCTGTGCAAAAGCTTTTAAGTTTCATTAGGTCACATTTGTTTATTTTTGTTTTATTTCCATTTCTCTAGCAGATGGGTCAAGAAGGATCTTGCTGTGATTTATGTCATAGAGTGCTCTGCCTATGTTTTCCTGAAAGAGTTTGATAGTGTCTGGCTTTACATTTAGGTCTTTAATCCATTTTGAGTTTATTTTTGTGTATGGTGTTAGGGAGTGTTCTAATTTCATTCTTTACATGTAACTGTCCAGTTTTCCCAGCACCACTTATTGAAGAGGCTGTCTTTTCTCTATTGTATATTCTTGCCACCTTTATCAAAGATAAGGTGACCATATGTGCATGGGTTTACCTCTGGGATATCTATCCTGTTCCATTGGTCTATATTTCTGTTTTTGTGCCAGTACCATACTGTCTTTATTACTGTAGCTTTCAAGTATAATCTGAAGTCAGGGAGCTTGATTCCTCCACCTCCGTTTTTCTTTCCCAAGATTGCTTTGGCTATTCAGGGTCTTTTGTGTTTCCATACAAATTGTGAAATTTTTGGTTCTAGTTCTGTGAAAAATGCCATTGGTAGTTTGATAGGGATTGCATTGACTCTGTAGATTGTTTTGGGTAGTATAGTCATTTTCACAATGTTGATTCTTCCAATCCAAGAACATGGTATATCTCTCCATCTGTTTGTATCATCTTTAATTTCTTTCATCAGTGTCTTATAGTTTTCAGCATACAGGTCTTTTGTCTCCTTAGGTAGGTTTACTCCTTGGTATTTTATTCTTTTTGTTGCAATGGTAAATGGGAGTGTTTCCTTAATTTCTCTTTGAGATTTTTCATCATCAGTGTATAGGAATGCAAGAGATTTTTGTGCATTGATTTTGTATCCTGCTACTTTATCAAATTCATTGATTAGCTCTAGTAGTTTTCTGGTGGCATCTTTAGGATTCTTTATGTATAGTATCATGTCATCTGAAAACAGTGACAGTTTTACTTCTTCTTTTCCGACCTGCGTTCCTTTCATTTCTTTTTCTTCTCTGATTGCTGTGGTTAAAACTTATAAAACTATGTTGAAGAATACTGGTGAGAGTGGTCAACCTTGTCTTGTTCCTGATCTTAGGGGAAAGGGTTTCAGTTTTTCACCATTGAGAACAATGTTGGCTGTGAGTTTGTCATATATGGCCTTTATTATGTTGAGGTAAGTTCACTCTATGCCTACTTTCTGAAGGTTATTTTATCATAAATGGGTGTTGAATTTTGTTGAAAGCTTTTCTGTATCTACTGAGATGATCATATGGTTTTTCCCCTTCAATTTGTTAATATGATTTATCATGTTGATTGATTTGCATATATTGTAGAATCCTTGCATTCCTGGGATAAACACCACTTGATCATGGTGTATGATCCTTTTAATGTGTGGTTGGATTCTGTTTGTTAGTATTTTGTTGAAGATTTTTGAATCTATGTTCATCAGTGATATTGGCCTGTAGTTTTCTTTTTTTTTAACATCTTTGTCTGGTTTTGGTATCAGGGTGATGGTGGCCTCATAGAGTGAGATTGTGAGTGTTCCTCCCTCTGCTATATTTCGGAAGAGTTTGAGAACAGGTGTCAGCTCTTCTGTAAATGTTTCATAGAATTCACCTGTGAAGCCATCTGGTCCTGGACTTTTCTTTGTGGGAAGATTTTTAATCAAAGTTTCAATTTCAGTGCTTGTGATTGGTCTGTTCATATTTTCTATTTCTTCCTGGTTCAGTATTGGAAGGTTGTGCTTTTCTAAGAATGTGTCCATTTCTTCCAGGTTGTCCATTTTATTGGCATATAGATCCTTGTAGTAATCTCTCATGATCCTTTGCATTTCTGCTGTGTCAGTGGTTACTTCTCCTTTTTCATTTCTAATTCTGTTGATTTGAGTCTTCTCCCTTTTTTTCTTGATGACACTGGTTAATGGTTTATCAATTTTGTTTTATTCTCAAAGAACCAGCTTTTAGTTTTATTAATCTTTGCCTTCGTTCCCTTCATTTCTTTTTCATTTAGCTCTGATCGGATCCTTATGAGTTCCTTCCTTCTGCTAATTTTGAGGGTGTTTTTGTTCTTCTTTCTCTAATTGCTTTAGGTGTAAGGTTAGTTTGTTTATTTGAGATTTTTCTTGTTTCTTGAGGTACGATTGTATTGCTATAAACTTCCCTCTTAGAACAGCTTTTGCTGTATCCCATAGGTTTTGGGTTGTTGTGTTTTCATTGTCATTTGTTTCTAGATATTTTTCGATTTCCTCTTTGATTTGTTCAGTGACCTCTTTGTTATTTAGTAGCATATTGTTTACCCTCCATGTGTTTGGTTTCTTTAGTTTTTTTCCTGTAACTGATATCTAGCCTCATAGCACTGTGGTCGGAAAAGATACTTGATAAGATTTCAATTTTCTTAAAATACCAAGGCTTAATGTGCAACCCAAGATATGATCTATCCTGGAGAATGTTCCATGAGCACTGGAGAAGAAAGTTTATTCTGTTGTTTTTGGATGGAATGTCCTATAAATATCAATGAAGTCCATCTTGTTTAATGTGTCATTTAAAGCTTGTGTTTCCATATTTATTTTCATTTTGGCTCATCTGTCCATTGGTGATACTGGGGTGTTAAACTCCCCTACTATTATTGTCTTACCGTTGATTTCCCCTTTTTGGCTGTTAGCATTTGCCTTATGTATTGAGGTGCTCCTATGTTGGGTGCATAAATATTTACAATTGCTATATCTTCTTCTTGGATTGATCCCTCGATCATTATGTAGAGTCTTTCTTTGTCTGTTGTAATAGTCTTAATTTTAAAGTCTATTTTGTCTGATATGAGAATTGCTACTCCAGCTTTCTTTTGATTTCCATTTGCATGGAATATCTTTTTCCATCCCCTCACTTCCAGTCTGTATGTGTCCCTAGATCTGAATTGGTCTCCTGTAGACAGCATATATATGGGTCTTGTTTTTGTATCCATTCAGCCAGCCTATATCTTTTGGTTGGAGTATTTAATCCAATTACATTTAAGGTAGTTATCGATATGTATGTTCCTATTACCATTTTCTTAATTGTTTTGGGTTTGTTTTTGTAGGTCTTTTCTTTCTCTTGTGTTTCCTGCCTAGAGGAGTTCCTTGAGCATTTGTTGTAAAGCTGGTTTGGTGGTGTTAAATTCTCTTAACTTTTAATTGTGCGTAAATGTTTTAATTTCTCTGTCAAATCTGAATGAGATCCTTGCTGGGTGGAATAATCTTGGTTGTAGGTTTTTCGCTTTCATCACTTTAAATATGTCCTGCCACTCCCTTCTGGCTTGCAGAGTTTCTGCTCAAAGATCAGCTGTTAACCTTATGGGGATTCCCTTGTATGTTATTTTTTGCTTTTCCCGGCTGCTTTCAATATTTTTTCTTTGTATTTAATTTTTGATAGTTTGATTAATATGTGTCTTGGCATGTTTCTCCTTGCATTTATCCTGTATGGGACTCTCTGTGCTTCCTGGACTTGATTAACTCTTTCCTTTCCCATATTAGGCAAGTTTTCAACTATAATCTCTTCAAATATTTTCTCAGTCCCTTTTTTTTCTCTTCTTTCTCTGGGACCCCTACATTTTGAATGTTGGTGTGTTTAACGTCCCAGAGATCTCTGAGACTGTCCTCAATTCTTTCTATTCTTTTTTCTTTATTCTGCTCTGCAGTAATTATTTCCACTATTTTATCTTCCAGGTGACTTATCCGTTTTTCTGCCTCAGTTATTCTGCTATTGATCCCTTCTAGAGAGTTTTAAATTTCATTTATTGTGTTGTTCATCATTGTTTGTTTGCTCTTTAGTTCTTCTAGGTCCTTATTAAATGTTTCTTGTATTTTCTCCATTCTATTTCCAAAATTTTGCATCATCTTTACTATCATTACTCTGAATTCTTTTTCAGGTAGACTGCGTATTTCCTTTCATTTGTTTGGTCTGGTGGGTTTTTACCTTGCTCCTTCATCTGCTGTGTATTTCTCTGCCTTCTCATTTTGCTTAACTTACTGTGTTTGGGTTATGCTTTCCACAGGCTGTAGGTTGGTATTTCCTGTTTTTTTTTGCTGTTTGCCCCCAGTGGGTAAATTTGGTTCAGTGGGTTGTGTAGGCTTCCTGGTGGAGGGGACTGGTGCCTGTGTTCTGGTGGATGAAGCTGGATCTTGTCTTTCTGGTGGGCAGGACCGTGTCCAGTGGTGTGTTTTGGGATGTCTATGAACTTATTAGATTTTAGGCAGTCTCTCAGCTAATGGGTGGGGTTGTGTTCCTGTCTTGCTAGTTGTTTGGCATGGGGTGTCCAGCACTGCAGCTTGCTGGTCCTTGAGTGGAGCTGGGTCTTACTGTTGAGATGGAGATCTCTAAGAGAGTTCTTGCTTATTGATATTACATGGGGCCCGGAGGTCTCTGGTGGTCCAATGTCCTGAACTCGGCTCTCCTATGTCAGAGGCTCAGGCCCAACAGCTGGCCATGGCACCAAGACCCTGTCAGCCACACAGCTCAGAAGAAAAGAGAGCAAAAAAAAGAAAAAAAGAAAATAATATAAAATAGTTATTAAAAAAACTTAAAAAATATTAAAATAAAAGAATAAAAAAGTACTAAAAAAAAAAAAAAAAGAAGAGAGCAACCAAACCAATAAGCAAATCCACCAATGATAACAAGTGCTAAAAACTAAACTAACATAAACATAAAAATCAGAAACTGGTCATTCACATACAACAAACCCCAAGTCTACAGTTGATCCCAAATTTTACTGCCTCAATTTTGGGATGATTCATTGTTTATTCAAGTATTCCACAGATGCAGGGTACATAAAGTTGATTGCGGATATTTAATCCACTGCTCCTGAAGCTGCATGGAGAAATTTCCCTTTCTCTTCTTTGTTCGCACAGCTCCTGGGGTTCAGCTTGGGATTTGGCCCTGCCTTTGCATGTAGGTCGCCTCTGGCATCTGTTCTTCACCCAGACAGGAGGGGGTTAAAGCAGTGGCTGATTAGGTGGCTCTGGCTCACTCAGGCCTGGGTGACGGAGGCATACGGAATGGGGGGCGAGTTTGCGGCTGCAGAGGCCGGCGTGACGTTGCAACAGCCTGAGGCATTCCATGTGTTCTCCCGGGGAAGTTGTCTCTGGATCATGGGACCCTGGCAGTGGTGGGCTGCAAAGGCTCCCGGGAGGGGAGGTGTGGATAGTGACCTGTGCTTGCACACAGGATTCTTGGTGGCTGCAGCAGCAGCCTTAGCATCTCATGCCTGTCTCTGGTGTCTGTGCTCATAGCCGTGGCTCACGCCCGTCTCTGGAGCTCATTTAAGTGGTGCTCTGAATCTCCTCTCCTTGCGCACTCCAAAACAATGGTCTCTTGACTCTTAGGCAGTTCCAGACTTTTTCCTGGACTCCCTTCCATTTAGCTGTGGTTCACTAGCCCCCTTCAGGCTGTGTTCACACAGCCAACCCCAGTCATCTCCCCGGGATCTGACCTCCGAAGTCTGAGCCTCAGCTCCCAGACCCCACCCGCCCTGGCGAGTGAGCAGACAAGCCTCTCAGGCTGGTGAGTGCTGGTCGGCAGTGATCCTCTCCACTTTGTCCTCTGCACTCTCCTCTGTGGCTCCGGAGCTCCCCACCCCTTCCCCGTCTCCATCAGTGAAGGGGCTTCTTAGTGTGTGGAAACTTTTCCTCCTTACAGAGCTCCCTCCCCAGTGCAGGTCCCATCCCTAGTCTTTTGTCTCTGTTTTTTCGTTTTTTTTTTTTACCCTACCCAGGTACGTGGGGAGTTTCTTGCCTTTTGGGAAGTCTGAGGTCTTCTGCCAGCGTTCAGTAGGTGTTCTGTAGGTGTTGCTCCACATGTAGATGTATTTTTGATGTATTTGTGGAGAGGAAGGTGATCTCCATGTCTTACTCCCCTGCCATCTTGAAGGTCCGTCCAGCTATAAGGATTTGATTCACACAACCTGGATGTTATACTTTGTTTCAAAGATGCAAGACAAGAGATAAAAAATGTAACATGAGTACTGGGATCTTCTCATTTAATAAGAAGAATGCATATGACTGTTTCTTGGAGATGGGGAGATGAATGTGTAATTAGATTTCCTTGAACCTGATTGCCTAGTAAATTCCATTGTTGTATAATTGCAGTTGGGTTAGTGCAGGATGGGGTAATTTTGCCTCATGGTTCCTAAGTACATATATGCTAGATGTTGACACAGTTTCTACCTAGGAAAAATTGAGGAATTAGTGTCTACGCAATGAAGCTGAGGGGCATAGGCAAGGACAATTTCTCAGAGGGTCATATATCCCATTCTAAGATGTTTAGCATTACCTTAATGAAAACAGGAACCATTTAAATACTTTAAGTATATTTTTTTAAAAGGTCAGATATACTTTTTACTTTTTAGAGTGATTTCTCTTGTAGCAATGTGGAAAATTATGGTAGGTATGGGATGATGTGATCAAAATCGTAGTTAGGAAGAAGTCAGTGGTAATAGTTCAGAAGATTGATGACAAATTAGAAAGACTAGAGAGTGGAGGATAAATTTTAGAGCTATTTAGTAGATTAGGAATAGAATAAGTTCATAATAAATTGAATTTAACTAATGGACGGATATTTTTATGAATATTCCTGAAATATACTGAAATGCTGTTATAATATTCTGCTTCTGTAAATCTGCTTCCCCATACTGGAATTTCACCATGAACTAGGGATGGGAATGAGGAGAGAATTTGCTGGTATCCTAATATGCAGGCAAACAGTGAACAAGTTGTGGGCAAGTGGAGTGAGATCTGGGTTTATTTAATGTTTTCTCCAATGTCCATTAGCTAGGCCTACTGGACATAATGGTACCATATAGGTAAATTATGGAAATGAGTTTAGGACATCTCAAAATAGGAAGCTAATTCCAACTGAGTATCTTTCACGTGCTACACATATGATATTAAAAATTAAGAGATTTGCTTTCCAATATTAAAGGATATATTTTTGTGAACACCATAATTCTTTTCTCTCTGTTATCCTCTAATAATACATTTTGTAAAGAAATGTCACAATTGTAATTTCAATATACAGTCATTTTATAAAATGCCAACCCAAATTTGGCAAAAGACATGAGGGACATGTCTTACACAAAAGGAAAACACTGACAACAGAAGATTTTAAAGCAAAAACATACCTAAATTTTGATTCACTATGAAGTATGCTGATAAAAAGAACATTCAGAATTTTGTGAGTCATGAAAGCTTATTCTAATCTAAATTACAAATTAACTTCTGCCAAACCTAAAAGCTTTCTGAGGAGTGAAGAAATCCTTATGAATATTTTGAATTTCACCAATCACAAGGCACAGCTAGAATCTTTAAGAAAACTTTGCGTGTCAGTTATCTGCTGATTTTGTTTTTGTTACACCTTGAAATCACTAAGAGACATTTTAAAATGAGAGCCCACCATGCCTTCAATGCAGCTAACCTTCAAAATACTCACTTTCTCATGTGTGTAGTAGGATATGCTTTGCTTTTACAGTAGTCATCAAATTTAGTGTGTGATGAGAACTTCCCATTCAACTTACATCTATTTATAGAAATATTTTAGATAAGCACAGGACATCTTTCTTTATTGATCATCCCTTCATTACTGCTGAATACATAATCTCCTAATTATACATACCAAATGACAAGAGACAAATATCCTTCAATGATGTCCAATTTACATAGAAGTTATATCCATTCAGTACTTTAAAATCCTGTTTATCTAGGTATTACTTTGCATTACAAAATCCAGACAGGCAGGTTAACTCTCAATGAAGTCATACAGATTACCTCCCACCCTGATCCTCCAAAGAAAGCAGAACTATTTGAGTAGTCTACAATTGTCACCTCCAATCCCCAGGAATATGTTTTATCACGGAATGCATTTTCACTGTCTTTTCAAGGATATGAGATTGCTTGAATTGCTGGCTGCAGGGGATCCCAGTAATTTTTCTCACACACTAGCCCTGCAAAATTCACCCCCTGCATGAGAAGATGGCTCAAGAGATGAAGGGGTAGCAAGGATTTCAAACTCTCACAGGGAAGAAAACTATCTGTTTTTAATTGTGTTTTGGTTTGTGTTATAATAGAAATCATCTCTATTGCTATGTGATATGTACACAATAAATAGGTTTTCAGAATGATTAAACGCCTTAGCCTCACTTCAACTATTATTTTCAAAAGCCATTTATTCTGGGCATAGTAGAAAACCATAGCAAATATTTATGAAATCATTTGACTCCAGTATTATTGCTTTGAGTACCTTCAATATTCTCATCTTTCCTAAAGAATATGCATCTGATGTTTTAAGTAACAAGGATACAATTCATGCCTTTTATAAAGCATTTATTAATAACATAAACATTTCTGATTCCTTACAGAAATTATGACCTGAGTAATTATTTTTCCATTTTCTCAAAAAATTAGAATCCAGGAGGTTTTTAATAAAAATGACTGAAAATATAAAGTAACTCATTTCGGAAAAAATTTGGTAAAGAGTCAGTTGAACTCCAGTAAAGATACTCCAAAGCATGAACCAAAAAGGCATTATAGTAACTCATCTGTGAATGGCAAAGATGTTTATTTGATTTTATAAACTTTTCATTCTTAAATAAAAAAACCGATAAAGCATTACTTTATGTGGAGAAAGTTGTCTGAAGTTGTTCTTGAAAACATAATTTTTCTTGGCAATTCACTAATTGAACAAGAAAAATTATCATTTTATTTCTCCTTATCACCATTTCTTCATCAATACAGTGAGTCCCCTACATACGAACCTTCAAGTTGCAAACTTTCAAAGATGTGAACCTGTGTTCGCATGTCGGATCACGTAAGTTAGTTCACGTGTCTGGTGTATATTGTCAGGTGAATGCCTCCTCTATAAGTGGTTGTGCTTTTGTGTACTTTACTGTACAGTACCGTATAGAGTACAGTAGTACAGTATCTTTATTTCAAGACCATGATGTCCGGAAGCAAATGTAAAAGCAGCAGTGATGTAGCTGGTACTGCTAAGAAACGCCAAGTGATAATGACGGACACAAAAGTGAAAATAATTGAGAGAGTGGAGCGAGGCAAAAAGATGGTAGACGTCGCTTGTTATTACAACATGAATGGTTCAACCATTTGCATGATTCTAAAGAACAAGGACAAGATCATGGAACATGTGAAGTGTGCTGTGCTGATAATGGCCACAACAATATCGAAGAAGCGTGGAAAAGTGATGGAGGAGACGGAGAAACTTCTCAGTGTGTGGATGCAGGATCAGCATCAGCGTCCAGTCCCACTCATCTTAATGCTGATTCAAGAGAAATCTAAAAGGCTTTATGAAGACTTGAAGAAGAAACACAGTGAAGAATCAGAGGGCACATCTTTTAATGCCAGCCATGGCTGGTTTTATTGGTTCAAGGCTAGAGCCAACCTTCACAATGTAAAAGTAAGTGGCGAGGCAGGGAGTGCAGATACAGTAGCTGCCCAGGAATTTCCTGAAACACTTCGAGAAATCATTGATGAAGACGTGTATTTATCCGAGCAGGTTTTAATGTGGATGAGACAGGACTGTACTGGAAGAGGATGCCAGATGGAAATTACATCAGTAAGGAGGAAAAGTTGACGCCAGGCTATAAAGAAGTTTAAGATTGGCTAACTCTGTTGTTTGGTGGCAATGCTTCCAGCGATATGAAGCTGAAGCCTCTCTTAGTTTATCACTCAGAGAACGCAAGAGCCTTTAAAAAATAGCCAAGTGGTCTCTTCCTGCTGTGTGGAAGAGTAACCCCAAAGCCTGGGTTACACAGGCCATTTTCCAGGACTGGTTTTTCCACCACTTTATCCCGGAGGTAGAGAAATATTGCATGGAGAAGGACATCCCATTCAACATTCTTTTGCTGCTTGACAATGCTCCAGACCACCCCCCCATTCATGGGCGACTTTCATCCCAATGTCAAGGTAGTGCATCTGCCACCAAATACTACGTCGCTCATCCAACCTATGGTCAAGGAAGTTATATCAACTTTCAAGAAATATTATTTATGTCACACTTTTCATCAGGCAACAAAGGTGAGTGATGAATCAGGAACAACCTTGCAACAATTTTGGAAGGACTATAATATCTACAAGGCCATAAAAAACATTGACTTTGCTTGGTGTGAGGTTACAGCCGTCACCATGAATGGGGCTTGGAAGAACCTTTGCCCGCAGTTTGTTCACAATTTTCGTGGATTTGAGAAGGTGAATGAGGGGCCCAAAGAGATATTCAGCAACTTAATGACCCTCAGTGAGAAGCTGGAGCTAGATCTGCAAGAGGAGGACTTCATTTAACTCCTTGCTGTGCAACATAAGGAGCTTACTAATGAAGACCTGATGGAATTGGAGGCCCAGAGAAAGGGTGAGGAGAGACAAGAAGAAGAAGTAACTGAAGAACTAAAGAGATTCACAATGCAGGAAATGGCAAGGGGATTTTCTTAATTTGAGAAGGCATTGCTTTTGAGGCACAGGACCTGAACGTAGAACAGTACACAAAGGTTGCAGCAGCCGTTCAGAATGCAATCCAGTGCTACTGTGTCATCTGTGATGAGAAAAATAGCTACTACCCAGACATTGTTTTTTCAAGAGGGTAGATAGAATTGAATCCAGCAAGGAACCAGAACCTGTGCCATCAACATCAGGTGTGAGTGAAATTGCAGTTTGCCCTCCATCTCTTATTGCTGAGGATCCTTCAGCTCTACTATCTCCCACCTCCTCTCCCTCCTCTAGTCAGTAGCTCTTCTTGACCGTTCACTTGATGCCAGACCCTATATGCTAGCTGTTGGACTATACTACTTTATTTTTCAAAGTACTGTACTGTAAGATTAAAAATGTTTTATTTTTTGTGTTTGTTTTGTATGTATTATTTGTGTGAAAAGTATTCTAAACCTATTACAGTACAGTACTATATACAGTACTATATAGCTGATTGTGTTAGTTGGGTACCTAGGCTAAGTCTGTTGGACTTTTGAAAAAATTGGACTTACGAACGCGCTCTCAGAATGGAACTCATTTGTATGTAGGGGACTTACTCTATTTTAGCAAGTATAAGATAAGTTTGTGCCTCAGCAAAAAAATAAAATTGCAGTGGCTTAACAAAACAAATATTTATTACTTCATCATGCTACACAGCCACCACAATTAGGCTGCAGACTCTGCTCCACGTAGTAACACAGAACACTACTTGCATCTTCTGGAACATCTAGTCTCCTGGATCTATGCATGTGGAGAAGAAACAACTGGGGAGGTATGTACCAGCACTTTTCTGTTTTCTCCTATAATTAACATACACCATTGTATCCGCAATTCATTCATCTATTTATCATATCATAATCCCCAACTAATCACATGAATGTTAGAAGATGTGGGTGAGATTGTGAATATTTGTTGACCATTCTATTTCTGACATAATAATTAAGAAGAAAGAGGCAGGACCAGATGTACCAAGTCCCTCCAGTTATAACACTGTATCATCTTACGTTTTCGTATCAAGTCACTCTCATACTTACTGGCTCATAAAGCCAACAGATTCTGCCACAGCCTCTTATTTTGCACATGTCTCTACATTCATTCAAGATGTAGTTTACTTGCATCACACCAATCCACCTTTGCTGATTTACATACACATTTCTCAATCTGATTTTTTAGAAATGTGGGTTTTTGTTCTTCTCTTCTACTGTGACATCCCTAGCCTTAGAATAAAATATCTTAATTGCTGAACCATACATCAATAAATTTCAAAGATATAAAAGGTAATTACAGTAAAAATTAATGTATATTATACAATAACTTTATTACCATATGAGTCTTCAAGGACCAATTTGGTTTTCTTGATTCTGCTCATTCTTCATAACATTTTATGGTAATATAAAAGTCTATTTGTGACTTACAAATTTGTTTTTATTAGATTGGGAGATTGAAATATTCTCACATTCTGTCTTTAATATGCTTCACAGTAAATGCTAGTAGTGAGAATATCAAATAAATTACCTCTAATTTTTCTATTTCCAGTCAGTATTTATAACTTTATTTTCCCAATTAATTGACTTTCCCTATATTTTAGGATTATTAGCTTGAAAGAATAAGTCTTCTTTTCCAGAAATAAAATGTCCCTAGAGATAACAGATAAAGGTTACCATAAGTAGTCACATTTTCATTATTACGCCAAGTATTAATACAAAGACAATTGTTCTTCTGAGCAGTTACTTCCACAGCCCCTTCCACTGTTAGTGGTTTGCTCACACAGAGCATTTTTAAAAAATAATAACTGACTTCCAAGCCGTGATGCACAATTGATTTCCTAACATTAAGGAGATTTGGAAAAAAATGAACTTCCAGTGATATATAAAGATATCATTAACTCTTATATCAAGTCTTTCTGTTTGTTTAAACTAGGTATTAAAAATGAGGTTGTTTTATGACAGATCTGATAGCATGTTTTGGAAACCAGAAAAGTGATTGATCATTAATTTTATAAAGAGAATTTTATTCTATGATCATATACATTAAATAACATGTTTCTTTATATTTAATTAAATATATATGTATATATATACATATTTAACATATATATTTATCATATAAACACATAAATATAAATATCATATATTTAACAATTACAAACTATATTATGTAATAATTTGTTATATCTTTATTATGACCAAAGTAACTGACCAAAATCCCTATAACCAGGCAAATTTACTCATTAGGTCCAAGTAAGCTGACTTGTAGTCATATAGTTTTAGAAGTTCATTAAGATGACATTATTTTACTCATATTGATATTATAATATTCTGGAAATATTTTCCTAATCACTATATCTATGTTACATTTGAATATTGCAAAATAAATATTTCTCAACTTTAAAAGTTAAAAAGTTTACACATTAAAATGAAGAAATGGGAAAATTATAAATTTTTTCACTTCTTGAATTCACTCAGAGAAAAGTATATTGAGGTAATAAAAATGAGGCCAGCAACAGACTCAGTAGGCATATATTTCTTATATGAAAAAACAATAGTTCTCTATAGATGGTATATTCAAGTAAATTGTAGTTATGGTTCTATAATAGTGGTTTTGACCCCTTTCGGACCAATTTGTAAAAGATTTTCCTTCTAAATCCAATAGAAAATCTATGGACAATTAATTCAAGTCCTGTTCCTACCTAGGCATGCATGAATAAAAATTAGACATTTAATGTGAATCTCTTATCATTATCACACCGAAAGCACATAAGAATATGCTTGAAAATTTTTTCTACTTACAGGTGCATTGAACTAAACATATACTTTAATTGTTTTATGTGTTCTCACTTGCACTGTGGCTAATGAGCTTTTAAAAATAATATATTTCTTTCCCTAGTGGGTAGATTTTAAGTGTTTCAGAAGATATAAATCAAGTATATATTTCAGAAATATTCCTAGAGACATTTAATCATATTATTTCATCAAACATTCTTGGAAACAGGGCACCAAAGGTATCCTAAAACTCAAACACAATTACATAAGCTAAACTGTCTTAAGTAATTCCCTGATAGAACATTAGGAGGCTTAGTTTCCATGCTGTGAACCTTTATCATAGGTAAAACCTCATAATCAAGTAATCTCTGGGCATTGAACCCTAGTCATGGAGTTCACCGAAAGTAGATACAACCATAGTTTACCTTAAAACAAGTTTTACTGCTTTTTGTCACCTTTGTTCCAGATATAAATAGAAATTTTAAATTATAGTACAGTAGTAGTAAAACCAAATTTCTTAAACATTTTTCTTGTATTAAGAAGGCTTTAATTACATGCATTAATCTTTTTTCCTTCCCACTTAAATTTACATACTTAATGAAAACCTTACTGTATTTTTTATAGTTCCCTATTAGCCTCAAATTTTATTAGAAACTGGCAATTTATGATTCCTCCCAATTGATGACATAGCTTTTGTTATTTGTAGGAAGTACTAATTTCAAATGATGATTTATCAACCCATTCTATTCTGTAATTCACAAAATAATATTGTGTATTTTGCTTCTTAAAAACTTAACTCCAAAATTCTATTTTTAGCTATATATATTTATAGCCAGATTTTTTGAAGGGGCATCCACTATAATTATTTCATATCAAGTGTAGTCCAATCACTGCTCACAAACTCAGTCATCATTATTCCCACCCTACAATCCTGGCATCTTTATCCTTAGCGGAATAAATTAGAAACACAGATGGATAATCTGGGAAATATTCCACATGAGTATTTTTAAAAACACAATTCTTGTCAAGCACAGATTTTATAAGATACAGTTCATAGTTTTAAAAAACAAGAGTTTTGACTATTAACTGTACCATTTTCAAAATCAAATAAGACATGAGGAGATCTTTTATATAATGAAGATTTATACAGCTGTACTGCTTTAAGACCCAGTTTGAAATCCATGTTGTTCTTTTCCTTATGGTGAAAAGCAAAGTGGGTTTGACTCAGGAGAAAAAAAAAAAAAGTCTTTGTATTCGGCAGTTCAAGAGCCACATTTAAATCTATTCCTTTAGGAAAATGCTTACTCTCCTGTGAAAAATATTAATTCAAATTTAAGTGGGACATTGTAGTGCTCATATTTCAACTTATTTTTTACAGCCTTAGTAGTGATACTATCTTTTTCATCTTAAATTTTTTCCAGTCAGATGCCTTATTCCATTTATATCCCTTCCTCTTTATTTTCCTACTTGATGTCTGAAAATGTGATTAGTTAGTTTGCTTCCTTTAAACATATCTCCATAGAATGATGACCTATCAACATATGTACACTCCAAAAGTGGACAATGTAGGATGGCACAAACCATCTATGAGATCTCTAACTCTTTCCTTGAAAACTTTGGACAGAAACCAGGTGACAGTATAGATGAGAAATTAATTAAAGACACATTTATAAAGGACTCAGTCCTCTAAAAATCGAGGAGGCATTCAAAACAGTTGTAGACAGATGACTAGTATGGAAGCAGTGGTTTTCTTTCTGCATTATTCTCCTAAATGCACAAATCATGGAGACCTACAAAATAAGAGATCTTGGCAAAGGTACCAAATAAGTAATTCAGCATCCTCAACAAATTGGGGTAAACTGAGGTATGAGTGAGAGAGTGGAGTAGTGTATGGCTACCCACTGGGACTGCCAGAGTTCCTGAAGTCTTTATTAATCTCAAATTTTAAAACAGACTAAAAATGTTTCAAATAAAATTTTGAAGAATTAAGGTCACTGATTATTTATTGAGATGAGTATTCAATATAGATGAGATAATCTGTTCCTTAGTTTATTAGAGAAAGGATAGTTTGTAGATAATTAGCTGTGCATTTTGAACAGCTGAAGTTGAACAAGAAATAGTTACTAATAAACATAGAGAGCTAGATATATTTTGTTTGCATCCAGAGCCACTCTTGGTCCTTTTCTGTTGTTTTGTACTGTAGGAGCCTGACCTCTACAGACTTTTTCATCTGAGGTCTGCTGACCTCTAACTTCCCATTGTTTTGATCCTATGGGATTCGCTGACAGGAGATCAAAGAATGAGAGGAGAAACAAGTGGTGTGTTTATTCTCCTGGGTTCACTGGGGCCTGTAGTTTGGCAGTGGTCCCAATCTTCTATCTAAGACCACAGGTCCTATATCACGGTTGTTCTTTAAAGACCGAATCTCTCAGCAAATATAGATTATTGCTCTTTCTTTTTGCCTCTTCAGACACAGGGAGTGGTAAAGTGTACCTATTTTTAATAGTCTCTTGGTTAGTTCACCATCACTTGTTGGTTAATTTAACCCTGTTCTCACCTTTGTGTACAGTTCCAACATTTAAGGGTCCAAGTGCCCAATGCTTCCTTTCAAGTCCTTGTAATACAATTATAGTAGTTCCTGGCATAAAGAAGGTGAATTAACATTATATACTTTGAATTATTCTCCTCTTTGAAATATTGGTATAGACTAGAAAGTTTCTCTTGATGCCACAGTTCTATAACTGAAAAAATATTTTCCTTATGTCTGAAAGAGTGATTATACCAGAAATATTATTGAATATATTTTGTGGATAAAATATTCAATTTCAGGATCTTAACTAGATATATAATTGAACTGTTTAAAAGCAAAAGACTCACCTAACATTGTTGTTTTATATAAGTTTTACTTTTTTGCACCCCTGAAATAGATTTGTGAGTAAAAGTTTCTAAATATCTGATGTCAGAAAAATACCATTTTACATTTTATAACACTTTACACTTTATGGTACTTGGGCATATGTTAAATTGTCATCTTTTCTACGCCTCTAGAAATAGTCATTATTGCCTATATTTGCTGAGGATGCAAAAGGTTAGGAGACTTGTCATCTAATAACTGGTAGAACTGGGACTCAACTAGCAATATTTCTTTTGCTTTCTATAGCATGCTATAATTTCCAATTAGAACATTTTTTAGATGTTGGCATTGGAGAAAGTTCAACTGAGTATTGGCTGAGATGTAAACAGATATTAAGCCTACCTGAGGGGCAAGCTGTGTAGGCTTGAAAACCATTTTTCAGGTTCAATATAAAGGCAAACCGAAATTATCCTTGGGAATGACTTCATGATGTCTGCGTCCTTAAGTAAATGTCAGTTCTTTCTTGGTGTCCTGAAGAGACATTTAAACTTCCAAATGTTCCTCCAAAGTTCAAATGACAAATGTATGCCATCTGCAAACTGCAATTAAGGACATTAAAATATATCTAAAAGGTTACTTCTCGCTTACTCTTAGGTTGTTAAAAGCAGGAAAAAGTGTTCCTTTAAATCTAACAATGAGAAAAAGTAAGAAAACCTCATAATCAAAACCTCTCTTGAACCCACGAGAGAGCTAAGGTTGCAAGACACCTAAATAGCCATAGAGGTACCCATCTTGCTTAAATGAGAAACCTAGTATATTGTTCTATTGTGATAATAAAGACTGGGATGCAATGCAAGTGAATAAGAATTCAGATAAAAATTTTCATTAATGTTAAAGGCCAAATGTTGTCTTTCACGAGAATATAGAACCTCAGGGAGCCACAGACACAAAGGGCATTTGCACTACTATAATGGCTCCACTTCGTGGACTTTCACTAGATACTCATAAGAAATATGGAAGGCAGGATAGGAACTCAGAGACAGTGTCTTCTCAGTGGTACATGTCTGCGAGAGGAAAGTGCTACTTGTGTAGAAAAGGCAGGAGCTCTGCTCAAAACTCAAAAAAAAAATAAAAGAAAAACAAAGAAAAGAGAAAACTGTCTTAAGCCCCTGGATGTAGGGATGCAAACCCTTTCTCTTCCTGGGCACAGATTAAGAGCCACTGTTGTTGAGGAAAGGAAAAATGGAGTGGAGGGATATGGGAGATCTTAACTCCTGGATCAGAGGCAGTACACTGCCTTGAACCCAGATGATTAGTGGTATCCCAAAGCAGCAAAGGGGGCAGATCACTGAGAAAGGCCTATCTTCCAAACACAAAGACACTAAACCTGCCTTAGAATGAGACTAGACAAGGACACAGGACAAATAAAAACTGCGCCCATTGGCAGTTTATAGCGAACTCTCCAAAATAAAGATCTAGAAGGAGAAAGAGCATGCCAGTTTCCAGGCATAAATACTACGTACCTCAGTCTCTACTGCCCTACACATGCTGGCAATCCTTCAACTAAAAACTAATGAGAGAGGCACACATACATACACACACAACCCACGACTAAAAATCCACTTGCAAGAGACAAGTAATCAAAAGAAATAGATGCAAATAGGCCCTAGATGTTTGAACTATCAGAGGAAAAATTTAAAATAATTATGATGAATGTTAAGATCTCTAATTGAAAAAAGTAGACAATACACATGAACAAAAGAGAAACTACAACACAGTTATGGAAAATACAATCAGGAAAAGAGTAATTGAAAACAAATATCAACAGGAGTTGAAAAGAAAAAGAACAAGATGATATATTTATACCTAACCTAGTCAAATCACATTAATGTAAATAGTTTAAATTTTAGAATTAAAAGGCAGAGTTTGTCATAATGGATTAAGAAAGTAAGATCCAACTATATGTTACCTACAGCAAACACTTTAACTACAAAAACAGAAAGCAGAAGGAGGCAAAGCATATGCCATGATAATACAAACCAAAAGAAATGGATGGCTACATTAATATCACACTGAGTAGATTTCAGATCAAAAATACTACCAAGGAAAAAGAAGGTCACTGCACAATGATAAATTTATACATCCCCCAAGAGGATATAAAAATTGTACCGTTTTTTTGCAATTAATAAAAGTTTTAAACTACATGAAATAAAAACTGATAGAACTTAAAGGAGAACAGATAAATCTTTGACAATTATAGTCGAAGATTTCAAAACTCCTCTGCCAAAATTAAACAGACAATCAGTAAGCATATCAAAGATTTGAACAAACTATCAACCAACTTGACCTTATTAATAATTATGAGAAAGTTTATGCAAAAATAAGAGTTCACATTCTTTTCAAGTGTACACAAAACAATTACAGAGATGGATCATACTGTGGACTATAAAAAAAAATCTGTGAGTTTAAAATATCAAAGGGTCAGCAAGACAGTGGAATAAGTGGTTTGCCACTTACATCCTTCCTCAGCAAAGATAATTTGACAGCCATCCATGGACAAAAGTACCCTTGTGGGAGCTTTGGGATACAGGTAGGATATTATGAAACTTTGGTGGAGCCCAAAATAAGGGGGGCATTTTGAGAAGGCAAGCCCATACCCAGGTGCAGATTTGCCAGTTGTGGTCCTGACTACAGATGGGAAACATTCTTGTCCCTCTGTGTTCTTTACTATAGCCCCATTTGACCTTGGTCTAGCCACCAGCACAATCTACCAAGGGACATGGCCGTTGTCACACCCACCTGTAACAGGTGTAACAGGACTGTTAACATTAATCTTGGTTGTGGAGTCTGAGGCAGCCCATAACTCAGTTTCAGCCCCTCTTAGCTGGTGGTTCTGCTCATTCAGGTGCAAGGAGGGAGTCATGTACATTTAGCCCCTATAACCTTGATCTGACTGCAGGTCCAGAAACAGCCCCATAATGGGGCTCCAGGCTCTCTCAGCCAAGTGCCAGGACAACTCCTGCCCACTCAGGGCTTTGCTGGAAGACACGCCAATCTTGCTCTGAGGTAGGTTTTCTGACTTCAGTCTGACTATGGATCTTGAAACAGACCTGTAACTCACCTTAAGCCCTTCTCAGCCACAGGCTGGGAACACTCCTGCCCAGGAACCTGGGTAAAAGACATAATCATTCATACCCCTGCAGCAGGCCATCTGACCTTGATCCAACTGTGGATCTTAGAGCAGCCCTGTAACCTGGTCCCATCCTCTCACATCCATGGTGAGGGAGCAGTCCAGCCCATCCAGGAACCTACTGAGAGACACACCTGTCCATGCCCCAGAGCTAGGCCTGACAAACTCAGTCCAACTGCAGATCATGAAGTGGCACTGTAGTCCAGCTCCAGTCTCCCAAGGTCATTGTCCAGGAATGGCCCTGTCCTCCCAAAGACCCAGATGGACACATGCCTGACAACGTTGGTCCAACTGCAGATCCTAAAGTAGCTATGTGACCCAGCTCCAGCTGCAGTCAGCTGTGCTCCAGGGGCAGTCCTGCCCACCCAGGGGCCTGTGAAGAGGCACATCTATCTGTGCTCTCAGTTTGCAGACCTTGGCCTGGGCTGTAGTCCCTGAAGTAGGCTTGTGACTTGATTCCAGCCTCTGTCAGCCATAGGGTGGGTCCAATTCTGTTCACCCAGAGGTCAGCCAAATAACTTGTTAGGAGCTCTCCCACAGACCAGGAAGTAGACACACCCATGTGCACACCTGGTAATAGGCCCACTGTACTTCCTGAAACAGACCTTTGTTTCAGCACCAGCCCTAATGACCAAGGTCCTGGAAGTAGTTCTGTCCACTCAAAGACCAAAAAGAATCCATGCCAACTTGAGCCCCTGGTAACAGGCCCCCAACTGTGGACCCCACTCTGGAACCAGCAGCAGCCACATGACCCAGCTCCAACCTGCTTGACTGTGATTCTAGAGACAATACTATCAACCCAGGAACCTGACATAAGAAGAATTTTACCTGCTAAAACCAGTCTGTAAAGACATAAGAGGTCTTTGCTCCTTCAAATGCATAGACATCAACACAAGGCTACACAGAACACAAAGAATCAGGCAAACATGACATCACCAAAGGAAACTAATAAACTCCAGTAGCCAACCCCAAAGAAATGGAAATCTACATATTGCCTGACAAATAATTCAAAATAATCATCTTAAAGAAACTCAATGAGATCCAAATGAACAGAGAGACACCTAAAGAAAATCAGGAAAACAATGCATGAAGAAAATGAGAAATATAAATCATAAAAAGAAACAAACAGAAATCCTGGAGCTAAAGCATACAACAACAGAACTGAGAACTTCAACAGAGAGCTTCAACATCAGACTTGATCACGTAGAAAAAAAAAAAAATCAGTGATCCAAATGCAGGTCATTTGAAGTTAGCCATTTAGAGGACAAAAAGTAAAAAAGAATAAAAGTAAAGAAAGCATACAGAACATAGGAAACCATCAAGTGAACTAAAAAACACAGTATGGAAATCTCAGAAGGAGAAGAGAGAGACAAAGAGGGGAGAAAGCTTATATAAAGAAACATCTGAAAACTTTCCAAATTTGGGGAGGGATATGGACATTTAGATACAGAAAGTTCAAAGGACAGCAAGCAAGATTAATTCAGAGATTACCCTGAGACACATTATAATCAAACTGTCAAAATTCAAAGACAAAAATAGAATTTTGAAAGCATCTAGAGGAAAGAGACATAACATACAAGGGACCCTCTATATGTTTATCTGCAAATTTCTCAGCAGAAACCTTGCAGTCCAGGAGAGAGTGGGATGATATATTCAAATTACTCAAAGAAAAAAAAAAAACTAGCAAATAAGAATACTGCATCCAACAAAGTCATCTTTTTGAAATGAAGGAGAGATAAACATATTTCCAGAAAAACAAAGCTGAGGGAGTTCATCATGACTAGACTTGCCATACAAGGAATGATAAAGGCAGCTCTTCAAGGTAAAATGAAAGAATGCTGAGTAACAGCATGAAAAAAAAAAAAAAAAGAAAGTATAAAACTCACTGGTAAAGGTAAATATATAATCAAATTCAGAATATTCTAATACTCTAATAGTGGTATATAAATCATTTTTACCTCTAGTATAAGAGTTAAAAGACACAAATATTCAAAGTACCTATAGCTACAATAATCGTTAATGAATACTCAATATAAAAAGATGTGACATCAATAGCATAAAATGTGGGAAGGACAGATAAAAGTGAAGATCTTTTGTATGCGATTGATATTAGGCTGCTATCAGTGTAAAACAGACTGTTATAACTCTATGATGTTTTATGTAAATATGATGGTAACCACAAAGAAGAAACCTCTAGCAGATATAAATGTAAAGAGAAAAAATTGAAGTATACCACTACAAAAAAAAAAAAATCACAGAAAAAAACAAGAGAAGAAGAAAGGAACAAAGAAACTATAAAAGGATTAATTAAAAAATAATTTTAAAATGACAATGGTGGACTTCCCTGGTGGTGCAGTTGTTAAGAATCTGCCTGCCATTGCAGGGGACATGGGTTTGAGCCCTGGTCTGGGAAGATTCCACATTCCGTGGAGCAACTAAGCCCGTGCACCACAACTACTGAGCCTGCACTCTAGAGCCTGCGAGCCATAACTACTGAGCCCGCGCACCACAACTACTGAAGCCCACGTGCCTAGAGTGCATGCTCTGCAACAAGAGAAGCCACTGCAATGAGAAGACCATGCACCACAACGAAGAGTAACCCTCACTCACTGCAACTAGAGAAAACCTGTGTGCAGCAACAAAGACCCAATGCAGCCAATAAATAAATAAATAAAATTTATTAAAAAAATAAAAAAATAAAAATGGCAATGGTATGTCTTATCAATATACATGAAATGTAATTGGATAAAATTACCTACTCAAAAGACACAGAGTGGCTGAATGGATTTACAAAAGCAAGATCCAACCATATGCTACCTACAAGAGACTCATTTGAACTGAAAGTGAAGGCATGGGAAATTCCATGCAAATGGTAACCAAAAAGAAAGCAAAAGTTGCTATACTTATAACAGACAAAATAGATTTTCAGTCAAAATTGCTAGCAAGTGACAAAGAAGGTCATTATATAATAATAAAAGGGTCAATCATCAAGAGCCTATAACAAGAGTCAATATATATGCACCCACCATCAGAGCACCTAAATATATTAAGCAAATATGAACAGAACTGACAGGAGAAAGAGTCAGCAATACAATAACAGTAGGGGGACTTCAATACTCCACTTTCAACAAATGATAGAATTCAGCCTTGAATAACACTGTAGGCCAGTGGCTCTAACTGACATATACAGAACAGTCTATCCAACAGCAGCAGAACACACATTCTTCTAAAGTGCATACAGAACATTCTCCAGGATAAATCATATTTTAGGCCCAAACACAAGTCTTAAAAATGTAAGAAGTTTGAAATTATAGCAAGTAGTTTTTTTCTGACAACAATGATATGAAATTAGAAATCACTTAACAGGAGGAAAAATGGAAAATTCACATACATGTGAAAATTACAGAACACAATCCTGAACAATCCATGGATCAAAAAAACAATCAAAAAGAAAATTAAAAACCATACCTTAAGACAAGTGAAATTGGAAACACAACATACCAAAACTTATGAGATGCAGCAAAAGCACTTCTAAGAGGCAATTTCACAGTGATAAATGCCTACATTAAGAAAAATAAAAGACCTCAAGTGAATATTTTACATGTCAAGTAACTAGAAAAAGAATAAATTAAATCCAAAGTTAGAAGAATGAATATAATAAAGATTAGAGCAGAAATAAATGAAATAGGGACTATAGAGATAATAGAAAGGATCAACAAAACTAAGAATTTGTTTGAAAAGATAAGCAAAGTTGAGAAATATTTATTTAGATCAACAAGATAAAAAGAGGAGACTAATCTAAACAATTTATAAATGAAAGAGGAAACATTACAATTGACACCACAGAAATACAGAAGATCATAGAGACTGCTATCAAGAGTCATACACCAACAAATTGGACTACCTGGAAGAAATGGATAAATTACTTTCAACATATAACCTACCAAGACTGAATCATTAAGAAATATCAATTAAAAATTTGAACAGACCAATCATGAGAAAAAAGATTTAAGCAATAACCTATATCTCCCAATAAAGAAAACTCAGGACACGATGGCTTCACAGGTGAATTCTATCAAACACTTAAAGAATAATTAATGACAATCCTTCTCGAACCCTTCCAAAAAATTGAAGATGAAGAAAAACTCCCAAACTCATTTTATAAGGCCAGCATTACCCTCCTATCAAAGACAGATAAAGACACTACAAGAAAAAAACATCTAAGGCTCTGGTTAACTAGTTTCCCCTGAGGGTAGGCCTGATTAAGAATAGAGTACCCTGGGGTATTTCCAAATGGTCCTTTCTGTTCTCCCTGCCAGAAACATGAGGGGATTTTTCTCAGAACCTGGACAATCTCTTGGAAGAAAATCACACAAAACTGTGGGTCTCCCTATGACTGGGTTCTCCTGGAGTTTTTAAATTTCAGAATTGTCACCCTGAGCCTCCAGTAATTCATCAATTACAGTTCAGATTTTCCTACCCTGTCTGGCACTGGTTTCCATGGAGATTTCAGCTAGTGAGTCTCCATTCTGATAAGCCATGAATCCCTATATTCGCCTGAGTTTCTCTCCATTGTTGGGGGCCATGGTTTGCCTTGTGTCCTCATCTCTCTACAGATCCTAGAAGAGTTGTTGAATTTTTAGTCTGCAGAGCTTTTTACTGTTGTTTTTAGGATGGAGTCAACTTCCAATCTACTTACATGTGGAACTAGAAACCAAAAGTCCTCAACATAGGCACTTTTCAGTTAAAATATTTAAATGTTTCATGATACAAAATCTAAAGTTTTTTTTTAAAGTAAACACATAACAAAACCATGTGAATCATCACTGTAGTGAAAAGTAAGATAGAATTATCAAAATCAGATTTTGAAAAGTAATAGAATGGCAGTTGCTTTATAAGGAAAGATATGTAGTACATTGGTGCTTCCTGTTCGTGCTCTGAATTTCAATGGGAATACCACTGACAGTATAGGTCTCCGTCAATTTCACCATTAGAGCCTTTCTGTAGTCACTCCTGCCAGACTAAATATGCACTGAAGCTCCTTCCATTTTGGGAGATAAAAAGTCACAGCACAGAACATGAAATGCTTCAGTAGTGCTAAACTGGTTCACTTCTGCTAGACTCACAGCTGCTGTTAGCCAGGCATTTGGGTGAAATAATAATAATAATAATAATAATAATAAAATAAAAATACTGTTTATAACCTGTATTAGGTTGAAACATGTGTCACCAATTTTCATGTCACAGGCCTTTATTGGATTAGTGATAAAAGCTCAGAAGTGTTTGCATGATGAATTTTCAGTGAAATAAATAATTACAACCCCCCACAAGCCAAGTATAATTTTATAACTTAGAATATTCAAAATACCATATATTAAATAATCGTCATGCTGTTAGAAAGGCTAGACATATGGCATTGCATTCCCATTCTGGATAAGCTAATAAAACTCTGCTCAAAGATGATGTAATAGTCATATCTTCTGACTGAATTAAATGTTTCAGGTTGACTCAAAACAAATTGAAAAGTAAGGTACAGTCTGAACTCTCCTAATAACAGAGCATTCTCAAGTTTATAAATTAAAGATATGTGTGTATGCTTTTACACTAGAGAGTTGACATACAGGGAGAAAGTCTCCTAAAAATCTGTTGTAGGATCTAATGCTTTTTGAGAAAAATGTGTTTATAGAACATAGTGACAATCAACTTAATGAAAAATGTACAATTTTCCCCTAAATTTTGCTATCAGGATTGACTATTTTGATAATTCGTAATTCAAAGCAGCAATATTCTAAAAGGAAGATTAAATTACAGGAGAGTTCTATACTAATAACAGAATTTCTGGGGCAAACTTTTTACCTAGTAAGCCTAGAGGGCCTTGTAGATTTTTTTCTTCATTTCTATTCTGGCTATCCTTAGTTGATCCAACTTACCACTTTCTGGATACCCAAGGCCTAGGATACAAACCAGAACTGCCTTCTCCAAGTGGTGATTGATACTCAAGTCTTATTTGTTCCTCTCTTTTGCCTGTTTTTAAATGTTATAAATTATTTTCTTCAAATCCATTGCTTGTTATCAAAGGAACAGCTCCTTTTTTTTGGTAACAATAACCTCCTTTTTGCAGGTAGCATAGTCTGCACCACACTGAGTTCTCGTATGTTCACACTGTACCCTCCAAGAGATAGGGGCAGCGTCTTTATATCCATCATAGTATTTAGCACAAGATTCTCTCCATATTAGGCTCCATAAATGTTATTAGAAGTTAGTTGTTAAAGAAACATAAAAACTTAATATGCTTTTTCTCTGTTCGTGCTTCTGTTTTGACTAGGATGAAAAAATATTTTGGTCTGGACTTGAAGGTATTCTGAAGCAGTTATACCAGGTGAAAGTAACAGTTAGCAACAGGAAGAAAAAAATTAGAAATAATTATGGTCAGCATACTACCTTTGTATTATCCTTCCTTTGTAATTCTCTCATTTTTCTTTTTTTTTTTTTGGTTAAAAAATTGATCTCTCTGATATTTCCACCTACTCATTTGCAGTTTCTGATGTGTAAACTCTAGATTCTATTGCTCACTTGAACTAGGTTACACCCATATTATAATAACCATCCAAGTGGAAGAGAACTCACTAAATATTTGTACTAAATAGGGGGAAATTGAATGTGTTACCAAATTTATGAAGAATAAATGCTATGAAGTGTTTGGTGAGTTATGCCTACTAGTTACAATGAGAATATTTAGAATAAGAAAATAAATATTAATTTTATTGTCCCACATTTTTATAATGTATCAAAAAATATTCTATACCAGCATTGATGACCAGAGACCTTATACTATAAAATCTTAGGTGCAAGGCAATGAAGACAGAGAGAAATATAGAGAAGGTCTTGTTTCTAAATTATTTTCAACCTTGAGTTGCAGCCAAGAATTTTGATTTTGTAAGCAATCACCTCACCAGATGTCTTGATACACTCCTGCCATGCCCTTGCTATTCCTTTTCTCAGTGGTGCGTGTGCTTACATGTAAATAATAGACAGGGTACATTTAGACATGGGGTAAATTCAACACGCTTATTTGGCACTGAGCAAACATCTGCTGTATAAAATCAAAATTAATCACCATCATGAGTTTCCTGCACTAACTTATTGTCATCCATTTAGAAAATATCCGTTGTCCTAAATAATGCTAATAAAACACACAGAGACACAGACATCCATTAGAACTTGAGCCCTTAGCTTTTGGGGTCAGAATTCTGTGACACTGAGCTCCAAAGCAATTGCATTTCTCATCATTTTGTGATCTCTGGGAGTTAGGTAGGGCTAAATAAAAATAATATCAGAAGGAGTACAGGAGTCTCCTTTGAAATCTTTGCAGAGCCTTCAGTGATTCTCCAGGAACCACTGATTTGAGTTCTGAGTTACAGCAAGTTCGCCTGTTCAATGTCTAACTACTCTCTATCACACTGCACATAGTTATTAATGATGGAGCATTTCAAGCCAATGATATTAAAAAGCCAAAACAGCAAGCTTCATTTAAAAGAAACCATGAATACCTACCCTGAATTTTTCAAGTAAAATCAAAATGAATTCAATTATAGTCAGAATATTAAAATGCTGGACAATTTCTAAAAGTAGGCACGTTAAGTTTTTTTAAAGACAGTGTAGCATGAATTTGGGATAGTATTGGACTGTATGTAATCTTACTGGCACAGTAATGTTCTACATCTTCCGGGACATTAACATTAAAACTCCTGGCCCATGAAAATACTAAATATAATGATTCAGACCACTAGGGTTTACCAATTGCTTTACCACAAATGGACCGTGTTACCCATAACCAGGACTGGGCCACACTCTTTTAGGAGATGATTTCTCCATAGCTTCTGCTGGCTTCTATCCAATTTATTATACAACTCGTAAAATAATCTTCCCTCTGTCTGTAAATTCTGACTTATGAAGATGTGCTTTTAGTTTTATATAATAATTGTTTGATGAAAGATGTTTCCAGTTTTTCCTCCAAGAAAAATGTCCTTACAGAAAGAAGATAAGCTGTTTAGTTAAAAGCAAAACAAAACTGGGTTCTAAAAAATAAAGATGAACAATGAAAAATTTCAGGTTCTAGTGTACTTCATTCTTCATGGAATATAATTCAGTAAGTCTATGCATAGTATAAATTTCTTAACTTCAGAAATTATGTCACAGAAATATTTATAAACCTTATGTGATTCTAATGTGTCCCCTACAAGATTACTTCTGTTACTTTTCTGCTTAACTGCTTATCAGCTAATTACATAATTTGCCTCCCTGCCTAGTAAATTAAAATCCCAACTCTCCTTCTTATAGTGTATTCACTCCAGATGAGTCAACATCTGTACACAGAGGATAGCTACCATTCAGCAAGGATGCTGCTGTTTCCTAGTGTGAAATACTGAAAATGTCAGCAGGACTTAACACAGAGATGAGCTCCACACTGCAAAGGTGAAAACAAGCCAAAAATGTTTTAACTAAATGTGTTGTACATAAAACATATTCTATGTTAAATCAATATCTCTATGTTTTATATCCTTTTTAAAAAATTTGTCTTAGCAGTAGACAAAATTTCACTGCCCTCACTAGGACAGCATCTCATCTTTGTATACTAATTTTGAACTTTAAAAGGCTTCTCTTACCTTGACCATTTGTATCCTTATAGCACTCCTTTGAAGCAGAAGGGCTACTATTAATATCTTTAATTTACGTATAAGAAAACTAAGAATCACAGGAGCTATTATGTTATAATACTTGATTTCAATATAGTTTTTTCTAATTCCCATACAATTTTATTTACACAGTATTATGCCACCTTAAACAGCTCATACTATGTTTATAATAATCAAACCCTGAGCCCTTTACTTTAGTTACTCTGGCAACTGCATTCTGATTTCTGGTGCTTTGAAGAGAGGAGTCAATTTTAAGATAGAAGTTTGAGGATACAGGTATAATGGTTTTAAGATATAGGTATAAGTGGGGAAGCCCAGATTAGAGAATGAAATGAAATGAGAGGACTACATTCTAATTGTGGCAATATGTAATAAATGAGGGAGGTGCTGGGAAAGTAAAACCAGGCCATCTAGTACTATAGTTTGCTTCTCTTTCTGTTGGAGACAAAACCCCGCCCTATTAGCTAATTCTTTCAATTTTTTTTTTTTTTTTTTTTTAGCTTTTCAATCATCAGGTACTGAGCCGTTTCCACTCTAAAACACTCAAAACCTCTAATCTTACACTTTCTTTCCCAAATTACTTAAAATCAACCTCTCCTTTTCCCCTATCTCCTCACACATGCCCTCCTAACTGAGTAATGAGAGCCTGCCCCAAGCTGCTTCAAGTTTCTTTAAAGTTTTTTTTTTTTTTTCTTTACTGATCAGGAAGCCTCCCTACATTCAAGTATCCAATCTTCCCTGTATCAGAGAGTGCTTTTCAGAATGTTTTCAAGTAGGAGCTGAAGAGCACCAACTTGCAGGGAATTATGGTGGCTCTCCACCAGGAGAGGAGAGGTGGAATTCCCCTACAGGGTTTGTATAGGGCCTTAGAAAGTGGTCTAATGTGAGATGATTTAGTGATAGCTCTAATTATAGCACAGTTCACCCCAGCAAATGTATATTGAACACAAAACCATTTAGTAGGAAGTTGTAGGTGTCTCTGATGGCAGAAATAAAAGCTGCACATCACTGTGTTTGTTAGTAATAGGTCATCATTCTCCTGATTCAAGAATCTTTTCCTTTTCTCTGAATGTGACTGTATGAATTACCACTACCTCAAATTTGCTATTATTATAGAAAATATCCAAAAGTGAAGAGTGGTCAGCCTTAAAGATTTTGTAACATTAGTGAGCACAGTGACTGAACTGCTGATTAAACTTGAGTTAAAAGGGAAAAGTAAACAGGAAATCATTTTTTTCGTTCTGGAGAGCTAGACTCTACCCTGACTTAATGTGAGGGACATACTGATCAAATTTCACTGTAAACTGAGCATCTCCTAATTTAGTGAAACAGAATTTGTTAGAAAGGCACCAATGCATACATATTTGAACCAACAGTAATAGAAAATGAATATTATAATGTTTTTAAACACATTCCTCCACGATTACAAGTGCAAATTTGCCAATAAAAATGATTCTCGAGGGGAGGCGGGAAGATGGCGGAAGAGTAAGACGCGGAGATCACCTTCCTTCCCACAGATACAGTAGAAATACATCTACACGTGGAACTGCTCCTACAGAACACCCACTGAACGCTGGCAGAAAACGTCCGACCTCCAAAAAGGCAAGAAACTCCCTCCGTACTTGGGTAGGGCAAAAGAAAAAAGAAATAACAGAGACAAAAGAATAGGGACGGCACCTGCACTAGTGGGAGGGAGCCGTGAAGGAGGAAAGATTTCCACGCACTAGGAAGCCCCTTCGCGGGCGGAGACTGCGGGTGGCAGAGGGGGGAAGCTTCGGAGCCACGGAGGAGAGCGCAGCCACAGGGGTGCGGAGGGCAAAGCGGAGAGGTTCCCGCACGGAGGCTCGGCGCCGAGCAGCACTCTCCAGCCCCAGAGGCTTGTCTGCTCACCCGCCGGGGCGGGCGGGGCTGGGAGCTGAGGCTCGGGCTTCGGTCGGATGGCAGGGAGAGGACTGGGGTTGGCGGCGTGAACACAGCCTGAAGGGGTTAGTGCACCACAGCTAGCCGAGAGGGAGTCCAGGAAAAAGTCTGCAGCTGCCGAAGAGGCAAGAGACTTTTTCTTCCCTCTTTGTTTCCTGGTGCTCGAGGAGAGGGGATTCAGAGCGCCGCCTAAACAAACTCCAGAGACGGGCGCGAGCCGCAGCTACCAGCGCGGATCCCACAGCAACAGGGGCGCAGAGGGAAAAACGGAGAGATTCCCGCACAGAGTCTCGGCGCCGAGCAGCACTCTCCAGCCCGAGAGGCTTGTCTGCTCACCCGCCGGGGCGGGCGGGGCTGGGAGCTGAGGCTCGGGCTTCGGTCGGATCGCAGGGAGAGGACTGGGGTTGGCGGCGTGAACACAGCCTGAAGGGATTAGCGCACAACAGCTGGCTGGGAGGGAGACCGGGAAAAAGTCTGCAGCTGCCGAAGAGGCAAGGGACTTTTTCTTGCCTCTTTGTTTCGCGGCGCGCAAGGAGAGGGGATTCAGAGCGCCGCCTAAACGAACTCCAGAGAAGGGCGCGAGCCGCGGCGATCACCGCAGACCCCACAGCAACAGGGGCACAGAGGAAAAAAACGGAGAGACTCCCGCACAGAGGCTCGGCGCCGAGCAGCACTCACCAGCCCGAGAGGCTTGGCTGCTCGGCGGGCGGGGCTGGGAGCTGAGGCTCGGGTTTCGGTTTCGGTTGGATCGCAGGGAGAGGACTGGGGCTGGCGGCGTGAACACAGCCTGAAGGGGTTAGCGCACCACAGCTGGCTGGTAGGGAGTCCGGGAAAAAGTCTGCAGCTGCCGAAGAGGCAAGAGACTTTTTCTTGCCTCTTTGTTTCGCGGCGCGCAAGGAGAGGGGATTCAGAGTGCCGCCTAAACGAACTCCAGAGAAAGGCGCGAGCCGCGGCGATCAGCACGGACCCCAGAGACGGGCGTGAGACGCTGGGGCTGCTGCTGCCGCCTCCAAAAAGCCTGTGTGTGAGCACAAGTCACTCTCCACATCGCCCCTCCCGGGAGCCTGTGCAGCCCGCCACTGCCAGGGTCCCGTGATCCGGGGACAAGTTCCCCGGGAGAACGCACTGCCCGCCTCAGGCTGGTGCAACGTCACGCCGGCCTCGGCCGCCGCAGGCTCACCCCGCCTCCTCTGTACACCTCCCTCCCCGCGGCCTGAGTCAGCCAGAGCCCCCGAAGCAGCTGCTCCTTTAACCCCGTCCTGTCTGTGCGGGGAATAGACGCCCTCAGGCGACCTATACGCAGAGGCGGGTCCAAATCCAAAGCTGAACCCCAGGAACTGTGCGAACAGGGAAGATAAGGGGAAATCTCTCCCAGCAGCCTTAGAAGCAGCGGATTAAAACTCCACAAACAACTTGATGTGCCTGCATCTGGTGAATACCTGAATAGACAACGAATCATCCCAAATTCAGGAGGTGGACTTTGGGAGCAGGATATATTAATTTTTCCCCTTTTCCTTTATTTGTGAGTGTATATGTATATGCTTCTGGGTGCGATTTTGTCTGTATAGCTTTGCTTTACAATAGCTTTATTTTACTTCACTATATTATAGCCTCTTTCTTTCTTTCTTTCTTTCTTTCTATTTTTTCTCCCTTTTACTCTGAGCCGTGTGGACGAAAGGCTCTTGGTGCTCCAGCCAGGCATCAGGGCCGTGCCTCTGAGGTGGGAGAGCCAACTTCAGGACACTGGTCCACAAGAGACCTCCCAGCTTCACGTAATACCAAACGGCAAAAATCTCTCAGAGATCTCCATGTCAACATCAAGACCCAGCTTCACTCAACGACCAGCAAGCTACAGTGCTGGACACCCTATGCCAAACAACTAGCAAGACAGGAACACAGCCCCATCCATTAGCAGAGAGGCTGCCTAAAATCATAATAAGGCCACAGACACCCCAAAATACACCACCAGACGTGGACGTGACCACCAGAAAGACAAGATCCAACCTCATCCACCAGAGCTCAGGCACTAGTTCCCTCCACCAGGAAGCCTACACAACCCACTGAACCAACCTTAGCCACTGGGGACAGATACCAAAAACAACAGGAACTACGAACCTGCAGCCTGTGAAAAGGAGACCCCAAACACAGTAAGATAAGCAAAATGAGACGACAGAAAAACACACAGCAGATGAAGGAGCAGGGTCAGAACATACCAGACTTAACAAATGAAGAGGAAATAGGTAGTCTACCTGAAAAAGAATTCAGAATAATGATAGTAAGGATGATCCAAAATCTTGGAAATAGAATAGACAAAATGCAAGAAACATTTAACAAGGACGTAGAAGAACTAAAGAGGAACCAAGCAATGATGAAAACCACAATAAATGAAATTAAAAATACTCTAGATGGGATCAATAGCAGAATAACTGAGGCAGAAGAAAGGATAAGTGACCTGGAAGATAAAATGGTGGAAATAACTACTGCAGAGCAGGATAAAGAAAAAAGAATGAAAAGAACTGAGGACAGTCTCAGAGACCTCTGGGACAAAATTAAACGCGCCAACATTCGAATTATAGGGGTCCCAGAAGAAGAAGAGAAAAAGAAAGGGACTGAGAAGATATTTGAAGAGATTATAGTTGAAAACTTCCCTAATATGGGAAAGGAAATAGTTAATCAAGTCCTGGAAGCACAGAGAGTCCCATACAGGATAAACCCAAGGAGAAACACACCAAGACACATATTAATCAAACTGTCAAAAATTAAATATAAGGAAAACATATTAAAGGCAGCAAGGGAAAAAAAACAAATAACACACAAGGGAATCCCCATAAGGTTAACATCTGATCTTTCAGCAGAAACTCTGCAAGCCAGAAGGGAGTGGCAGGATATACTTAAAGTGATGAAGGAGAAAAACCTGCAAACAAGATTACACTACCCAGCAAGGATCTCATTCAGATTCGATGGAGAAATTAAAACCTTTACAGACAAGCAAAAGCTGAGAGAGTTCAGCACCACCAAACCAGCTTTACAACAAATGCTAAAGGAACTTCTCTAGGCAAGAAACACAAGAGAAGGAAAACACCTACAATAACAAACCCAAAACATTTAAGAAAATGGGAATAGGAACATACATATCGATAATTACCTTGAATGTAAATGGATTAAATGCTCCCACCAAAAGACACAGGCTGGCTGAATGGATACAAAAACAAGACCCATATATATGCTGTCTACAAGAGACCCACTTCAGACCTAGAGACACATATAGACTGAAAGTGAGGGGATGGAAAAAGATATTCCATGCAAATGGAAATCAAAAGAAAGCTGGAGTAGCAATTCTCATATCAGACAAAATAGACTTTAAAATAAAGACTATTACAAGAGACAAAGAAGGACACTATATAATGATCAAGGGATCGATACAAGAGGAAGGTATAACAATTGTAAATATTTATGCACCCAACATAGGAGCACCTCAATACATAAGGCAAATACTAACAGCCATAAAAGGGGAAATCGACAGTAACACAATCATAGTAGGGGACTTTAACACCCCACTCTCACCATTGGACAGATCATCCAAAATGAAAATAAATAAGGAAACACAAGCTTTAAATGATACATTAAACAAGATGGACTTAATTGATATTTATAGGACATTCCATCCAAAAACAACAGAATACACATTTTTCTCAAGTGCTCATGGAACATTCTCCAGGATAGATCATATCTTGGGTCACAAATCAAGCCTTGGTAAATTTAAGAAAATTGAAATCGTATCAAGTATCTTTTCCGACCACAACGCTATGAGACTAGATATCAATTACAGGAAAAGATCTGTAAAAAATACAAACACATGGAGGCTACACAATACATTACTTAATAACGAAGTGATCACTGAAGAAATCAAAGGGGAAATCAAAAAATACCTAGAAACAAATGACAATGGAGATACGACGACCCAAAACCTATGGGACGCAGCAAAAGCAGTGCTAAGAGGGAAGTTTATAGCAATACAAGCCTACCTCAAGAAACAGGAAACATCTCGAATAAATAACCTAACCTTGCACCTAAAGCAATTAGAGAAAGAAGAACAAAAAAACCCCAAAGCCAGCAGAAGGAAAGAAATTATAAAGATCAGGTCAGAAATAAATGAAAAAGAAATGAAGGAAACAATAGCAAAAATCAATGAAACTAAAAGCTGGTTCTTTGAGAAGATAAACAAAATTGATAAACCATTAGCCAGACTCATCAAGAGAAAAAGGGAGAAGACTCAGATCAATAGAATTAGAAATGAAAAAGGAGAAGTAACCACTGACACTGCAGAAATACAAAAGATCATGAGAGATTACTACAAGCAACTCTATGCCAATAAAATGGACAACCTGGAAGAAATGGACAGATTCTTAGAAAGGCACAAACTGCCGAGACTGAACCAGGAAGAAATAGAAAATATGAACAGACCAATCACAAGCACTGAAATTGAAACTGTGATTAAAAACCTTCCAACAAACAAAAGCCCAGGACCAGATGGCTTCACAGGTGAATTCTATCAAACATTTAGAGAAGAGCTAACACCTATCCTTCTCAAACTCTTCCAAAATATTGCAGAGGGAGGAACACTCCCAAACTCATTCTACGAGGCCACCATCACCCTGATACCAAAACCAGACAAAGATGTCACAAAGAAAGAAAACTACAGGCCAATATCACTGATGAACATAGATGCAAAAATCCTCAACAAAATACTAGCAAACAGAATCCAACAGCACATTAAAAGGATCATACACCATGATCAAGTGGGGTTTATCCCAGGAATGCAAGGATTCTTCAATATACGCAAATCAATCAATGTGATACATCATATTAACAAACTGAAGGAGAAAAACCATATGATCATCTCAATAGATGCAGAGAAAGCTTTCGACAAAATTCAACACCCATTTATGATAAAAGCCCTGCAGAAAGTAGGCATAGAGGGAACTTTCCTCAACATAATAAAGGCCATATATGACAAACCCACAGCCAACATTGTCCTCAATGGTGAAAAACTGAAACCATTTCCACTAAGATCAGGAACAAGACAAGGTTGCCCACTCTCACCACTATTATTCAACATAGTTTTGGAAGTGTTAGCCACAGCAATCAGAGAAGACAAAGAAATAAAAGGAATCCAAATCGGAAAAGAAGAAGTAAAGCTGTCACTATTTGCAGATGACATGATACTATACATAGAGAATCCTAAAGATGCTACCAGAAAACTCCTAGAGCTAATCAATGAATTTGGTAAAGTAGCAGGATACAAAATTAATGCACAGAAATCTCTTGCATTTCTATACACTAATGATGAAAAATCTGAAAGTGAAATTAAGAAAACACTCCCATTTACCATTGCAACAAAAAGAATAAAATATCTAGGAATAAACCTACCTAAGGAGACAAAAGACCTGTATGCAGAAAATTATAAGACACTGATGAAAGAAATTAAAGATGATACAAATAGATGGAGAGATATACCATGTTCCTGGATTGGAAGAATCAACATTGTGAAAATGACTCTACTACCCAAAGCAATCTACAGATTCAATGCAATCCCTATCAAACTACCACTGGCATTTTTCACAGAACTAGAACAAAAAATTTCACAATTTGTATGGAAACACAAAAGACCCCGAATAGCCAAAGCAATCTTGAGAACGAAAAATGGAGCTGGGGGAATCAGGCTCCCTGACTTCAGACTATATTACAAAGCTTCAGTAATCAAGACAGTTTGGTACTGGCACAAAAACAGAAATATAGATCAATGGAACAGGATAGAAAGCCCAGAGATAAACCCACACACATATGGGCACCTTATTTTTGATAAAGGAGGCAAGCATATACAGTGGAGAAAAGACAGCCTCTTCAATAAGTGGTGCTGGGAAAATTGGACAGGTACATGTAAAAGTATGAAAATAGAACACTCCCTGACACCATGCACAAAAATAAACTCAAAATGGATTAAAGACCTAAGTGTAAGGGCAGACACTATCAAACTCTTAGAGGAAAACATAGGCAGAACACTCTATGACATACATCACAGCAAGATTCTTTTTGACCCAGCTCCCAGAGAAATGGAAATAAGAACACAAATAAACAAATGGGACCTAATGAAACTTAAAAGCTTTTGCACAGCAAAGGAAACCATAAACAAGACCAAAAGACAACCATCAGAATGGGAGAAAATATTTGCAAATGAAGCAACTGACAAAGGATTAATCTCCAAGATTTACAAGCAGCTCATGCAGCTCAATAACAAAAAAACGAACAACCCAATCCAAAAATGGGCCGAAGACCTAAATAGACATTTCTCCAAAGAAGATATACAGATGGCCTACAGACACATGAAAGAATGCTCAACATCATTAATCATTAGAGAAATGCAAATCAAAACTACAATGAGATATCATCTCACACCGGTCAGAATGGCCATCATCAAAAAATCTAGAAACAATAAATGCTGGAGAGGGTGTGGAGGAAAGGGAACACTCTTGCACTGTTGGTGGGAATGTAAATTGATACAGCCACTATGGAGAACAGTATGGAGGTTCCTTAAAAAACTACAAATAGAACTACCATACGACCCAGCAATCCCACTACTGGGCATATACCCTGAGAAAACCATAGGTCAAAAAGAGTCATGTACCAAAATGTTCATTGCAGCTCTATTTACAATAGCCAGGACATGGAAGCAATCTAAATGTCCATCGACAGATGAATGGATAAAGAAGATGTGGCACATATATACAATGGAATATTACTCAGCCATAAAAAGAAATGAAATGGAGGTATTTGTAATGAGGTGGATGGAGTTAGAGTCTGTCATACAGAGTGAAGTAAGTCAGAAAGAGAAAAACAAATACAGTATGCTAACACATATATACGGAATCTAAGGGGAAAAAAAAAAAAAAAAAGGCCATGAAGAACCTAGTGGCAAGACGGGAATAAAGACACAGACCTACTAGAGAATGGACTTGAGGATATGGGGAGGGGGTGGGGTGAGATGTGACAGGGTAAGAGAGTGTCATGGACATATATACACTACCAAATGTAAAATAGATAACTAGTGGGAAGCAGCCGCATAGCACAGGGAGATCAGCTCGGTGTTTTGTGACCACCTAGAGGGATGGGATGGGGAGGGTGGGAGGGAGGGAGATGCAAGAGGGAAGAGAAATGGGAACATATTGTATATGTATAACTGATTCACTTTGTTATAAAGCAGAAGCTAACACACCATTGTAAGGCAATTATACTTCAATAAAGATGTTAAAAAAAAAAAAAAAATGATTCTCACAAACGTGGCTCTGAAACACAGTAAGATTAATGATTCAAAGTCCAAAGAACAAAAAGCAAGTCATTTAATTCATTCAGAAGAGACAATCTTTGGGACTGAAGCAGGAGAAGTCTCTCTTATAGGACCTTATAGACACCTCTCAACATTGTACTTTAGGCAAGTATGAAACAAGCTTCACTGTACTGTTTCTTATGATAATCTAATACAATAATGATCAAGTACCCTCTGTCTTTCAGACAGTTAATAGCTGTGTGACCAAAAGCAGGTTTATATACCTCTGTAAGGCTCATTTCACTTTACTAATTGGGCCTCATAGATTTATTTTGATGATCTAATAAGGTGATGCTTAAACATAGTATGGTGTTTGGCCTGTGGTTAAGTTGTTAAATAGTAGCTATTCATTTAATCAAAATGCAAATTTATTAACTTAAAATAAAATACATACATTTCCAGTGTCTAGAATTATTGTTATCTGTCAGTTGAAGTATTTTAATGGACTTAGTCACTTGGGATCTAATTAATAAATGAACAGAATATTTCAGAGTACATGGAGGAAGGATAGTATTGAAAAGCATTTCAAACAAGCCCTGATTAAATCTGGTAAACCATTTCTGCCACATCACTGAGCAGACTTTTGCAATAATACAAAGTTTGAAACTATCAGATGCCTCCTCTTTTTATCCTTGCCATGCTAGATGAATACAAGAAAACACTGGTTCTTTGTATTACTAATTCTGAATTTAATAAAAACCACAAATCTATTATGTATTATGCTTCAAACAAGCTACAAACAATTGTTTAGATTACACTTTTCTTTTACATTTATTTTTGTCTTCGTTTCCTAAGACAACTTTACCATATAATATGTGGCTATTCCAAAACGTTCTCAAGTTTTCATTTAAAAACAATTTATTGTGGTTACTTCCATAATACTGACAACATTTAGGTATTGCTTCTAACTAGTTTCTTTGTAAGCTTCTGGATCACTTTACTATACTATGTCCTGACTCCAGTTGGTAAAGAGTAAAGAATCAAGTTACCTATGACATGATAAAGCATCACTTGGTATTGTAAATTAACATACTAACATTGGTGATTATGATAGAGATTTTTTTATTTTACTCTTGTGGTATGTTAAAAATGTTTATGTTACGTTTTCAACACAATTTTAAAAGTCATTTTCAATTGTTAATCTTTAGACAATGTATTTTCAAGTTTAAAATATATTAATGCTTTTGAGGAAAAAAAATCATGTGCTATTCCAAAAATTTTTCACAAAGGGACTATTTTATAAGTTTTATGATTCTACTGCTTGCTCTAGTCATCTTTCCTATCAGATTTGCTGTTGCAGGTATTGCACTCACTAGAGGCACAGAAACCTCTTAGGTTGTTTTGGGATTTCTCACAAAGGGAATAAATCTATGCATTGCTATTCAATCAGTGTGTCTGTGGAGTGCGGAAGGAGACTCCATTGTTTCCTATCCTGTCATCTTAGTGACATCTACAGCTATGTAATTGTTACGTTGCAAAAATTTTTGTGGATTTTTTCCTAGTGAATTTTGGTATTCCATAATTAATTAAATAAATAAATGAAAGAATAATTGATAGCATTGTTTTCTGGCTTTTTCTGATGTATGTTAGAGTTGAAAATATACCAATAATAGTTTTTCTGTTGGCTCTTCATACAATCCAGTATACATTTTGTGAGAAGATTCTAAAGTAGAACAAATATCCTTTCGGTTAGAAATATGTTAGCATTAATCTACTCCTTGAATATCTTTCTTTAAATTCTTGAGGTGCTATGGAGCATTTCAAAGTGTTGATTTTTCTTCAAAAAAGTTCATATATACATTGGTGAAAGGATTTCTAATGGATCGCTGAGAACACTATTTAATACATGCTTTTTGTTAGATGCCTTGTTCTTGCATGCTAATAAGATGACTCCTAAGGGCCACATCTTTTTCCATTGAATACTGAGATGGTTTTACTGCTCCTAGGACACATATGCAAATCACATTAAATTACAGAGAACATGCAATCCACTGTCAAACATCATAGGCTAATGATCATGACTGCTGAAGTGAATTTACCAAAAAATATATAAAATGTAGAAGAAAATTTGAATTAAACTTCTGATTTTATAAAGCTTGGATTGATTAGGATAAAAGAATACATTAAAGACTGGTAGTCTATGGGAATAAAAAAGGAACTGAAATATATGAACAAACGAACCTGTGTTAAACAATAAATGCCATTCATCTTCTTCTTTTATTCTCTCTTACAACCAGCACATGTAGATGGACAACAGAAAATGAAGCCTCACTAGTGATACTCAATTGAAATATGAAAAAAGTAATTCATAGAAAATGCAATGCAGAATAACATTAGTATTTATTCTGTTTAACTTATCACAAGAAGTGCAAATTGATTTGGGAAGTTTGGCTCTATTTGTAGCATTTGCCACTATCTTCATATTTTAACTCATATTTTTCTTTTTAAAAATTTTTTGCGTCATGGAATAGCTCTTCTCTCATGAATTAATCTTACTCTTTGTAATAATTTAATTTTGCTTTCTATATTGTGCCACTACACAGTATAATAAAAAAATTTAAATGCAATATATGTGAGTATATATATTATATATAATATATATCCTTTATCTATACCCTTTTATATATATTTAGATCCTTGTATATAATCCCTATATATATTATAAAAATATATTAATATATTAATATAATGTATATTATAAATTATATTATATAGAATATATTATACAGAATATATGTATATATAAGATATAAAGGATATGAAAGGGCTACATTATAATATACATAAAAGGATATATATGTATATAAAGGATAGAAATATTTTCTCTTTGTGACAAATTTTTTTCTTACCTTTTTAGTCAAAATCTGAAAAATTATTGTTTTGGTATAAAATATTGCTATTTCTTTAATAAGCAGAAAACAGTGGAGAAAAACATTTGGTACAAAATTATGACAGAGCCATGTCCTTAATTATGAAAATTAACAAATAAATTGAAAAAATAATTAGAAAGAAACAGAAAAGTGCAAAAGAGTAGAAATATAAATAAATCAACTGAGTGTTCTAAAAGGACTCCAAACTATGGTCAGTGTAAATTTGATGCAAAGGTTTAAAATATTATATGTGAAGTTAAGACTAAAGAATATGTTCATAATAGACACTAAGGAGTGCTTAAATGTTTTAAGGGTATGCTACTTATAAGTATTTAAAAGTATATTTAAAAATCATAATGAAAAATATTTCTTAGTAAAATAAGATACCAAGTGTAACAAAACTAGAAAAAATAAAACTAAATAGAAGATTATTTAAGTGGCATGCTGCCAAAATCTGGGATTAAGTGCTATTTAACACCTAAGGAACAAATAAAGCAAATAAATTTTAAGTTAAATACATTATTCAGGGGCATAGAAAAAGGAAAGATCATTGTATGGTATTTTATCACACAATGAAACCTGCTCCAAACACCTAACACAAATGACATTGTCATCTTATATTGTCACTACTAAACACATTTGATTTCCATTGAAACACACAAGGGTATCATAATTATAATAATAAATTCAAATATTTATTTAACACGATATATAATCTACTTTATGTTAAGTATTAAATATATTTTTCCTCATTCGATGTTACCAATTTATGAAGTATGTGCTATTGTAATCCCCAGTTTACATAAGATTAAATGAGATTTACAGATATTGATATTAAGAGACTCCCTCAGCGGTTTCCAATTCCACATTCAGGGAGCTTGGAAGTTGCCGGTACATCATAGCAAGTAAAAAGCGGAACAGACTGAGAAATTCTCAACTCTTCTAGGAACTGTAAGAGAGGTGAAGACAGAGGGCAAAATGATGTCCCCAGGATTGGAGAAACCAACAGGTGAACACAGAGAATAACAATTTACCTGAACAGAAACCACAGCAGGAACCAAAGCCAGGTAGGTAAACATGAACTGTAATTAAAACATGCCTGGAAGCTCAGTGTGGACAACTCTTAGAAACTCCAGAGGGGACCCAGTCATAGGTGGGCCCCCACAATTTTATGAGATTTACCTGCAGGAGTTCAACCAGGTCCAGCAGTAAATATCTGAGAAAAATCATGCTTTTGGCAGGGGGAGATGAAAAGGAACTATTTTGAAATATGACAGAGTACTATGTTCTTAACAAGGCCTGACCTCACATGAAAATAGTTAACCAAAGATTCACATGCTGGGGTATTTTCAGAGCCTAACTGGATTGGTAGGTGGAAATACTCAATTCCAGCCCACTCTAGCCATCTTCTCCCACCTAAGAGTGGAAGAAAAAAATAGAAAAACTTGTGACATTCACAGTCCAGAGACACAGGCTCCCTAAAAGATTAAGATCTAATTATAGGACTATAGAACAATTTTCCTCTGCTCACACCCCTCATCACCACTTAGTAAAAACCTATTTACAGCAATTCCTTCTACTAGACATGGCAGGATATTGAAATTGTCAGACCTGAAATTTAAAACAACTATGATTAATATGCTAAGGGCTCTAATGGATAAAGTAAACAGCATAAAAGAACAGGTGAACTATGTAAGCAGAGAGGTGGAAACCCTCAGAAAGAACAAGAACCAAAAAAAATGTTAGAGATAAAAAAAAAAAAGCCCACTGTAACAGAAATGAAGAATGCCTTCTGTAGGCTTATTAGTAGGCTGGACACAGCTGAGCAAAAGACTTAACACTACTCAACTTCAAGACCTACTATAAGGCCATAGTAAGTAAGACAGTATGGTATTGGTGAAAGAAGGGAGAAATAGATCAATGGAAAAGAGCAAAGAGCCCAGAAATAGACTCACATAAATATATTTAACTGATCTTTGAGGAAGAAGCAAAGGCGATATAATGGATCAAAGAAAGTCTTTTCAACAAATGGTGATAGAACACTTGGACATCTACAGGCAAAAATAAATAAATAAATAAATAAATAAATCTGGGCACAGACCCTACACCCTTCACAAAAACTAACCCAAAATGGGTAATATGCCATAATATATAATGCAAAACAATAAAACTTTTAGAAGATAACATAGAAGAAACCTAGATGACATTGCGATATGGTGATGACTTATTTTATTTTTAATTTTTTTTAAGATTTTTTTTTTATATGGACCATTTTTAAAGTCGTTATTGAATTTGTTACAATATTGCTTCTGTTTTATGTTTTGTTTTTTTGGTCCTGAGGCATGTGGGATCTTACTCCCTGACCAGGGATCAAACCCGCACCCTCTGCATTGGAAGGCGAAATCTTAACCACTGGACCGCCAGGGAAGTCCCCAGCGATGACTTTTTAGAAACAATACTAAAGGCATGACCTATGAAGGAAATAACTGATAAGCTGGACTTTATTAAAATTTTTCTAGAAGGCAAAAAAACCCTAATCTTTTACTCTAAGAGAGACAATGTCAAGAGAATGAGAAGGCAAGCCACTGAATGGGAGAAAATATTTGCAAGGACACATCTGATAAAGAAGTGTTATCCAAAATATACAAAGAAATCTTAAAACTCAACAATAAGGAAACAAACCAATTAAAAATGGGGCAAAGATCTTATATACCTCAGTAAAGAATATATATATGGATGGCAAACAAGCATATGAAAAGATGTTTCACGTCACATGTCATTAGGGAAATGCAAATTAAAACAAAAATGAGATACCACTACGTACCTATTATAATGGCCATAGTCTGGAATACTGACAACACCAAATGCAAGGAGCAACAGGGATGCTCATACATTGCTGGTGGGAATATAATATGGTACAGCCACTTTGGAAGACAATTTTGCAATTTCTTGCAAAACTAAACATACTTTCACTATACGATCCAACAATCATGCTCCTTGATATTTACCCAAAGGAGATGAAAACTGATGTCCACACAAAACCCTACACACTGATTTTATAGCAGCTTTATTCATAATTGCCAAAACTTGGGAGTAACCAAAATATTCTTCAGTAGGTGAATGGATATATAAACTTTAGTACATCCAGACAATGGAATATGATTCATTGTTAAAAAGAAATAAGCTATCAAGCCATGGAAAGGTATAGAAGAAACAAATGCATATTACTCAGTGAAAGAAGCCAATCTTAAAAGATAACATACTTTGTGATTCCAACTATATGATATTCTGAAAAAGGCAAAACTACAGAAACAGTAGAAAGATCAGTGGTTGCCAAGAGTTGAGGTTAGGGGATTGATGAATAAGCAAAGCACAGACAATTTTTAGTGAAGTGAAAATACCCTTTATGATATCTTAATGATGAAGACATGTCATTACAAACTTTTCCAAGTCCATATTATGTACTCTCCGAAAGTGAACCATAATATGAACTGGGGAATTTGGGTGGTTATGATGTGTCAATGTAGGTTCACCAATGATAACAAATGCACTATTCTGGTGAGTGATGTTGATAATGGGGAAGTTATGCATGTGTGGGGGCTGGGAGTATATGGGAAATCTTTGTACCGTCCTCTTAGCTGTGCAGTTAACCTGAAACTACTCTTTAAAAAATTCATTTAGTGAAAAAAAAGAAACTCCTTCAACATTGCATTGTTGGTAAAAAAAGCAAAGAAAATACAGAAACATTTTATCTTACTCTAGAATTAATATTCACTGTCATTATTCTATACTGCTGCATACAAAGGTGTTTATTCTCCAGAATACACAAATATTATACTCTTAGAGGATGCAACAACACAGGTAATCTCTAATAGAAGTAAGGTAAAAACACTATAAACTTCATTATTGCAGAAAATTATTTGATAACATTCAACACGTATTACTGACATTGATTCAAAGTAAAATCATAAAATCACAAAAGACACCAATGAATCAATCTTCACTGTGTCTATTCTCTTTTTTATGTAACATCACTGCTCTTCTCATCATTTTTCTACCTTTTTGAATTGATGTTAGACTTTTGACATGCTTTCACCAATAAAATGTAGAAAAATTGTATGTAAGTTTGGAACCCTAGACCTTAAGAGGTCTTGCCTCTTTTGCTTTGACCATCTCATAATCTTGAGATCACCAATATATGCAGATCATTTTATGAGAGACCATTTTATAAGAGACCACAGAGAAAGAAACTGAGAGCACCCCACCTAGCATTCTGCACCACCTGCCTGACATGAGTGAAGCCATCTTGGACATTCCAGTCTCAGTTGAGCTGCCAGATGACTGCATCCACATGCAATCTCAGTGGAGACCAGCAGAAGAGGCAGTCAGATTGCCAACCCATAGGATCATGACAAAGAATAAATCATGATGTTTAAACCACTAAGTGTTGGAGTTAAACAGTAAAAATTACTAATTCAAAAAGATTACTTCCTTTTCATAATAATTAATTGTTTCAAATCACCACACAATGCGGTAATTAATAGTAAAGTATTAAATTTTCCAATAAGGTGAAGAACATAAATGGGCTGGTAATGTACTGAACAGATAAAGTTTGAGGGCCAGTTCCTATGGAAGAGACTGGTTATGTCATCAGCAAATGCATTTCCTCTTCCTGAGTGCACAGCTAAACTATTTCCAAGTCACAATGCATCCATGTGGGTCCATGTAATTAGTTCTTGCCAGTGAAATATAAGCATAAGTGACATGTCACTTCCATGCCATGGCAAGTTTATCTTTTCCTCACTTTCTCTCTTTCCCTCTACTTTCCAGCTGAAATATCTTGAGATGTTTAGCTATTTGTGGAAGTTGCTAAATTCAAAATTGGGAAGGATTTTAGGCCTCTGAGTCATTGCTGGAAGAAGAGCCCCCTTGACTAGTACCACCACTAATCATACTCGGTAATAATGTTAGGAAGAAATGGACTATTATTTTGTCAATCTACCAAAATATATGGTTTATTTTTTACTTGACATATTGCATAGCCTATTTAATACAGTCCCATTGGTGAACCAGCTCTCTCATATTCTATGTGGCTTATGAAAGACTGACTATTTTCCTTGTTTTCTGAAGAGTGAATACATGACCCATATTTGATCAGTAAAAGTCCATCAGTATCCCAGACACAGTGAGCGATTCAAGAATGACACAACCCAACTGGGACCAATCAGTACATTCTCTGGGGCATCTATGCCAGAATTATCAGAACAGACTTTTCCCCAGCTTTGGAATTAGAAACTGAATGGATGTTATAAATTGAAGTGTCTGACATCTATCATTCCAGGTCTAATGAAACAATTTATTTGTTGTGGGAAAGAATGAAAGCAGCATGCAAATAAAAACAGAGTTGAGAGATGTGAAAGAAAGAAATAGCCCTCAGAACACATTTTGAGGTCACGGTTCTAGTTATGCCTAAAGTCAGTCCTTCCTCTGGAATTTTAGTCAAGAGCTGGTTAATTTTATTTATTTGTTTTCTTTTAGATACAAGTTAATTTGAATCAGATTTACTTCAGTTGCAAACAGAGTCCTAATACTGCTTATTATTCCTGTTTTTAAATATTTTATTGAAGTTTTACATAATACAATAAAGAAAGTAAATTTTGAAAGACAGAGAAAAATTAAATATAAATCTTGACCTAGGAAACTTGATTTTATCATTTTACAATATATACATATGTCAAATCATCATGTTGTACAATGCAAGGCAATATGTCAATTATAACTCAATAAAACTGGAAAAGAAAACTCGATAGAATAAAATAACAAATTAACCAATCTAATGAGAATTTGCAAAGCTTGACATTATAACATAAAGTAAATATTCAAATAACTTAATATTCTAAAAGAAATCAATTTAAAGTAAAATCAACACAATTTGGTTGTGTTTCTATTCTATTTCACCTCAATTGGTTCACGTAAGTTAGTTATGGTTGTTCCATTAATTTGCAGTGTTTGCTAGAGGAGTGGTCTTTTGATTGTTTAGAAATGGGCAAGTGCATTATTTCTGGACAATAAGAACTAAGAACTTGGTCTGTTTTGGTCAGAGAATGGCCATTTAAACTTTCCTCATTACAAAGAATGGAATAAATGCAGAGATAGTCTCTCATCTTCCTCTAGATACAGTAATGCATGGAAATGACTACTAGTACCAGCCTGAAGACAAATAGATTTCAAGAATGTTAGAGTTTGTCCATGACATCATTGAGTAGCTATTCTCTCCACACTTGGAGACTGTACTGCCTCAGGTCTTTTTGGTTATCTTGTTTGTTTGTTTGCTTGTTTCTTTTTGTTTTGTACTTCCCTCACTCTATTTTGGCAAGTTTGAGGCAGGTTCCAAAGAAAAATTTGCCAGAGCTCATTCTCTTGAATGCACTTCAAGTATATTTTTATTATTGATACCCCAATACAACATTTTAAGTATAGATTTAAAGGATGGCTCAGAATAAGTCAGGATGGGTTCTTGGAAGAGAGATTTTAGAGATATCAGTGAGATTTCAAATCTTCCTTTTTTTCTGAGACTGGTTATAAGATTGGATGGTATAGGGAAAGAACCACACTTGACATTATTATTGTTAGTCCATAAATCATCGTGAGTTAGAAAATAACCACTACTGAAATCAACACATGTGTTTGTATGTGTTTGTATATCTGAGTGTTTAATTCACTTTCAACAGCAAAAATTCAAGGGAATATAGTTAAAACATTCCACAGCAGAGATAGATCAAAATATGAGAATAATCAAAAAGTAGAAAGAGACACGCCTAGTTATGAAAAATTTTTCCTTATCCTACTCTAAAGCTTATTTAAGGACATAGAGCCATGTAGACTGACCTTTACATGAAGGCCTACCTTAATATCCTAGAGATAGTGGATGGCAGTGAGAACTGAGATTGGAGTTCATATGTAGCATTCAGAAGCCTGTGGCAGCTGCCGGATTTTGTCTGCTTGGGGTAATAAAGGAGGCTTGCAATTTTGGAATTATGTAAATTTAATCTGCATAGGAGTTACAAAAAGTAAATATTGGACAGTTTAACAACTATGAGAAGGAACCATCCGAGTTAATATAATCAGAGGTAAGGAAAAAACAAAAGTTAATCTAGCAAATAATATAGACCCGGAAGGAACCCCTTGAAACACATGCAGGAAGTTGTAAGTAATCCAAGAATTTCTTCTTGGAAGAAACAGATTAAAGAACATGGAACTGATGAAGAAGCTAGATAGGATGATAATAAGGACCCCTAAAAGTAAAGATGTAGATAAGATATTGAAACTTAATCAGGTTCTCAAAACTATATCAGAGAATTAGCTAGAGCTAACCCAGTATCGAACTTATCTGAGAGAGAATCACAGGCCATTTTGACCCTCTGCTTGAGGTATCCTGCAGAACCTGTGTGGATGGTGACTTTCTTTGGCCTACATATAAATTTTATATTTTTAAAATAGAGAATGTAGCAAAAGACTCAAGTATCCAAAGAGCCTAGAGATTAACGTGCTATTCATTAGCTCAGCTCCTAAACTACTGAGGATCCCTTCCATGGTAGAAACTCTCACACCCTAGAAATTCCATGATTACTAGTTAAAATGTAAAAATATAACCGATCCCTTTATTATTTTCACTTTCAAAAAACTCCAGGAAAAAAGCAGAAAACACACCATGCCTATTTTTTCTTCCAAAGTATTGTTGGTAAGAAATACTGAAACAGGTTACAACCAATAAAAAGCCACTTTGTCATAAATGTACATTTTAGCATATATCTATTTGATTGATAGACATTGGAAAATGCTTCTACTAAATAAATATTTCATTTTTCTGGAATGTGCTAAGTGAAATTAATTGATAGAGTTTTTAAAAACTTTTTGACTAGTAATCAAATTTGTAATGTAGCATTCATTGTTCTATAATTGCTCTACCCAGCAACTGTAATGAAATTAGAAGACACACTTAACCCTAATAAAATTTTTTTCATTGTCTCTAAGTTTGATCAAACTATTTTGTTAAACAAGTTAATAAAAAAAATTTTTATTATTGATCAAAATACTACAAATTCTCACTTCTAACAATGAGATTTTTGAAAACTTAAAATTGGTTCAGATGATGTCAACATTAAAGATATACATTTTTATTTTAGTAGTTTATATTAGCCATGTATCCTTGTTCTACTTATTTTCAATTTTAAACCAAGTTATATACACAAGTGGCAGGAAGCTAAGGAGAAAAGTTCATGACTGACACTTTAAGATAATATTTATAATCAAAATTAAAATTTTTACTTTTCAAGAAGAAATAGAAATTTGTATAATTTCACATATATATTTAGAACCATATAATTTTCTCTTTCAGCAAAACTATATATCATGTATTGTATATACACATTTTTATAGAGATATATGTGTATATATATATATATATATATATATATGTATTTCATTCCTTCTTATATCTTCTAGTTCCCTTTCAAAAGTTTCCATTTTTTCATTAATATTCTCTATGCTTTCCACATCTCTTAAAGATGTATGAATTATAGTTAAATTTCCTCTCTGACAAGTCTAATGATTATAACATGTGAGTCTCAATATATTTTATTCCTTTTAAACTGTTGAATTACTTGATTATATGAAGATTGATTTTGTACTTTCTTAGGTCTGAACTATTTAATTTTGACTTTCCTCTTAGTGTGAGAACTTTACTTCTGAGGTACAGCCTTTACAACTAGATGTAGCCTTTTTGTGGTTTCAATTGAAAGCCTGGAGTAGACACACAGACTCAGCACCATAGATAGGAAAAAAAGTAAAATATAAAATAAAATTTCTCTCTTATGTATCTTAAATTTTTTTCTAAATTATCCATTAGGAAAATATGGTAATGTTATAATCACTAAACAACAAATATTAGCAAACTAAAAATATAAGATCATTGATATCAAAAGCAGAAGATAAGTAAGGTGAAGACTAAGTAATATATAGGAAAGAAAATACAGAAATAATTAATAACCTTGAAGAACACAGTCAGCTAGGAGGTAAGGTAGTTAAAATTATTAAAGATAGCAAGAGCTGTGCATAAAATCTAGTTTGGTGCTTAAACTACTACTTTATGGAAATGTTTTCAGTGAAGGAACTTCCACATTAAAAGACACTGTTCTACCTAAAATTAAAAAAAAAAAAAAAAAGAAGAAGAAGATACAGCTTTGGTTCAGAACTAGTGAAGGGATAGTATAATTTTAATTGAATGAACTTGCGTAACATCTAAATGACCAAAATATTGAGAGACTTATTAGGTATTTGATCACCAAATCAAACTAAGCTGCATTATGACTTTTGAGACATGATAGATTTTTCTTATTCTACCCTCCTGATAGTCATTGGGCATTTTTCTGTTGGAAACTAAATATCAAGATCATCACTTATAACAGATCTGAAATATTTTAATGTTAAACTATCCCTGTTTTCACATTATAAATCTAGGCAGTGATTTATGTTTTATAAATTTATTGGGATATTTTAATGCTGACATTTTATTGAAGAATTCACACTTATATTGCAAGGTAGTAATGGTATGTGATTCTTTTGTGGTTCTCTGTTTTTAGGTTTTAGTAACCTGAAGTTACCAACTTCACGTAAGTAACAAAAATATTCCTTCTATTCCTTGGCTCTGGAAAATTTTAAATCACTTAGTCATATTTAGGTCTTTCAAACTGAAATTTATTCATACATTAATTAATCAAAGGTACATTCTACTGTGGGAGATTCTTAACCAACTTCATCAGTGCCTTCATAATTATTGATTGATTGAAGACAACTCTTCTACTAGTTCTTGACTCAACTTTAGTACTTTATATGTTCATTGTTTGAATGAAAATTTTAAGATATCAACTTATATCACTCACAATTCCTTTGTGTTTTGTAACTTTCCCTATATATTCTGATAAAGCCTCACTCTGACTCTTAGGGTATAAACACTATCTGTTTTTCCTGATTTGCCTTTCTAAGTATTATGACCATTTAAAAAATTTTTACATTTATTTCTCACTTATGTTATTTTTTCTTCTATATCACTTCCATAGAATTTTTTTTTTTTTGCAGTTGCCTTTCTCCATGTTTCTCTTTATCTACTTTAGAGAGTTGAAAAGTAAGTTTATTTTTTATAATATTGTTTATTAAGTGGAAATACATGATCTTATGTTTTCCTCTGACTACAGGTTTATGTCACATAAATATTGATGAAGTGCTATAATTAACATATTCTAACATAGAGCATATAAACAAGATTTGTTTTTGTCTTTAAAGATATTTTGTGGAAAAGGAACTTTTTAACCATATTCATTTGACTTTTTAGAAAATATTACTTTTTAATGTATCTGCAGGATATGTGTGTATGTGGATTTGGGCCTCTGTTTCTTCATTAACTTTTCGGTTTGTTTTGAGAAATGCTTTGTCATTTTAATAAGAAAATGTGGAATATAACTGGTACTTTTTAATATATAGAGACATCTGCTTTTCTATATGGGAAATCAGTGTTCATAAATGTTTTCTTTTCAACAGAATAATTCCAATTTTTATATACAAAATGATGAGACACATTTTATGATGCCCCTACTAATTATGTATGCAGTCTCCTTCTTAATTGTCTACTTCATCAGATAAAGTTGAAAAGTGTCTTTAAACTCTCAGTAAAATCATATTTTTAAAAGATTATTTTTTCCTTAAAATTATTATTAATTTTTAATTGAAGTATATTTGATTTACAATGTTGGTTAATTTCTTCTGTACAGCAAAGTGATTCAGTTATACATATATATGTATTCTTTTTAAACCATTATGGTTTATCTCAAGATATTGAATATAGTTCCCTGTGCTATACAGTAGGACCTTGTTGTTTATCCGTTTTATTTAATTTACATTTTTTTCTTTTTTTTTTAAATATTTTTATTGCAGTATAATTGCTTTACAATGGTGTGTTAGTTTCTGCTTTATAACAAAGTGAATCAGCTATACACATACATATATCCCCATATCTCCTCCCTCTTGTGTCTCTCTCCTGCCCTCCCTATCCCACCAATCTAGGTGGTCACAAAGCACCGAGCTGACCTCCCTGTGCTATGTGGCTGCTTCCCACGAGCTATCTATTTTACATTTGGTAGTGTATATATGTCCATGTCACTCTCTCATTTCGTGCCAGCTTACCCTTCCCCCTCCCCATGTCCTCAGGCCCATTCTCTATGTTGGCATCTTTATTCCTGTCCTGCCCCTAGGTTCTCCAGAACTTTTATTTTTACATTCCATATATATGTGTTAGCACAGAGTATTTGTTTTGCTCTGACTTACTTCACTCTGTATGACAGACTCTAGGTCCATCCACCTCACAACAAATAACTCAGTTTTGTTTCTTTATATGGCTGAGAAATATTCCATTGTATATATGTGCCACATCTTTTTTATCCATTCATCTGTCGATGCACACTTAGATTGATTCCATATCCTGGCTATTGTAAATAGAGCTGCAATGAACATTGTGGTACATGACTCTTTTTGAATGATGGTTTTCTCAGGGTATATGCCCAGTAGTGGGATTGCTGGGTCGTATGGTAGTTCTATTTTTAGTTCTTTAAGCAACCTCCATACTGTTCCCCACAGTGGCTGTATCAATTTACACTCCTCCCAACAGTGCAAGAGGGATCCCTTTTCTCCACATTCTCTTCAGCATTTATTGTTTGTAGATTTTTTGATGATGGCCATTCTGACTGGTGTGAGGTGATACCTCATTGTAGTTTTGATTTGCATTTCTCTAATGATTAGAGATGTTGAGCATCCTTTCATGTGTTTGTTGGCAATCTGTATACCTTCTTTGAAGAAATGTCTATTTAGGTCTTCTGCCAATTTTTGGATTGGGTTGTTTTTTTTTTTTGCTATTGAGCTGCATGAGCTGCTTGTAAATTTTGGAGATTAATCCTTTGTCAGTTGCTTCACTTGCAAATATTTTCTCCCATTCTGAAGGTTGTCTTTTTGTCTTATGTTTTCCTTTGCTGTGCAAAAGCTTTTACATTTCATTAGGTCTGATTTGTTTATTTTTGTTTTTATTTCCATTTCTCAAGGAGGTGGGTTAAAAAGGATCTTGCTGTGATTTATGTCATAGAGTGTTCTGCCTATGTTTTTCTCTAAGAGTTTTATAGTGTCTGGCCTTACATTTAGGTCTTTAATCCATTTTGAGTTTATTTTTGTGTATGGTGTTAGGGAGTATTCTAATTTCATTCTTTTACATGTAGCTGTCCAGTTTTCCCAGCAACAGTTACTGAAAAAGCTCTCTTTTCTCCATTGTAGATTCTTGCCTCCTTTTTCAAAAATAAGGTGACCATATGTGCATGGGTTTATCTCTGGGCTTTCTATCTTGTTCCATTGATCTATATTTCTGTTTTTGTGCCAGTACCATATTGTCTTTATTATTGTAGCTTCATAATAGAGTCTGAAGTACAGGAGCCTGATTCCTCCACCTCCATTTCTCTTTCCCAAGATTGCTTTGACTCTTCGGGGTCTTTTGTGTTTCCATAAAAATTGTGAAATTTTTTGTTCTAGTTCTGTGAAAAATGTCATTGGTAGTTTGATAGGGATTGCATTGAATCTGTAGATTATTTTGGGTAGTATAGTCATTTTCACAATGTTGATTCTTCCAATCCAATAACATGGTAGACCTCTCCATCTGTTTCTATCATCTTTAATTTCGTTCATCACTGTCTTATAGTTTTCTGCATACAGGACTTTTCTCTCCTTAGGTAGGTTATACCTAGGTATTTTATTCTTTTTGTTGCAATGGCAAATGGGAGTGTTTCCTTAATTTCTCTTTCAGATTTTTCATCATTAGTGTATAGGAATGCAAGAGATTTCTGTACATTAATTTTGTATCCTGCTACTTTACCAAATTCATTGATTAGCTCTAGTAGTTTTCTGGTAGCATCTTTAGGATTCTCTATGTATAGTATCATGTCATCTGCAAACAGTGACAGCTTTACTTCTTCTTTTCTGATTTGGATTCCTTTTATTTCTTTTTCTTCTCTGATTGCTGTGGCTAAAACTGCCAAAACTATGTTGAATAACAGTGGCGAGAGTGGACGACCTTGTCTTGCTCCTGATCTTAGAGGAAATGGTTTCCGTTTTCACCACTGAGGACAATGTTGGCTGTGGGTTTGTTATATATGTCCTTTGTTATGTTGAGGTAAGTTCCCTCTATGCCTACTTTCTGGGGAGTTTTTACCATAAATGGGTGTTGAATTTTGCTGAAAGTTTTTCTGCATCTATTGAGATGATCATATGGTTTTTCTTCTTCAGTTTGTTAATTTGGCTTATCACATTGATTGATTAGTGTATATTGAAGAATCCTTGTACTCCTGGGATAAAACTCACTTGATCATGGTCTATGATCCTTTTAATGTGCTGTTGGATTCTGTTTGCTAGTGTTTTGTTGAGGACTTTTGCAACTATGTTCATCAGTGATATTGGCCTGTAAGTTTTCTTTCTTTGTGACATCTTTGTCTGGTTTTGGTATCAGGTTGATGGTGGCCTCGTAGAATGAGTTTGGGAGTGTTCCTCCCTCTGCTATATTTTGGAAGAGTTTGAGAAGGATAGGTGTTAGCTCTTCTCTAAATGTTTGATAGAATTCGCCTGTGAAGCCATCTGGTCCTGGGCTTTTGTTTATGGGAAAGTTTTTAATCACAGTCTCAATTTCAGCACTTGTGATTGGTCTGTTTATATTTCCTACTTCTTCCTGGTTCAGTCTCAGAAGGTTGCGCTTTTCTAAAAATGTGTCTATTTTTCCATTGTCCATTTTATTGGCATATAGTTTGTTTGTAGTAATCTCTCATGATCCTTTGTATTTCTGCAGTGTCAGTGGTTACTTCTCCTTTTTCATTTCTAATTCTATTGATTTGAGTCTTCTCCCTTTTTTTCTTGATGAGTCTGGCTAATGGTTTATCAATTTTGTTTATCATCTCAAAGAACCAGCTTTTACTTTTATTGAGCTTTGCTACTGTTTACTTCATTTCTTTTTCATTGATTTCTGATCTAATCTTTATGATTTCTTTCCTTCTGCTAACTTTGCGGTTTTTGTTCGTCTTTCTCTTATTGCTTTAGGTTTAAGGTTATGATGTTTATTTGAGATGTTTCTTGTTTCTTGAGGTAGGATTATATTGCTATAAATGTCCCTCTTAGAACTCCTTTTGCTGCATCCCATAGGTTTTGGGTCATCCTGTTTTCATTGTCATTTGTTTCTAGGTATTTTTGATTTCCTCTTTGAATTCCTCAGTGATCTCTTGGTTATTTAGTAGTGTATTGTTTAGCCTCCATGTGTTTGTATGTTTCACAGATTTTTTCCTGTAATTGATACCTAGTCTCATAGCATTGTGGTCAGAAAACATACTTGATACGATTTCAATTTTCTTAAATTTACCAAGGATTGATTTGTGACCCAAGATATGATCTATCCTGGAAAATGTTCCATGAGCACTTAAGAAGAAAGTGTGTTCTATAAGTATCAATTAAATCCATCATTTTAAATGTATTATTTGAAGCTTGTGTTTCCTTATTTATTTTCATTTTGGATGATCTGTCCATTGGTGAAAGTGAGGTGTTAAAGTCCCCTACTATGAATGTTTTACTGCCGATTTCCCCTTTTACGGCTGTTAGCATTTGCCTTATGTATTGAGGTGTTCCTATGTTGGATGCATAAATATTTACAATTGTTATATCTTCTTCTTGGATTGATCCCTTGATCATTATGTAGTGTCCTTCTTTGTCTCTTGTAATAGTCTTTATTTTAAAGTCTATTTTGTCTGATATGAGAAATGTTACTCCAGCTTTGTTTTGATTTCCATTTGCATGGAATATCTTTTTCCACCCCCTCACTTTCAGTCTGTATGTGTCTTTAGATCTGAAGTGGGTCTCTTGTAGACCCCATATATACAGGTATTGTTTTTGTATCCATTCAGCCAGCCTATATCTTTTGGTTGGAGCATTTAATCCAATTACATTTAAGGTAGTTATCGATATGTATGTTCCTATCACCATTTTCTTAATTTCTGGGGGTTTGTTATTTTAGGTCTTTTGCTTCTCTTGTGTTTCTTGCCTAGAGAAGTTCCTTGAGCATTTGTTTTAAAGCTGGTTTGGTGATGCTGAATTCTCTTAGCTTTTGCTTGTCTGTAAATTTTTTAATTTCTCCATCGAATCAAAATGAGATCCCTGCTGGGTAGAGTAATCTTTGTTGTACGGTTTTGCCTTTCATCACTTTAAATATGTCCTGCCACTCCCTTCTGGCTTGCAGAGTTTCTGCTGAAAGATCAGCTTTTAACCTTATGGGGATTCCCTTGTATGTTATTTGTTGCTTTTCCCTACTGCTTGTAATAGTTTTTCTTTGTATTTAATTTTTGATAGGTTGATTGATATGTGTCTTGGCATGTTTCTCCTTGGATTTATCCTGTAGGGGACTCTGCGCTTCCTGGAATTGATTGACTATTTCCTTTCCCATATTAGGGAAGATTTCAACTATAATCTCTTCAAATATTTTCTCAGTCCCTTTCTTTTTCTCTTCTTCTTCTGGGACACCTGTAATTTGAATGTTAGTGAGTTTAATGTTGTCCCAGATGTCTCTGAGACTGTCCTCAATTCTTTCCATTCTTTTTTCTTTATTCTGCTCTGTGGTTGTTATTTCCACTATTTTATCTTCCAGGTCACTTATCCGTTTTTCTGCCTCAGTTATACTGCTATTGATTCCCTCTAGGCAATTTTTAATTTCATTTATTGTGTTGTTCATCGTTTGTTTGCTCTTTACCTCTTCTAGGTTCTTGTTAAATGTTTCTTGTATTTTCTCCATTCTATTTCCAAGATTTTGGATAATCTTTACTATCATTACTCTGAATTCTTTTTCAGGTAGACTGCCTATTTCCTCTTAATTTTTTTGGTCTGGTGGGTTTTTACCTTGTTCCTTCATCTACTGTTTGTTTCTTTGTCTTTTCATTTTGCTTAGCTTACTGTGTTTCGGGTCTCCTTTTCACAGGCTGCAGGTTCTTAGTTACCGTTGTTTTGGCTGTCTGCCCCCAGTGGCTCAGGTTGGTTCAAAGGGCTGTGCAGGATTCCTGGTGGAGGGGACTGGTGCTGTCTTCTGGTGGATGAGGCTGGATGTTGTCTTTCTGGTGGGTAGGACCGTGTACGGTGGTGTGTTTTGGGGTATCTGTGACCTTATTATGATTTTAAGCAGCCTCTCTGCTAATGGGTCGGGTTGTGTTCCTGTCTTGCTAGTTGTTTGGCATAGGGTGTCCAGCTCTGTAGCTTGCTGGTCGTTGAGTGGAGCTGGGTCTTAGCATTGAGATGGAGATCTCTGGGAGACCTTTTGCTGTTTAATATTACGTGCAGCTGGAAGGTCTCTGGTGGACCAACGTCCTGAAGTCGGCTCTCCCACCTCAGAGGCACAGGTGTGACACTCGGCTGGAGCACCAAGAACCTGTCAGCCACACGCGTCAGAAGAAAAGGGAGAAAAAAAGAAAGAATGAAAGAAAAAAGTAAAATGAAATAAAGTTATTAAAAAATATATTAAAAATAAAAAAAATTTTAAAACAATAAAAGAAAAAAAGAAAGAAGAGAGCTACCAAACCAAAAAACAGATCCACCAATGATAACAAGCGCTGAAAACTCTGCTTAAAAAAAAAAGAAAAAAAAAAACCCCAAAACGGATAGACAGAACCCTAGGACAAATGGTAAAAGCAAAGCTGCACAGACAAAAATCACACAAAGTCCACTGCCTCAATTTTGGGATGATTTGTTGCCTATTCAGGTATTCCAGATATGCAGGGTACATCCAGTAGATTGTGGAGATTTAATCCGCTGCTCCTGAGGCTGCTGGGAGAAATTTCCCTTTCTCTTCTTTGCTTTCACAGCTCTTAGTGTTCAGCTTTGGATTTGGCCTTGTCTCTGTGTGTAGGTCGCCTGCGGTTGTCTGTTCTTTGTTCAGGCAGGACGGGGTTAAATTAGCAGCTGATTAGTGGGCTCTGGGTCACTCCAGCCAGTGGGAGGGAAGGGTACAGAATGCGGGGCGAGCCTGCAGTGGCAGAGGCCGGTGTGACGTTGCAACAGCCTGAGGTGTGCCATGTGTTCTCCCAGGGAAGTTGTCCCTGGATCACAGAACCCTGGCAGTGGCAGACTGCACAGGCTCCCAGGAGGGGAGGGGTGGATAGTGACCTGTGTTTGTACACTGGCTTCTTGGTGGGTGCAGCAGCAGCCTTAGCGTCTCATGCCCGTCTCTGGTGTCCATGTTGATAGACGTGGCTTGCTCCCATCTCTGGAGCTCGTTTAGGCAGTGCTCTGAATCCCCTCTCCTAGCGCACCCTGAAACAATTGTCTCTTGTCTCTTAGGCAGTTCCAGACTTTTTCCCAGACTCCCTCCCTGCTAGCTGTGGTGCACTAGCCCCCTTCAGGCTGTGTTCATGCAGCCAACCCCAGTCCTCTCCCTGGGGTCTGACCCCCATAGTCCGAGCCTCAGATCCTATCCCCCACCCACCGTGGTAGGTGAGCAGACAACCATCTCAGTCTGGTGAGTGTTGGTCGGCACTAATCCTCTGTGCAGCAATCTTTCTGCTTTGCCCTCTGCACCCATTGCTGCATTCTCTTCCATGGCTCCGAAGCTTCCTCCCTGCTACCCCCCCCCACCGCCTTTTCCACCAGTGAAGGGGCTTCCTAGAGTGTGGAAACTTTTCCTCCTTCACAGCTTCCTCCCAGAGGTGCAGGTCCCATCCTTATTCTTTGGCTCTGTTTTTTCTTTTTTCTTTTGCCCTACCCAAGTATGTGGGGAGTTTCTTGCCTTTTGGGAGGTCTGAAGTCTTCTGCCAGCGTTCAGTAGGTGTTCTGTAGGAGTTGTTCCACATGTAGATGTATTTGTGGGGAGGAAGGTGATCTCCACGTCTTACTCCTCTGCCATCTTGATGGTCTCCCCCGAGTTCTTAAAGTATGTTCGAGAGGGGTGGTTTGGTACCGACGGGTCGCAGAGCTCCCTGCAGTCGGCCACTTCAGACTCCGAGCAGAGCTTAGAGTTCCTGATGGACCGGAAACTGATGGAGCTCTATTTATCCATTTTATATGTAATAGTTTCTATCTGCTAACCCCAAACTCCCAGTCCACACCTCCCCCACCCTCATCCCCCTTGGCAGCCACAAGTCTGTTCTCTATGTCTATGAGTCTGTTTCTGTTTTGTAAGTAAGTGGCATTACTTTGTTCCTTATTATGGATGAGGAGTATTCCACTGTATATATGTACCACATCTTTATCCATTCAGCTGTTGATGGACACAGGTTGTTTGCATGTTTTGGCTATTGTGAATAGTGCTGCTATGAACATGGGCGGAAAATATCTTTTTGGATTATAGTTTTGTCTGGATATATGCCCAGGAGTGGGATTGCTGGATCATATGGTAACTCTATTTTTAGTATTTTGAGGAACCTGCAAAATGTTTTTCACAGTGGCTGCACCAACTTACAGTCCTGCCAACAGTGTAGGAGGGTTCTCTTTTCTCCACACCCTCCCCAGCATATATTATTTTTAGACTTTCTAATGATGGCCATTCTGACTGGTATGAGGTGGTACCTCACTGTAGTTTGGATTTGCATTTCTCTAATAAATAGCAATGTTGAGCATCTTTCCATGTGCCTCTTGGCCATCTCTATGTCTTCTTTGGAGAAATGTCTACTTAGGGCTTCTGCCCTTTTTTTCGATTGGGTTGTTTGTTTTTGTTGTTGTTGAGCTGTATGTGCTGTTTGTATATTTTGGAAGTTAAGCCTTTGTTGGTCGCATCATTTGCAAATATTTTCTCCCATTTTGTAGATTGACTTTACATTTTGTTTATGATTTCCTTTGCTGTGCAAAAGCTTATAAGTTTGATTAGGTCCCATTTGTTTAGTTTTTATTTCTATCACCTTGGGAGACTGGTGTAAGAAAACATTGGTACGATTTATGTCAAAGAATGTTTTGCCTATGATCTTTTCTAGTTTTATGGTGTCATGTCTTACGTTTAAGTCTGTAAACCACTTTGAGTTTTTTTGTGGGTATGGTGTGAGGTTGTGTTCTAACTTCATTGATTTACATGCAGCTGTCCAACTTTCCCAGCAGCACTTGCTGACAGGACTGTCTTTTTCCCATTGTATATTCTTGCCTCCTTTGTCAAAGATTAATTGACTGGAGTTGTGTTAGTTTATTTCTGGGCTCTCTATTCTGTTCCATTGTTTCATATGTCTGTTTCTGTGCCAGTACCACACTGTTTTGATTACTGTAGCATTGTAGTATTGTCCGAAGTCTGGGAGGGATATGCCGCTTGCTCAGTTCTTTTTCCTCATGATTGCTTAGGCAATTCTGGGTCTTTATGGTTCCATATGAATTTTAGGGTTATTTGTTCTAGTTCTGTGCAAAATGTCATGGGTAATTTGATAGGGATCACGTTAAATCTGTAGATTGTTTTGGGTAGTATGGTCATTTTAACAATATTATTTCTTCCAATCCAAGAGCATGGGTTATCTTTCCATTTCTTTGAATCATCTTCAATTTCACTTCTTAATGTTTTATAGTTCATCTTCATATGTTTGGTCAAATTTGCCTGTGAAGCCATCTGGTCCTGGACTTTTGTTTGTAGGGAGTTTTTGTTTTTGTTTTTTTATTACAAATTCTATTTCACTTCTAGTGATCAGTATGTTCAAATTATCTACTTCTTCTTGATTCAATTTTGGTTGGCTGTATGTTTCTAGAAACTTGTCCATTTGTAGGCTGTCGAATTTGTTGGCATATAATTGATCATGGTATTCTCTAATTTTTTTTTTTTTTCTGAAGTATTGGTTGATATTTCTCATTTTTCATTTCTTATTTTGCTTATTTGTGTTCTCTCTCTTTTCTTCTTTGTGAGTCTGGCCAGAGGTTTATCAATTTTATTTACCCTTTCAAAGAACCAGCTCTTGGTTTTATTGATTTTTTTCTATTGTTTTTTCATCTCTGTTTTTTGTGTATGGTGTTAGGGAGTATTCTAATTTCATTCTTTTACATGTAGCTGTCCAGTTTTCCCAGCACCCCTTATTGAAGAGAGTGTCTTTTCTCCATTGTATATCTTTGTCTCCTTTGTCTTCGATTAGTTGACCATAGGTGCGTGGGTTTATCTCTGGGCTTTCTATCTTGTTCCATTGATCTATGTTTCTGTTTTTGTGCCAGTACCATATTGTCTTGATTACTGTAGCTTTGTAGTATAGTCTGAAGTCAGGGAGTCTGATTCCTCCAGCTCCGTTTTTTTCCCTCAAGACTGCTTTGGTTATTCGGGGTCTTTTGTGTCTCCATACAAATTTTAAGATGATTTGTTCTAGCTCCGTAAAAAATGCCATTGGTAATTTGATAGGGATTGCATTGAATCTGTAGATTGCTTTGGGTAGTATAGTCATTTTCACAATGTTGATTCTTCCAATCCAATAACATGGTATATCTCTCCATCTGTTGGTATCATCTTTAATTTCTTTCATCAGTGTCTTATAGTTTTCTGCATACAGGTCGTTTGTCTCCCTAGGTAGGTTTATTCCTAGGTATTTTATTCTTTTTGTTGCAATGGTAAATAGGAGTGTTTCCATAATTTCTCTTTCAGATTTTTCATCATTAGTGTATAGGAATGCCAGAGATTTCTGTGCATTAATTTTGTATCCTGCTACTTTACCATCTCCCTCTTGCGAGAGCACCAGAATCACAACTGGCTGCTGGACAATCATTGCCAGGAAGACGCTGGACTTCACCAAGGAGGATACCCCACATCCAAGGACAGAGGAGAAGCCACAGTGAGATGGTAGGAGGGGTGCAATCAGAGTAAAATCAAATCCCATAACTGCTGGGTAGGTGACTCACAGACTGGCGAACACTTATACCACAGAAGTCCACCCACTGGAGTGAAGGTTCTGAGCCCCACGTCAGGCTTCCCAACCTGGGGGTCCAGCAACGGGAGGAGGAATTCATAGAGAATCAGACTCTGAAGCCTAGTGGGAATTGATTGCAGCACTTCGACAGGACTGGGGGAAACAGAGACCCCACTCTTGGAGGGTGCACATGGAATAGTGTGCGCATCGGGACCCAGGGGAAGGAGCAGTGACCCTGGGGGAGACTGAACCAGACCTACCTGCTAGTGTTGGAGGGTCTCCTGCAGAGGTGGGACTGGCTCTGTTTCACCATGGGGACAAGGACACTGGCAGCGGAGGTTCTGGGAAGTACTCCTTGGCGTGAGCCCTCCCAGAGTCTGCCATTAGCCCCACCATCTCTATTTTATTTATTTTTTCTCTGATTTTTATTATTTTCTTTCTTCTGCTGACTTTAGGTTTTATTTGTTCTTTTTCTAATTCTTTAAAGTGGTAGTTTAGGTTGTTTGTTTGAGTTTTTTCTTGTTTTTTGAGGAAGGCCCGTATCACTATGAACTTCCCTCAAAGAACTGCTTTTGTTGCATCCCATAGATTTTGTATCATTGTGTTTTCATTGTCATTCGTCTCAAGGTATTTTTAAATTTTCTTTTTGATTTCCTCTTTGACTCATTGGTGTTTTAGTAGCATTTTGTTTAGTCTTCATGTAGTCATTTTTTCTCATTTCTTTTTCTGTGATTGATTTCTATTTTCAAGCCATTGTGGTCAGAAATGATGCTTGAAATAATTTCTATACTCTTAAATTTGTTGATGTTTGTTTTGTGCCCTAGTATGTGGTCAATCCTAGAGAATGTTCCATGTGCACTTGAAAGGAATGTGTATTCTGGGTTTTATTGTGTGTAATCTCCTGAATATATCAATTAAATCTAACTGTTCTATTGTCATTTTGGACCTCTGTTGCCTTACTGATTTTCTTTCTAGAAGATCTGTCCATTGATGTTAGTGGAGTGTTAAAGTCTCCTACTAGTATTGTTTTCCTCTCAATTTCTCCCTTTATGTCTGTTAATATTTGTTTTATGTGTTTGGGTGCTCCTATATTAGGTGTATATATGTTGATGAGTGTAAAATACTCTTCTTTCACTGAGCCTTTTATCATCATATAGTGTCCTTCTTTACCTTTCTTTATGGCCTTTGTTTTAAAGTCTATTTTGTCTGATATGAGTATTGCAACCCTTACATTCTTGTCATTTCTGTTTGCATGAAATATCTTTTTCCATTCCCTCACTTTCAATCTATGTGTGTTCTTTGCCTTAAAGTGGATCTCTTGAAGGCAGCAAACTGTAGGCTCTTGTTTTTTTATCCAGTCTGCCACTCTATCTCTTTTGATTGGAGCATTTAGTCCATTTAAGGTAATTATTGATAGATATGTATTTGCTGCCATTTTAAACCTTGTTTTCTGGTTGATTGTGTGTTTCTTCATTGTTTCTTTTTCTCTTTGTTTTTCTTTTTGTAGTTTGATGATTTCCTTTTATTTTATGTTTGTGTTCTCTTCGTTTTGGTTTTTGTGAATCTATTTTATGTTTTTGATTTGTGGTTTCCCTGTTTTCAAGTATGTTAACTCCTTCCTATATTTACGTGCCTTAGACTGATAGTCATATAGGCTCAAACACATCCTTTAAAAAAAAAAATCTACATTTTCTTACTCTCCTCCACCACATTTTATAATTTTGATATCCCCTTTTACATGTTCATGTTTATCCTTTTGCTGTTCCTTGTGGTTATCATCAATTTCACAAATAGATTTTTTTCTTTTTAATCCAGCTTATTTAAGTGATTTACTTTCCAATTGTGATTTCCTCTTTCCTATAGCTTCTTGCTTCTTTTCCATTTGGAAAAGACCTTTCAATATTTCTTTTAGGATAGGTTTAGTATTGCTGTATTCTTTTAATTTTTGCTTGTCTAAGAAATTCTTTATCTCTCCTTTATTCTAAATGATAATCTTGCTGGGTAGAGTATTCTAGGTTGCAGATTTTTCCCTTTCAAGACTTTGAGTGTACTTTACCACTCCTTTCTGGCCTGCAATATTTCTGTAGAGAAATCAGCTGATAGCCTTATGGGGGTTCCCCTGTAATTAACACTGTTTTTCTCTTGCTGCCTTTAGAATCCTCTCTTTACCTTTAATTTTTGCCATTTTAATTATAATATGTCTTGGTATAGGTCTGTTTGGGTTCATCTTGTTTGGGACCCTCTGTGCTTCATGTACCTGGATATCTGTTTCCATCTTTAGGTTTGGGAAGTTTTCAGCCATAATTTCTTGTAATTCATTTTGACCCCCTTTTTGTTTCTTCTCCTTCTTGAATCCCTATTATGCATAGATTGGCATGTTTTATATTATCCCATAGGTCTCTTATACGACTTTCATTTTTTCTATTTGGTTTTCTGTCTGCTGTTTTGCTTGGGTGATTTCCATTATTCTATCTTCCACATCACTTATTCATTCTGCATTATCCATTCTCCTGTTCATTGCCTTTAGCTCAGTTTTTTTGGCAAATGAATGTTCTAATTTTTCTTGGCTCCTCCTTATAGTTTCTAGTTCCTTTTCACAGTAATGTGCATTTCTGTTGATAACCTTTCTTAATTCCTTCATTATTTTCATTATCTCCTCTTTGAAGTCAGTGTCTATTAGACTGAAGAAGTCTGTGCCATTGTTTGTTATTTCAGGGGAATTCTCTTGGTCTTTTAACTGGGTGTGGTTCCTCTGTTTCTTCATTTTACTTATATTTCTCTTACTCTGACTTTAGGAATAACAATTATCTATTGTTGTCTTGGAAAGCTATTTATATACAGGAGCGTCCCTGTGTGGCTTATATGGGTTTAATATTTTTGGCATGAGGGCTGCTTTTAGTACAGATGTCTTCTGCCTCTTTTCTCAGTATATGTGGGTCATTATCTTCTTGATGGAGGGTGTGCAGATGCAGTGGCTGGCACATGCTCCTGGGGCCTGTGATGGTGGCAGCAGCACTTGCGCACTCCCAAAGCCCACAACAGCATTGGTGGTGGTTGGTGCCTCCTCCCAGGACCCGTGTGGCCAGCCCCTACTCCTGAAGCACTCAATGGTGGTGGTGGCTCAGGCACTCCTGGATCCTGCAACAGTGGGGGCAGTGGTTGGTGCCTGCTCTGGAATCTCTCAGCTGCAGTGGCAGCTCACACCTGCCCCCAAAGCTCATATAGGTAGTGTCCTGTTGTCTGAGAGCACATGCACAGGGGAAGAGGGTCCTATAGCAGTCCTGCCCCTCCCCTCATGTGCTCCCCCAACAACAGCGCCTCACCTCTATGGCGGGCCCAGACTTTTTCTGCATACACCCTCAGTTGGGGCTGAACCTCACTCCAGTCCCTTCAGGCTGTCTCTGTGCAGGCAGACAAGCCCAGTCCTCTTCTTGGATCTGACCTCTGAAGCCTGAGCTTTAGCACCCAGCCCCTGCCCACACCAGCGAATGTGCTTCTCAGGCTGGGGAGAGCACAGCCGTGGCACCTACCATCTGTGCAGGTCTCTCTCCATTTTGCACTCCAAAAACTGGTTGCTGTGCTCTCTTCCTAGGCTCCAAAGCGCCCCCTCCATCCTGGCTGATCTCCCTGCTGGTGAAGGGACTTCCCAGGGTGTGGGAACCTTTCTTCTTTCAGAGTTCCCTCCCAGGAGCACAGGTCCTGTGCCAATTACTTTCTCTCTTTTTTTTATTTTGTCCTACCTGGTTTTATGGAGATTTTCTAGCCCTTTCTGAAGTCTGAGATCTTCTGCCAGTGTTTAGTAAATGTTCTGTGAGAATCGTTCCACATGTAGATGCATTTTTGATGTATTTGTGGGAGGAGGTGAGCTCCATGTTCTACTACTCTGCCACATTGATCCAGTTCCCCTTAAAGTTATTATTGATTAACTCAGGAAATATATAGTGAACTCCTTGCAGGAAAAAATAATCAATATATCTGTCCTTGTGTAGCTTTCATTCTAGTAGGACTTACACCTAAATCCGAGAACTTTATCAATAGCTCATAGTGCATGACATACAGAGGACATTCAATAAACATTTTTGATTAAAGGAATAAATAAACAAATATACCTCAATGAAGTAGCACTCCACCATACTCCTTCTCAAATTAGTATGTTATATCATCTTTGCTTGTACATTTTATTAACAATGTTAGGGAAGAAAGCATTTTTTTTTTCCCCTTAGAGAAATACCCCAGTCTTCTCTTTCTCCTTCACTCATGCTGTCCTTGTGGTGGGTGCATTATTTCATTAGTGAGTTTGGATTAAGGAACTTGGCATGAGCAGCTGTGCCTCTTCCTCTCTTTCCTTCTTAGAAGCCAAGCTGCTCTCACCGTGGTTATCTTATGGTCTTTGCTTTTATGAAATACATTTTACAATGATAAGCCTTGTGCGGGCGGTGCCTGTGGATTTCCTACACTGTCTGCGACTGGTAAGTTTGGGAGAGAGGGGGCTAAGAATAAATCATTGTAAGCCAGAGTGCCCATTTTTGTTGCACCTGGGAGTCACATCTTCCAATATAGATCATGAGTAATAAGGCTGATATTCTGATATCCATCACTGGATTGTCTTTCTGAATTGGTTAAAGACTCTTGTGAAGTAGTGGGGTTCTATTTATTTAGCACACTGAAAAATCATATAAAGAGCCAGTATTTACTTCGGCATGGCTTCCTTGCAACAGATTCTGAGATGAATAATTCTGTACAGTATGTTTACAGAGGAGTGTTCTCCGGTGATTTGCCTATACAAAAGAGAATGGCAGGACTGGGTCAAGAGTGATATGAATGCACAGTGTAATTGTAGCTGAGACTTCAGACAATCCTGAAGGTGCTCTGGACCTCAGGTCCCCTTCAGAGTTATCCCATATTGAGATAGAGGACTAAGCATTTATATACCTGAGTTAGCCAGTCATTGGCCACAACCTGCTCCCTGAGAATGGACAAAAAATGAGAAAAACAGTTCCTTGCAGCTGAGGGCAATTTCCAATGAAGAACCCAGATATAAGAAGTTAGAAAATGGTAATCATAGGAATTGTGAGAAAGGTGGGTTGGCAGTGAAGAGCAGATCTGAGTAGAGTTTCACACAGTTCACTTGATCCTTGAACCACTGTATGATTTTTACTTTAGTCTATAATTTGATATTAATATTTTATCTTTTCAGCTAAAAATTCTCCTGGGATATAATTGAAAATATATATTTGAAAAAATGTCCAACTTTGTCATTTGTGTAGCTTGTCTTTCATAAAGAGACTACAGTTTACTTTTTGTATAAATATATTAATGTTTAACATAAATATATATAGAAAGACACAAACATCACAAATGGACAACTAGAGGAATTATTATATACTGTTTATAACCAATAAGCAAAACCCACATCAAAAAATAATTTTAACAGTATTACAGCAACTTTCCCAGTCCCTTCAACACAACCCTACATGTCTTTGACCTCTAACATTATAGATCAATGTTTCCTTTTTTAATACAAATTGATTGATAGGTTCTTTTAAAAGTCTTAGAGTTTTGGTTTTCACATTTCTCTGCCCTTGATTCAATATTACACTACTTAATTATCTTGTATAAATTCTCTAATTTTGAAAATTTTCAGTATTGTTTGGGTATTCTTAACTCATTGAATTAAGAAATATATTGCAATATATTAACATTGTGCTAGTCAGTTCACACACACACAAAAAATACAGCTTGACAAATTTTAAATATGCATATACTCATGTTACCATCATTCACATCAACACATAAGTCATCACCTATACTTATTAGAGCTCTATTTTTAAAAGTTATTGTTGGAGGCAGAGATCAAGATGGTGGAGTAAAAGGATATGGAGCTCACCTCCCTCCACAAACACATCAAAAATACATTTACATGTGGAACAACTCTCAAAGAAAATCAACTGAAAACTGGCAAGACCTCTTATACAACCAAAGCTGCAAGAAAGATCCCCACATAACCTGGTAGGACAAAAAAAAAAAAAAAAAAAAAGATAAAGGGATAGGTCCAGAACCCCTGGGAGCTGTGCAAGAGAAAAGGTTCCCTTGCCCTGGGAACTTCCTTCACTGTAAGTTCTAAGAGGGAAGTTCACAGCAATACAGGTCTTCCTCAAGAAACAAGAAAAATCTAAAAATATACAACATAAACTACCACTTAAAAGAATTAGAAAAAGAGGAAAAAAAACAAAACCTAAAGTCAGCAAAAGAGTGGAAATAATAAAGATCAGAGAGAAAATAAACAAATAGAGATAAAAAATAGAAAAGATCAATGATAGCAAGGGCTCGTTTTTTGAAATGATAAACAAAATAAACAAACCTCTACCCAGGCTTACCAAGAAAAAAAGAGAGAGGACCCAAATAAACAAAATGAGAAATGAAAGAGGAGAAATAAGCAATACCACAGGAATACAAAAAATCATAAGAAAATACTATAAACAGTTATATGCCAATGAATTGGACAAGCTAAAAGAAATGGACAAGTTTCTAGAAACATAGAGTCCAACAAAACTGAGTTAAGAAGAAATAGATAATTTGAACAGACTAATCATTGGAAGTGAAATAGAACTTGTTTAAAAAAAAACCCAAAAAACCCAAAAAAACACCTCCCTGAACCGGATGGCTTCACTGGGCAATTCCACCAAACATACAAAGAAGAACTTATGCCTACCCTTCTCAAACTATTATAAAAGATTGAAAAGGAGGGAACATTCCTAAAGTCATTCGATGATGCCACCATCACCCTGATACCAAAACCAGACAAAGACACTACCCCCCAAAAATTGCAGGTCAGTATCTTTTGTGAATATAGATGCAAAAACACTCAACCAAATTTTAGCAAACTAAACCCAACAATGCATGAAAAGGATCATACACCATGATTAAGTTGGATTTATTCCAGAGATGCAAGGATGGTTAAATGTATGCAAATAAATCAATGTGATACACCACATTAACAAAAGAAAAGACAAAAAACACATAATCATCTCAATAGATGCAGAAAAAGGACTTGATAAAATTCATCATCTATTCATGATAAAAACTCTCACCAAAGTGGGTACAGAGGGAACATATCTCAACATAATAAAAGCCATTTATGACAAATGCACAGCCACAATACTCAGTGGTGAAAAGCTAAAAGCATTGCCCTTAAATTCTGTAACAAGACAAGGATACCCACTTTCACTACTTCTATTCAACATAGTATTGGAAGTCCTAGCAACAGCAATCAGACAAGAAGAAAGAAATAAAAGGTACCCACTGGAAGGGAAGAGATAAAATTGTCATTATATGCAGATGACATGATACACTATATAGAAAACCCAAAAGAGTACACACAAAAACTATAAGAACAATAAAGTATTCAGCAGGATACAAGATCAATATACAGAAATCAGTTGTATTTCTTAGCACTAACAATGAAATATGAGAAAAGGAAAGTAATCCCATTTAAAATCACCTCAAAAAATAAAAATAAAATACCTAGGAATAAACCAAAACAACAGGGTGAAAAACATATACACTGAGAACTATAAACATTAATAAAGGAATTTTAAGTTGACTTAAATAAATGGAAAGATATTCCATGCTCTTGGATTGGAGAAATTAATATTGTTAAAATTGCCATACTATCCAAAGCAATCTACAGATCTAATGTGATCCCTATCAAATTACCCATGGCATTTTGCACAGAACTAGGACAAACAGTCCTAAAATGTGTATGGAACCATAAAAGACCAAGAATTTCCAAAGAAATCCTGAGGAAAAAGAACAAAGATGGAGGCATAACCCTCCAGACTTCAGACAACACTAGAAAGCTACAGTAATCAAAACAGCATGGTATTGGTACAAAAAAAAAAAAAAAGACATGTGGATCAATGGAACAGAATAGAGCACCCAGAAGTAAACCCATACACGTACAATTAATTAATCTTTGACAAAAGAGGCAAGATTATACAATGGAAAAAAAGATAGTCTCTTCAGCAAGTGCTGTTGGGAAAGCTGGACAGCCTCATGTAAATCAATGAAATTAGAACACTTCCTCACACCATGCACAAAAATAAACTCAAAATGGCTTAAAGACCTAAATATAAGACATGATGCCAAAACTCTCAGAAGAGAACACAGGGAAAACACTCTCTGACATAAATCATAGGAATATTTTCTTAGATCAGTCTCCAAAGGCAAAAGAAATAAAAGCAAAAATAAACCAATGGGACCTAAACAAACTTATAAGCTTTTGCACAGAAAGGAAACCACAAAACAAAAAGACAACCTATAGATTGGGGAAAATATCTGAAAACCATGGGACCGACAAGGGGTTAATTTCCAAAGTATACAAACAGCTCATACAACTCAATATCAAAAAAAAAAAAAAAGACAAAAACAAAAACAAAAAACCCCAAAACAACCCAATTTAAAAATTTGCAGAAGACCTAAATAGACATTTCACCAAAGAAGAGATACAGATGGCCAAGATACATATGAAAAATGCACAACATTGCTAATTATTAGAGAAATGCAAATCAAAACTGCAATGAGGTATCGCTTCACACCAATCAGAATGACTATCATCAAAAAGCCTACAAATAATAAATGCTGGAGAGGATGTGGAGAAAAGGGGACACTCCCACACTGTTGGTAGGAATGTAAGTTGGTGCAGCCACTATGGAAGACTATATAGAGGTTCCTTAAAAAACTAAAAATAGAGCTACCATATGATCTAGCAATCCTTTTCCTGGGCATATATCCAGAAAAGAGGAAAAGTCTAATTTGAAACGATGTATGCACCTCAAGCACTATTCATAGCAGCATTGTTTACAATAGTCAAGACATGGAAGCAACTTGTATCCATCAATAGATGAATGGATAAGATGTGGTATATATATACAATGGAATATTACTCAGCCATAGAAAGAATGAAATATTGTGATTTGCAGCAACGTGGATAGACCTAGAGAATATCATACTAAGTGAAGTAAGTCAGACAGAGAAACTCAAATGTTGTATGATATCAGTTATATGTGGAATCTAAAAAATAATACAAATGAATATACTTACAAAATGGAATCAGGCTCACAGACGTAGAAAACAAACTTATGGTTACCAAAGGGGAAAGGGGAGGGTAAATTAGGAGTATGGGATTAATAAATACACACTACTACATATAGCATAGATAAGCAACAAGGGTTTACTGCGTAACACAGGGAACAGTATTCAATACATTGTAATAACCTATAATGGAAAATTATCTGAAAAATAATATACATATATGTATATATATCACTCAATCACTTTGCTGTACACCTGAAACTAACACAATGTTGTAAATCAGCTGTACTTCAATTAAAAAATAAATACTGTTTTTAGTTTTTTGAGAAACCTCCATACTGTTTTCCAAAATGGCTGCACCAATTTATATTCCCACCAACAGTGTACAAGGGTTCCCTTTTCTCCACATCCTCTCAAACATTTATTATCTGCATTCTTTTTTGATGATAGCCATTCTGACAGGTATGAGGTGACATCTCATGATTTTGATTTCAGTTTCCCAGATGATTAGCAATGTTGAGCAGCTTTTCCTGTGCCTGTTAGCCATCTGCATTTCCTGTTTGAAAAAACGTCTATTCAACTCTTCCTCCTATTTTTTTAATCAGGTTTTTTTTTTTTTTTTTGATGCTGAGTTGTATGAGCTGTTTATATATGTTGGATATTAAACCCTCACCGGTCATATCATTTGCAAATATTTTCTCCCATTCTGTAGGTTGTCTTTTTGTTTAGTGGATGGTTTCCTTTGCTGTGCAAAAGCTTTTAAGTATACCTTGGTCCCATTTGTTTATTTTTGCTTTTATTTCCTTTGTTTTAAGAAATGGATCCAAAAATATATTGCTATGATTTATATCAAAGAATGTTCTTGCATATGTTTTCCTCTAGGAGTTTTATGGTATCTGGTGTTACATTTAGGTCTTTAATCCATATTGAGTTTATTTTTGTATATAATGTTAGAGAATGTTCTAATTTCATTCTTTTACATGTAGTTATCCAACTAAAAGTAGAACTACCATATGATCCAACAATCCCACTCCTGGGTATATATCTGAAAAAAAAAAAAAAAACCAAAAACACTAATTCAAAAAGACACACTCCAATGTTCATAGCAGCATCATTTACAATTGTCAAGATAAGGAAGCAACCTAAGTGTCCATCAACAGATGAATGGATTAAGAAGATGTGGTATATACATACAATGGAATACTACTCAGCCATAAAAAAGAATGAAATTTTGCCATCTGCAGCAACATGGACAGACTTGGAGGGCATTATGCTAAGAAAAATAAGTCAGACAGAGAAAGACAAATACTGTATGATATCACTTATATGTGGAATCTAAAACGTACAACAAACTAGTGAATATAACAAAAAAGAAGCAGACTCACAGATATAGAGAACAAACTCATGGTTACAAGTGGGGAGAAGCGAGGCGGAAGGGGTAATAGAGGGTTAAGGGATTAAGAAGTACAAACTATTAGGTATAAAACAAGCTACAAGGATATATTGTACAACATGGGGTATATAGCAAATATTTTATAATAACTATAAATGGAATATAACCTTTAAAAATTGTGAATCATTATATTGTACTCCTGTAATGTATAATATTGTATATCAACTATACTTCAATAAAAAATAAAAACAAAATAATTATTGTTATTATTATTAGGAGGAGGAGAAGGACAAGGAGGAATATACATATGAAAATCTTAGTTTTTCCATTGGATATGTGGTTAATTTACAGTTAATGTGATTGCTGATACAACTGGATTCATTTTCACAATCTTGCTATTTGTGCTATATTTGATCTACTGCTGTTATGTCACTGTTTTTCTGAGTTCTTGCCTTTTTTATGGCTAATCGTGTATTTTTAATTATTTATTTTTCTCTATTTTAGATTTTATATTTTCATTTTTTTACTATTTTTAAATGGTTACCTTAGAGATAACAAATTGCATCCTTGAATTATTAAATATAAATTGTCATTTTCACCATTCTAGATCCTTAGAAATTTTAAACTTATGTACCAGTTCTTAGCTTTTTTTCCTTCCACCCTGTGGGTTTTAATTTTATATACATTTCAACCTCCACAGGTCATTGTTATTTTTATTTTAATGGTAAATTTTTATTTATAATTACAGTAATATTTACTCTTTATAGTTTCATTCCTTCTTATAATTAAGAATTATAGAATCATTCTTTGCTTGAAAAACTTTATTTAGTATTTATTTTAGTATGTGCCTGCTAATGGTAAATTCCCTCATTTTTTCTTTTCTAAAAATACCTTTACTTCCCTTCATTATTGAATGACACATTCACTAAATGTCAGCACTTTGAAGAAGGCATTCCATTTACTGTGATTCCCATAATTTATGTTAAGAATCAGCTTTAAATCCTATTGTTGCTCCTTTAATAGGAATGGTTTTTTTTTGTTTTTTTGTTTTTTTTTGGTCTGGTCTCTTTTAAGGTTTTTCTTTGTTTTGGCAGAATAACTGTTTTACCCTGATATACCTAGGTATGATTCTCTTTTCATTTATGTTACATGAATTTTACTATGTTTAGCCTCCTACTCACTCACCATCATAATTTTGCAAGTGTCTTGAGAAATTGTGTGTCTGAGGATCATCACCATTATTTTTCCCTCCATCCACCAAAAAGACTGTTTGTTTCTCTATCTCCCAAGAGTGCACCTCTGCCTGAGGAAAGCCCAGATTTTTAGTGCCTTGTTCTGGTCTCTAAAAAAAAAAAAAAATACCTCAGGGGAAAATGCAGTGTTCAAATATCTGTTTATCTCCCTGTGTTCCCTACCTCCCCAGAATTTTTATCCCTAAAATAATAATTGCTTTAGAAGCTCTATGATGCCTGCCTTGAAGAATATGCAGTTTTAATTATCCAGCTTTTCTAGTTATTAGGAGTATTTGTCTGTCAGAAGCATCTTCATCTGCAAGATACACACAGATTCTTTATGTTTTTCCTAAACATTTAGACTCACAACTCTACAATAAGCCACACTTTCAACCACTTTACTTAGAAGGATATTGGCAGGAAAAACAACATCCTAGCAGGACATTGTCAAGAGATCCTAGTCAATAGTAAGAGTCCTTGAAGCAGCTCAAATGCAGATGTCCACATAGGTACAAGGTACCCACCATGAAAGTGCAAGGGTTGCCTTGCCTTGAATGTCACAGATCTAAAGGCCTCATGCTCCTCAGAAGCCAATATCTCTTATAATAATTGCATGGGCCTAACTTTCAGAGTCTCTACAAGCTATATGCTAGTTATAAGAATAGAGTACATGGCATTTCATGAGGTATTTATATTTCATTTATAGATCCTCCCAGCCTATATGTGATTTACAAATAGGGATTATTTTTGTTATAAGCAATGTTGCTTAGTAATATTTTTGACATATACCACCTTGTCATGTCACCAGGAGAGTAGAGGTAAAGAATTTAATAAAGGATTAGATTTTCATAAAGCTGTGGGAAGGGCCATAGTGTTCTAATCAGAAGCAGAATTTGGTTAACTGACCTCTTTTTGTGTCACTTTATATCTTTTAAAATGAGACAAAGCCAGTATTGTTTATGAGTGGTATAACTCATGTCAATTCTTTCATATTGTTTTATTATTTATGTTTTCAATGTTTTCACCATATTCTTTTTGTTTTCTGAAATGTTGCTGTATTGCTGTGGTTTATCTTTTATCCTTTTTACTTTTCTCTAACTGGTAGTTATCTACCTGATTATTATTATTTTTCTGATTCTCATTTAAATATATAACTTGCTGTCTTAAACTTTATCAACATCCATCTTCTTTTTAATATAAAAATTGTAAACTATAAGAATTTAAAACTATAGCATTTAAAATTATAAACTATATAAAACTATAAGCTATAAAACAAAGGTTTTCTTCCTAATTTAGAAGGGTAAAATTTGTATTTTCTATAAAGTCGTATTTTGCTAGATCATAGGACATTTGGCTGTGGGTTTGTGCAATGGACTATGGGAAGGAAAACGTTTATTGTATTTGTGGACAACCAAGTCTATTGAAGACACTAGCTGTTGTCCCTTCAAATTAAAGAGATGGGTTGAGGTTTGTTTTCTATCTACTGGTTCCTCTTCTCAAATTTTATTTTTTGCTTCTTGGTTATTATGAATACTTGTTCTACCTAAGTCAAGCTCTTGAAAAATGAAAATTCCACAAAGTAGATTAGGCCAATGACAGCTCTGCTGAGCAATTTTGTTTTGCTTTTCTTTGTATTTGTTGTGATGACCAACATTTAACTGTGGTTTTACACTCCCTTCTAGGCCCATATCTTGGAAGACTGAGGTAATAAATCTTTGTTTTACACAGCATAACATAGCATAACATATATAATAAAAGAAAATTGATGCTGGATATTCTTACAAAATAAACCTGTTCAAGGCACTAACAAAGTAACAGAAAGGTTTTCTGTTCTTCCCCACCCATGATTTCTACTTTCACCTGCTTTTCCATATATCCACTGCTGCAAGTGTGTTAGTTTTATGGATCCAGCTAGAAAAACTCTTTACAAGTAAATCCTTCCTTTGTTTCTATTATACGACTGGCAACAAGCACTTAACATTAACTTTGTTGAAACCTCATAATGTTTGTCAGATATTCATGACTAACGTGAACATTAATAAACAGAAATCTCAAATAAATAGTTGGGAGACCAGAAGAGGGAACTCTCATGCCCTGTGACCACGGCAGAGCCCAAAACAAAGAAGCAAGACTCCTTTTCTTTCCTGGCAAGGACCCAGCCAATGAAAAGCCATGGCCTCTTTATTTAACATAGTACACCCAACTTCATTTTCCTCTCTGTAAAAGCTGTTCTTCTTCCCTTGCCATGGGGGAAATTTACACATGGCTCGCCATGGTTGCTGACAGTGAATTACAATTCTCTGCTAATCCCAAATAAATCCATCTTTCCTGGAGAAACACTTGGGAGTCCATTTGTTTTAGGTCAATACTGTACAGTTTCACAATATTATTTTTTTAATGTTTGAACGTTGACACATTATTTTGTGAGAGAGAAAGTTTAATATGTGGGCCAGTTCTCTCTTGAGGTCACACCCTTTTAAAAAGTTGATATCAGCACTAAGAAAAATATGTATTTTCTTATTTGCTATGTCATGAGCTCATGTATCCACTTAATTTAAAAGCCAAACAGTATTATTGAAGTTTAAGTTCAATTGGTATGGTCTTGAAACTGAGATACAATATTGCTTTGAAACAAAAAAAAGTATAATCTGATTTTTCTAGAGACAAATTTTGCTGATCTCACCAGAAGAAAAACACTTCTGGTCTTATTTTGCCCCATCAGAAAGCCAAAGAGAAGAAAAAACACTAATCACAATATAGAGGATTATTCTTTTCTTGTGTCAACTTCCAAAACTCATATTCAAGTTAGAGTAGAAAAATAAGAACCTTGCCATCCCTATCAGCCTCATTTCTCCCACATAGAATAGACAATTCTTATTGCCAAATTTTATATTTTCTCTATGGGACAGTGCATTAGAACTTTGACTAAACTGCACACCCCCTCTGAATCCATATATGTTAGATGTATTTGTATTTTTGTATCTGGATAATCATTGTATCTTCTGTAACATAAATTATACCTGGCACAGGTTAGGCATTCAGTTAAAATTTTTAAAGAAATGATTAAATAAACATTGTTATGGGCTAAATGTTTGTGTCCTCCCCCCACCACCAAATTCATATGTTGAAACCCTAACCCCCAAAGCAATGGTTTTTGGAGGTTTGGGCCTTGGAAAGTAATTAGGTTTAATGAGGTCATGAGGATGGTCCCTTCATGAGGAAATTAGTGCTTTATAAGAAAAGGAATAGGGACTTCCCAGGTGGCACAGTGGTTAAGAATTCGCCTGCCAATGCAGGGGACACGGGTCCAGGAAGATCCCACATGTCACAGAGCAACTAAGCCCATGAGCCACAACTACTGAGCCTGCTCTCTACACCCCGCGAGCCACAGCTACTGAGCCTGTGAGATGCAACTACTGAAGTCTGGGCGTCTAGAGCCCATGCTCTGCAACAAGAGAAGCCACCACAATGAGAAGCCCATGCACTGCAATGAAGAGTAGCCCCCGCTCGCCACAACTAGAGAAAGCCTGCACGCAGCAACAAAGACCCAACGCAGTCAAACATAAATAAATAAATAAATTAAAAAAAATAGTTTTCTTTAAAAAAAAAAAAAAGAAGAGGAATAGACAGGAGAGCTCTTTCTCTCTCCAATTCCACACACTGAGGAAAGGCCATGTGAGCACACAGGAAAAGACCAGCCATATGCAATCAACAGAATAGGTCCTCTCTAGGAACCAAATATGCCAGCACCTTGAATTTGAACTTCAAGCTTCCAGAGCTGTGAGAACTAGATGTTTCTGCATAAGCCATCCAGTCTGTGGTATTCTGTTATAGCAACTCAAACAGACTAAGACAAACATTAAATAATTTTTTGGAGTAAAAATATGTGGCTTGTATCAATATCATATCTCTTGACTAGGCAAGTGATTCAGACATTTGGCATATTAAAATTATATGGGAAAATTATATGGGAAACTTTTAAGAGTCATCTTATGCTTTCCCTTCTGGTAAAGGTATAACAACTTTTTTCAGACCAACCTTCCTACCAAGAAGAAAAATTGTATAAAGCATAAAAAATATGTGTTAGAAAACAAAGGAGCTTAAAAGCAGCAAGTACTTAATAGCTCAAGATCCTGTAGAGTAAAAGCCCAGAGAGTAAACAAGGCATTTGGCAACACTCTTTTCTTTGAAACTTTGCCGATTCAAAAGAGGTCATTGAGAAGCTGAAATCTGAGTAAAGCTTCCCTTAGACTCAAGGATAGATGAAAAGTTTGGTAGTTTCTTGTCCACAAATGAGAAACAGAACTGGTAAATACCCAAGATTTTTGGTAGAACCTTCCAGGGCTACACTGTAGGAGTAAGCCTGTACCTGAAATAGTCCAGTTCTAACAAAGGCTAAACAGAGATTCAAATCAGCTCAATTATTGATTAGACTAATAAGTCAGTCTGCCCCTACACTAATTTCCTATGAGAAGCAAAGGAAATGCTCCCTGTAGGAGGATAACATAACCAATAGCTTCCAACTATCTTCATTCCCCCCTGCTAGAAACACAAAAAGATATCTCTTGGCTCTCCACTATGAGAACCTAGTGGAATACTGGAAGTAAAACCTACGAAAGGGTGGGAACCCTAATATTGTAGTTCCAAGGAGTTTCTCATTCTAACACTATATAGATTACAATGGATTTAAAATTGAAGTTAATAATGATACAAAATAGCTGAAAATTTCCAAAATATTTGAAGACTAAATCACATCCTTCTAAATAATAAATGGGTTAAAGAAAAAGTCTCAGTAGAAGTTAAAAATACATTTTGAACTAAGGAAATATGAAAATAGAAATCAAAATCATTGGGTACAGTGAAAGCAGTGCTTAGAGTAAAATTTATAACATTAAATACATATGTTAGAAAAGAAGAGAGACTTAAAGTCAATACCTTTGGAAACTAGAAAGAGAGCAATTTAATCCTCAAATTAGGAGAGGAAAAGAAATAATAAACATTAGAGCAGAAGTCAATAAAATTGAAAACAGGAAAATAACAGGGAAAATCAATGAAACTAACCATTGACTTTTGAAAAGATCAATAAAACTGATAAACCTCAAGCCACAATAACAAATAAAATTAGAGAGAACACAGAAATTAATAATATCAGAAATGAAATAGGGATCATTAGTACAGATCCCATGGACTTTAAAATGACAATAAAGAATGCTACGAACAACCTTATGCCCACAAATTTTATAACTTAGATGAAGTAAACCAATACCTTGAAAGACACAAAGTACCAAAACACACTTAGGTGATATAAGTAATATGAATATGCCTATATCTGTTAAAAATTCAAATTGATAGTTAATAAAATTCTCAAAGAGAAAGCAGCAGGCCGAGATAGTTTCACTAGTGAATTCTACCAAACATTTAAGGAATAAATGATACCAAGTCTCTAGAATATCTTCTAGAATATAGACATAGAAGGAACACTTCTTGGCTTATTCTATGAGGTCAGCATTACCCTGATACTCAAATCAGATAAAGACGTTACAAGTAAGGAAAATTATAGACTAATACATTTCATGAACACACTTGCAAAATTCTCAGCAAATTATTAGCAAATCAAATCCAACAAGTAAACAAATTATACATCATGGCGAGTAAGATTATTCCAGATAAGAAAGACTGGTTCCACGTTCACAAATCAATTAATTTAATCCACATCACTGTTAGAATATAAAACTCATGTGATCATGTCAATTAATTCAGGAGAAAAATGGCAAAATTCAACACCAATACTTGATAAAAATTATCAGAGAATTAAAAATAGAGGTAACCTTCTTTAACTTGATAAAGAATATCTATAAAATCTACATCTAACTTCCTATTTAATGGTGAGAAACTGAATGCTTTTCCTCTATGTTTGGGAACAAGGAAACAATGCTCTGTCTCACCACTCTTATTCCACATGCCACTAGAAGATCTAACTAGTGCAATATAACAACAAAAAGAAAATAAAGGTATACAGATTGGGAGAGAAGAATTAGAGCTGTTTTTGCAGATGACACAAAGTTATCTAAAAAATTCCAAAGAAATGAAAAAACATCTTGGAAAAATACGTGTATAGAGGGTTGAAGGATACAAGGTTAATAGCTTTATTACATACTAGCAATGAACAGTAGGAATTTGAAATTAAAATCATCATAACATTTACAATAATATCCAAAAAAAAGAAATACTTAGGTGAATATCTAACAAAGTATGTTTAGGATCTATATACAAAATGCACAAAATTCTGATGAAAGGAATCAAAGATAACATAAACATATGATGACATATCATGTTCACAGGTGAAAACACTTAATATTGTTAAAATAACTATTCTTTCCAAATTGATCTATAAATTCTACACAATCTCAACAAGATCCTCATAAGTTATTTTGTAGATATCGACAAATGGATTCTAAAGTTTATATGAAGACAAAAGATCCATAATAGCCAACACAATATTGAAAAAAAAAAAACCAACAACAAAAGAACCCGAAGTTGGCAAATTGATGCTATCTGACTTCAAAGCTATATAAAGCTCAATATTCAAGACAGCATGGTATTGGTGAAAAAATTCAATAGAGAAAGGATAATCATTTCAACAAATGAAACTTGACTATTTGGACACCCATATTTTCTAAAATGTATCTAGACACATAACTTATAGATTTTACAAATTATAACACAAAATGTATTAACAACCTAAATATAAGATCCAAAATTATAAAATTTCTAGAAGATAGCCTAGAACAAACTCAGGGCTTTGTTTACAGAATATGTAATCTTCTTAGTAGAAGATCTGAAAGAATCAACAACAATACCAAAAAAACTGGAACAGGAAATTATAGCAAGATTACAGAATATAGGGTTAATATAAAATTAAGTTGATTTTCCATATAATATAATAGCAATGAATAAGTGGAATTTGATATTATAAACTCATTACTATTTACATTAGCACTCCCAAAATTAAATATGTAAGTATGAATCTAACAAAATACGTACAAAATCTATATGATGAAAATTACAGAATTCTGATAAATGGAAATCAGAGAAGAGCTAAATAAATGGAGAGATATCCAATGTTCATGGATAGGAAAACTCAGTACTGTTCAGATGTCAGTTCTTCTCAACTTGATTTATACATTCAATGCAATCCAAACAAAATACCAGCAAGTTATTTTGTGGATATCAAGAAACTGATTCTAAAGTTTATGTGAAGAGGCAAAAACCCCAGAAAAGCCAACACAATATTGAAGGAAGAGAACAAATTTGGAGGACTACCTGAATTGAAGACTTACTGTAAAGCTAAAGTATTAAAACTGTGTGGTATTTGTGGAAGACTAGACAAATAAATCAATGAAACAGAATACAGAGACCAGAAATAGACCCCTAGTAAATATAGTTAATGGATCCTTGAAAAAGGAGCAAAGGTAATACAATGGAGCAAAGATAGCCTTTTCAACAAATGGTACTAGAGCAACTGCTAATCCACACGCAAAAAAATGAATCTGGACACAAATTTTACATGCTTCACATGCTAACTCAAAATGGATCACAAATCTAAATATAAAATTTCTAGACTATAACATAGGAGAAAACCTAGATGACCTTGAGTATGGTGATGACTTTTTAGATACAACAATGTAGGCACGATCCACAAAAGAAGTAATTGATAAGCTGGACTTCATTAATATTAAAAACTTCTGCTCTATGAGAAACAATGTCAAGAGAATGAGAAGACAAGTCACAAACTCTTTGCAAGAGACACATCTGATAAAGGACCATTATCCAAAATATACAAAGAACTATTAAAACTCAACAATAAGAAAACAAAAAACCTGATTAAAAATGGACCAAAACCTTAACAGACACCTCACCAAAGAAGATATACAGATGGAAAGTAAGCGTATGAAAAGATTCTCAACATAATATTTCATCAGGGAAATGCAAATTAAGACAACAATGGGATACCGCCTCACACCTATTAGAATGGCCAATGTCTGGAACAGTGACACCACCAAATATTGGCAAGGATGTAGAGCAACAGGAACTCTCACTCATAGCTGTTAGGAATGCAATATGATAGAGCCACTTTTGAAGACAATTTGTCAGTTTCTTAGAAAACTAAACACAATCTTACCATATGATACACCAATTATCCTCTTTGGTATTAACCTCAAAGAGTTGAAAACATATGTCCACACACAAATCTTCACATGGATGTTTAAAGAAGCTTTATTCATTATGGCCAGAACCAGGCAGCAACCAAGATGTCCTCAGTAGGTGAATGGATAAACAAACTGTGGTTCATTATTCAATACAAAAAAGAAATGAGTTACAAAGCCGTGAAATGACATGGAGGAACCTTATATGCATATTGCTAGATGAATTATGCCAATCTGAACTGGCTGCATACAGTGCTTTTCCAACTATATGCCATTCTGAGGGAGGCAAAATTATGGAGTTAGTTGTAAAAAGATCAGTAGTTTCCAGGGATCCAGAGGGGAAGGAAGAAGGGATAAATGGGTGAAACAAAGGGAATTTTTAAGACAGTGAAACTATTCTGTATGACACTGTAATAGTAGATACACGTTATTATACATTTGTCAAAACCAATAGAATGTACAACACAAAGATTGAACCCCAATGTAACCTATGGACTTTAGTTAATAATAATGTATCAGTATTGGTTTCTCAATTTTAACAAATGTATTACACTAATATGAGATGTTAATTAAAGGGGAAATGATGTAGCAGGGAAAAGGGGATATATCTCTTTACTCTCCACACATTTTTGTTGTAAACCTAAAACTGTTCAAAAAATAAATTCTGTTAATTAAAAACAAAGTAGAATGTGTGCTGGACAAATAGAGTCACATTCAACATAGATACAGTTTTGTTTTTCAGGGTAAAAATTAAATCTGTAACATACAAATAAGAATGCAGCTGTTCTAAAACATGTTTAACCTTTAAAGGATGGCAAGTTTGACCTGAAAATGTCAGTGGAGTTAGTTATTTGAATATATATGTATAGGAATGATTTTTTGCACATCAGAGCAGTCAGTCAGCAATGATGTACTAAGACAGAAGTTTTAAGGACTGAGAATCAGAGGTAGCAGAGCAAAAATAATATTGACTGTTATTTACAGATTTAATTGTCTAAAAATTTTAGCAATCATGAAAATCATTGAACAAATGAATTACCTCCTCATCAAAATATGATATAAATTATTACATATAAAATTTTAAAAATCAGGCATCCTGCCTCTTGGATATGTGAGCCAAGTAGATGGAAAACAAAACACAACAATAACAGTAAAATGTGTGAAAAAGTCTAAGGAGGACATAAAACAAACTCCAAAAGAAGCAAAGTTGCAAGTGATCACAGTTATATGCTTTCATTAGAAATTCAGAGGAGGAAGTTCAAAATTAAAACTTCTGTGGCAGACAAAAATGGAAAAGCTTAATCAAAGTGAAAAGTAAAAAGGCCCTCTTCCAGGTAGCTACCTCTTTACAGCACATGCTCATCTATCTTAGAGACATTGAGCTAGAGTCACTTCAGCATAGATACAACTTAGTTTTGTCAAGGAGGGAGGAAAGATTGCAAAAAAGGAGTTATTAGGGTATTGAATGATATGTACAGTTGGATTTAATTAGGGCAAAGTGATAAGTGATGGTTTCAGCACAAGAATTAACACACATGGCCAAAGAAGACAAATTTGGTATCTTCAATCTGGAAAATGTCAGGCTTAGCATGGATAATGAAGTCCTAGAAAATAAAGAATAAAATAAAGGCTCTACTTGAAATGGCAAATGATTCTAGGAAGGAAAGCATGCACACACTATTCTTAGAATTCCTAAATAGATAATGACTGTATTAGCTTAGCCCGGATTTTCTGCTATGGTAACTTAATGAGTGCTAAAATTGAAAATTCTGTCAAGATAATAATATTAAGCTAAAATTTTTAGATTTTTATTTTAAAAAGAAAATAATAAAGTATAATGACCATAGTTTAAATTTTACATTGCTTGTTATTAAATATCTTTTGACCCCCAATATGTTTATAACCTAGTCAATTTTAAAGTGGTAATTAGATCTATAGATAATACTTAGGGAAGCAGAGTTTTCATGATTATTTATTATTTCTTAGAACAATCTGAAAATTAATACTGAAAATTTTAAATTAAGTTAGTTGTCTGTATTTTCTATGCAATATTGATTCCAAGGCAGAGTCCATTGTAGAAATAATTGATATATCAGTATTTTAATTAGAGATATCCAAAAGTCAGTATCATCAACATCAAACACTTGAGATTTTAGACGAAAGTAAAGGAGAAACCACTATTGGCTTTTTTAACAGAAGACTAAAAATAATCTTTTAGTACACCTGAGAAACTTCGATTTTTTTATTTGAACACCATGAACATTTCAGTGCCTATAATTTTACTTTGAATCATCAGTGACATTGTTTCTCTATCGGGGTCATTGATTAATTCAGGCCTGTGAAGATGAATGATAGTTGATGAAGAAACTGCCTAGGCATTTAGATAGTACAATGATTTTAGATAAAATACAGAGAGAGAGAGACAGAGACAGAGACAGAGACAGACAGACAGGCTTGCTTAGCAAAAAACCATGCAACAGAAGCATGAGACATGGCCCTAAACAATAAAACAATGATGGAATGAGACCCACATTCTTCCCAGTAAGCTCAGTAAGTTAATGATTCCTAGGACATGTTTCCCTGTGCACACTAAAAACAAAAATATAAGGAAAAGGTGACATTATACTGAAACCTGAGATGATTTACCATATTTTAGTATATGTTACCACCTTTTTGCTCATTTCCATTGTGCCATGACAGTCGACAGTCCCAGTTTGACCATGTAGGGACAAGAAAACACCCCCGCCTGATGTAGAGGAGGAGGAGGAGCTGATGATGGAAGCCTGACAAGGAAGAAGGTGGTCTTCTCCCCCTCCCCACTTTTCCTTTGATTATAAAACTGTAGCCTACTAAGTTCTGGGTGTGGCACCCCTTGCCCACCCACTTGTAAACCTCACAAGCGTCCTATTCTAATAAATTACTTCTTATCTATCACTTTGTCTCTCGCTTAATTCTTTCTGTGCTGAGACATAAAGAACTGGAGCTCCTCAGAGCCCCCCGAGACACATTTCTGCAGTTTCATAAACACCTTGTTCCTGGAACTTATGCGTATATGAGTTGGAGGAAGCCATGCTCAGCTGACTGTATCTTCAGAATTATATCCTTACCATTATAGGAAACATCAAACCACCTAAAAATGAGCTCATTCTTGACTCGTGTCATCAGAGGTGAGGGAAAGGCAATAGAAAAAAAAAGGTACGATGAAACAAAAGAAAACAAACTAACAAAACAATGAAAAGATAAGCTGGGGGGGTGGAGGAGAGAGGAAAAAAACCTAATACTTGATAAGCCTGAAAACAAAAATCCAACAAACATGAACAAAACTAAAAAAACAAAAAAAAAAAGAATTAGCATATGATCTCATTAGATGAAAATGATAAAGCAATTTGAAAACAATTTTTAAGACTGAAATAAATGGGAGATATATAATGTGTATGGATTATGATGATTTATGATCCACCTGGAATTATTTTTTCTGTAGGGCATGAGGTAGAGATCATTTTATTTTTCCTTTATAGATATTCAGTTGTCCTAGAATGAGTTATTGAAATGGTGTTTCATTTCTCATTACTATGCAGAGCCAAACTGGTCATAAATTAATAAAAAAGTAACAGAATTTACTTTCTGTGAATTCTGGCAATTTATCTTAATTGCTATAATTTTATTATAAATTTGGATATCAAGTAGAGTAAATCTTCCCTCCTTGTTTCTGTATTGAAGAGAGTCTTAGCTATTCATGGTCATTTGCACTTCCACATGAATTTCGCAATCAGCTTGCTTAGCTTTACTTAATTTTTTTTAGATTTTGATTGTGATTGTATTTTATTCATAAATCAATAAGGGGAAAATTTACATCTCTAAAATAATGATAATCTGTTGTATGAACAAGGTCTATCTCTCCATTTAATTAAGTATCCTTTCTCTTGATAGTGTTGTGTCGTTTCCTAGATTATTCCTAGATTATTGTCTGTGACGTTGTGAATAGTACCTTATTAAAATATGTGCTTTTATAAATTACTTTTTGCAGATATGTAAAATATGCTTTTTAAAGAAATAGCACATATAGCTATCATTATTAGTTATATATTTGTTTACTTATTACTTATTTTCAGTTGTTCTTACTAAAATATTAGTGTCTTGTGGCACTGTTGCCTTATTTATCGTTCTATCTCCAGTACCTTGAAAATATCTGGCATATAACTGATCTTAATATTCACTGAATAATTTATTGAATTAATGAATGAATGCATAAACAATCATCATACTTAAGCCTCATGAACAGTTGTACTCAATCCTCAATGTTTTTGAAATCATTTGAGTTTCTTGCCCATTTTAACAACCTAAATTCTGCATATCCATCATCCCACCACCATTTTAAACATGTACTTTGTCCCATCTATATGCTTTGTGGAATATCACTTCATTTCCTTTCAGTTCTCTCTTCTCTACTTGCCCCATTTATGGCTAGTGGTGTGTAGAGAACACAATAATGTAGATAGATGAAGGATCATGGGTATAGGAGAAGAAGTGAGAAAAGGTCAAGGGAGAGAAATCAGAATTTACAAATAGACAATTATTTCAATTCCTTCTTTCACCATCTGTTCCCAGAGACTCTTGGACAATGAGTAAATATTTCAAGGTCTGGTAATGCACACTTCTGTGTTGTTAGTGGCCACACATCCACTGTTCTTTCAAATATAGTTGATATTAACTTTCCTTTGGTGATAAAGGAAGCAACCACACCAGCAGGATGAAAACTATTTTACAGTTCTGGCTGAGAAGGAAAGAATGCCAGGTTATATATCTATCAAATGATATACCTCTGTACTGAGACTTCCAACAAAGGTGTTAAATGCATCTCAAAAGACTTGATACAGTTTAATTCTTACAGCTGACCTCCAGTTTCATCTTTGAAAATATATTCAACAATATGAAAATAGTGGAACTTAAAGAGAGTTGTTGGGAAGTTAGGTTTTCCTTATGATTAAATTGCTTAACAATCTTTTTAAAAAAAGGAGTATATAGTCAAACTTAAAAATGCATAAATTAAAAATAAATCCAGTACTGAGAATGTAAATTAGTTTGGGTTGCACATAGGAAGTGAAAATTGGAAAGCCTGATTTTTAATTTATCAAAGTAGGATAATGATTGGGTAACTATTTTTTAGGATACCAAATAAAGAAAATGCCCAATCATAAAACCTTAAACTTGGCTAACTCTATGCAAATCAACCTAAGAAAGAATCACAGAGACATAGAAATCTGAACTGCAGAATATTTTTTCTTCCTCAGTTATGAATAATTTTTCAAGTTGTGCTGTTTACTTCATATGATAGCAGGTCAGAAAATCATACAAATAACCAAATATTTCCAATGTTTTCCATGAATATAAAAGGAGGTATGAAGCTTTTGTTCACCTCCACTACCCCAATCTTCTTTCATTGATGTCTTCATTCATTACGCATATGAATGTGTTTAACAACTATAATGAATACAGCATTTATTATGATCTTCCCTAATACACAGAAGTACAAAAAACAAGTCTCCATACTTGTGATCTTTACCTTTTACTTAGGGAGATAAAAGATGTGGATTAGAAAAAACAGGATAATTGTTTTTAAACATTCAAGGGAATTTATGAAATTAGATGAAAATTATATGGCTAAGTATTTAGAGCACTACATTCAAAACATTTTCACATGGCACACAAACAAAATGATGTTTACAGCACATCAAGGTAATGGAAAGGCAACTTGCAGCTGAACCAGTCTAGGACCTCTGGTCACACCAGTTTCTATATGGTTGTTAAGGAGTGTAATAGTTCAGCATACCTGCAATTGGTTCAGTTTAAACACATATCTACCACACAGTTCACACCAGCTGGCAAACACACACTTAGGGAGTATCCAGGTAGGACGAGATTGATAAGAAGAGTCTTCTTGGATTTGTTGATGTCTGAATCTATTTTAGATATACATCAATTCATAAAGGAACATTCTAGATATTGATGGTGATGATGATCATGATGATGATGATGGTAATAATAAAAGAAGAATTCATGGAAAGAAGATGTTAAGTAAAGTAGAAGAATATCATGTGTGAAGAAAACAGACTACTTGGGTTAAGCCAAAACTGAGGTTTTTAAGGTGCTTGTTAAGAATGTGGTGATAAATGTCACTTTAGTAGGAGTCATGATTCAATACAGTAAACTAAGACTTTATGTGAGTCACAATAATAAGTTGAGGATAAATCATTATTAGAATATTTGAAAAGTATCTTATAGTTTTGTGAAATAGTTTCTGTCTTTGGAGGTATTCCAGTAGACACTCTATGTTCCTATTACAAAAATTTATAAGTTTGCCTGTGAGTTGGCTAAAACTTATAAGCAAATTCTGTGTTGAGCATGCTGTTAAATGAACCAGACTGTGTCTCCTCATCATAGACAGAACCTTGACCCAGAATTGTATGTTCATGACAGCAGTCGTTTTGAAAACCATTTTGGCTGTAATTCATTCACTTTAGAGCATCACTGCACATATAAATTAAAATTAAATGCTATTTTACTTTAGTAAAATTAAATATTAATAACTGTACTAAAATTAAAATAAATATTAAAATAAAATAGTTTTTAAAAATTAAATAAAGAGTAATTTCTCAATAAAGCTTTTATACTTCCTGAAAAATATATTAGCTGGCTATCTCAGGAATGCATGTCCCATCTACTAATAAGAAGAGTATGTCTTTGATTTGACCCACTGCCTTGGGAATCTTTAACATATTCTCACATATTCAAGCACAAGCACATACACAATTGAAACAGAGCAGTGAAAGTGTTCCTTGGAATTCCTTACTGTATTTTACAAGACCAAGCACATAGTTATATGGTTAGATAAAAGCTCATATATTAACACCTCCAACTTTACTCTTCTTAATCAAACTAGCCATTAAATCTTGAACTTTTTGAGTGAATTCTTGGGAAATGTTTACAAATTCTATTTTATGACTTCATATATCTCATGAGAGTAAATGAGAATTTCTGTTAAGTTTTGTTACTAATGTTACTGGGGATATTAATATGATGTTGGAGGTGGTAATCAGGAGGATGTGAAAACCACTTGACCCATGTGGGCAATCAGAGTCTCCTCATTCCCTCCCCTGTCCTTTGAAGTACACTCTGCCTACTGTTTCCACAGTGGAAGCTGTTCCAAGGACATAGCCTTGAGAAAGTAAGGTATTTTTGAAACTTCCTGGATTGTGCATGTGTCTGAACACAGTTAAGGACTCTATATAAACTTTTAAGATTCTGGTGGGTAGGTGAGGAGATCTACTCATCTTGTGGCAGCCCAAGACAAGCATCATAATTAAATTCCCTTGCTTATTAAGGCTGCTACCTACTGATTTAGAGTGGTCTGCCTTTTTTTTTTGTCTCTCTGTTCTCCGTGTAAGGGGGCCAGTTCGTGAACCAACATATGATACACCATTTTTGTAAAACATTACTAGAATTGATTATACTATGTTAAATTATTATAAAAACTAAAAACATATGTAAAACTGAATAAATTTATGTTCTAAACAAAAAGAAAATATGTAAAGGGCCTTTGAGAAGCAGTGATTCAAATTCTGGAATATATAGGGTTTTTTTAATTTTTAAAAGCAGGTAGACATATACTAATAGACAAATAGTATCCTTTGTGAGAAATCAATTAAAATTTATTTGAATTTTTATTACCACCATTGAGCAGTATACTTTAGATATAGAAATAGGTTTTAATTAAATTTGTATGTTGCATGAAAGCTGTTACAAATAAAAATTTCAATGCAAAATAGAATTTTCTCTTAATCATTTACTCAAAGTATGACACCATAGTTTAAAAAATCTTGAAAATTATAACCTTTAAAAAATGTCTACGTCTGGCATGCAGATTTTATGTGCCCTCGTGTTTTTTTTTTATTCTACTGCTGACGTTATAGTCACACAAAAAATGTTCTCTCGTGTAAACTACAATAAGCTCTGGTTTTGAACCAGATCATGAATAGGTACTGTTTTTTATTTTTCTAATTAACCTTATATCAAGAGATTTGGTCACAAGCTTCAACACCTACATAAGGTTTGTGAACGTAATTGGATAAAATAATATGACAGCAGCATACAAATATAGTTTATATTGTTAGAAACCAATTGGGATGATTTGTATGTCAAAGCAGCTGGGTAAAGCAGTCCAATGTTAAAGTACTAACAGGGCTAGAAGCAGGGCAATCATGTCCTGTGTTCCTTTATGGAATGAATCTTTCTTCCACACTGAATCTTTGCAATGCAGTGTAAAAGATGCTGACACAATCAATAATTCCCTCTTGAAAAAAAAGTTCAAAGATTCAATGTGAATAACATTATCCTATATTCTCAGAAGCCTTTTCCTGAATCGAGTAATATGGCTTCAGACAAGGATTCCAACTGAGCTGTGGCATAAAAAAAGATTACAAGGATTCAGTAGATCAGCAGGAAGCACAAAAAGAAAGCATGCTTTCTTGCAACTAGCTTGATTAAACCTAATGATCTAAGATAAAATTAAGATAACTAATTTTTTATCAATATCTCTGCTAAGACTTTGTTTTCCTATTTGCTCAAAGTTAACAAATATCTGCTACATTTTCTGAAAAGGTTCTGTTCTCAATTTTTTTTAGACTTAGGAATCTTTATTCTTGATTGATTCCTAAAGCATCAATCATGTAAACAGGAGTGATTCCCTCCTATGCTTTTAATGGAAAGCCTCTGTAATTCTGTTCCCAATCCCCCCATGCCTGATAAAACCTAAGGAAGCTAAACTTTTCTCATTTTCTTAAAAATGGCTAACAAATATAAGAATCTGTAACTTTTTTGTTTATTCAATATTTCTTTCTGATTAATACTTAATAAAATCAAGTAAATGTTGTTTTATATGATTATTTTTAAAATCAAGTATCCCCACATTCTTTTTTTTTTTTTTAATTTTTTTTTTTTTTAACTTTATAGCTACTTTTTATTTTTATTTATTTATTTTTATTTTTGGCTGTGCTGGGTCTTTCGGTTCGCGCGAGGGCTTTCTCTAGTTGCGGCAAGTGGGGGCCACTCTTCATCGCGGTGCGGGGACCGCTCTTCATCGCGGTGCGCGGGCCTTTCACTATCGCGGCCCCTCCCGTTGCGGGGCACAGGCTCCAGACGCGCAGGCTCAGTAGCTGTGGCTCACGGGCCCAGCCGCTCCGCGGCATGTGGGATCTTCCCAGACCAGGGCTCGAACCCGTGTCCCCTGCATTAGCAGGCAGATTCTCAACCACTGCGCCACCAGGGAAGCCCACCCCCCACATTCTTTAATTCTTGATTCATTTGAAAAGAAAAAGGTGGCTATGTGTAAATAGGAAAAAAATGATTTATTTCTTAGGTAACAATTATAAATGAAAGTTTTATATGTATAATCATACTACATACTCCCTATAATTCTATATATTAGTGGTGTTGCTCTCTTATTTTATATGTTATGATATATGTGAAAAAAACTGGATACAGTTATAGCAGTTGACTTTGAGCCAAAAGATTTTGGCAGCATCTACAGTCATACTGATAACCCCATTAACTGAGCCATTGCTTTTGATAATTATGAAAGTATTACCATTATAATCTAGCCAACACTTGAAATAGGAGACGGGCCATAGTATCCAGGATAATAGGAACCTAAATTCTCATCACTAGAAGTAAATCTTATCATATATCACTGTAAATAACATCTTTTCGAACAACACCTGGTAGAAGTACTGATATTAAACAGCCTTTTTTTCAAGATATTCTGCCATTATTTCAAAAGAATTGACTTTTTCCCACTTGGTTGTCACACCAAATGGTGCTTAGTTGGTATCTAGTGCAACTTGGAAATAAATTGAATTTGCAAGACTAGACTCCAGAATGTTAAAATGAGTTGATGCCATCTTATCCTAATGCACATGGACTAGTAAACATGAAAGTTTATTTTCAGCTATTCCATCATCAAACTTACATACCTGCATCCCCTACTTATAAAGGTATCCATATCTATTTTGGAATTACAGTCATAGGCTCTGTAGCATGTATAGATTTCCAAAGTAGTCAATTTCTATTTGCACATACTTGACTTCCCTTAAAAGCAAAGATTAATTTATTGAACTAAATAAAACATCCAACAGACAATGCTGCCAAGAGTTCCTAAAAGAGTTCAAATTTTAGGTAATTTTAGCAATGATGACTGGGCTTTATGTTAACTTACTGGGGTCCAGAATGCCTAATATAGTACTACTTTTAGAAGAAAAGACTGACATATGTTTATGTCCCTTCAAATAATGTCAAGCAAATGATGCACACATAATCTACTAATGGTGTTTATTCAAAGTGATCACAAAATATTTGGAAAATAGAATTAAAATTTCAAATATTAGTGTATATAATTATGGAATAAATATAGTGTATATGCTGCTTTTATAAAAGGAGAGTTTAATTGGAGGTAAGAGTTACTATGAAGTACATATGCTTCACTTTTGATCTTTGCTGTCGTCAAATTTTATCTTTTGTGCTTTATTTTTTAAAAAACCTGTCTTTTCCCTTTGCTCTTTTGTTATCATTTTTTAAAAAATTGGTCTAAGGATGATTTTCAATAGACTGCAGCAAAAGAGCTGCTCTGCAAGGTGTGAAACCCTGATTCTCTCTTCTGTCTTTAGATCTTCATTTCTGTGGCACTTAATGTAAATATGCTTAAATCAACATAATATGTCTATATAGTAAATCATTTTAGTCAAACTTGCATCTTAAGCTTTATCTGCAATTGCAAATTGAAATAATTCTGCATTTCAAGGTTGTTCATCAATTTCAAGAAGAGAAAAATATCTGAGGGAGGAGGGGGTTAAGGCCATTCAAACACCTGAGAAAGTTAACTAAAAAGGTGGAAATCAAAACCACAACAAATCATTAGTTTGTTAATTTAACCAACTTATTTAGTGTGCCGAACCTTTTTTTGATCTGACAATACAAAGATATTAATATATAGATCATATTTCCTAGAGTTCACAGTCTATAGACGAGCTCCCAACCCTCCCAAGAACATATGCCTGTCTCTCATCTTAACTTCTTTAGAACTCAGAAGGAAATGGCTGGGCAGAAAATTTGCTTTCCTTATCAGATATAGTGTTTCATGAATATATACATATAGCATTCTAAAAAAGATAGAAATTCCCTCTGCATTAGATAGTTTTATAAATTGTTCTAGCAAGAAATAGCTACCTTTCCTAATATAGATTATGGATTATTGTATGCTCTGAAAAAATAAGCTGGATATAAAAACTGATAGATGTCTAGACTTAAAGAAATAAATACTGTATTATTTTTGAATATTAAATTCAAATTTCAGTTTTCTTTGAGGAATATCCAGGAATGACTAGATATGAAATATTTCCTGTAAGTTCAAACAAAGAAAACAACTGACTGAGAGTTAAACAATGTTTTCAACTAATAGTCATATTAATATCACTGTTTATAGGTTAAGATACTCAAAATATGTAACACTGCCTTTAAAATTGGACAGAGACATGAAAATTTAACAAGTTACTATAAAAGCTTTATATTAGTGCAAAAATAAATACAGATATACATTTAAAATTATATATTTCTGTGAATGACTGTGATCTACTGTTATAACTACAATATTATTATTACATTAGTGTTGAAAATATGACTATTATTGACTACTATTTCTAATCCATCACATATTTGTTTTTCTATCATTAGAGGTAATACGATTATATATGAGAAACTGCTGGATGATCTTGACATTTTGGTGGTATTTTTTTTAGTTCCTCCTAGAAAAGTGAAATAAATCCTGATTTGCACCCTACAATTTAATACTTAAAAAGAATTTTGCAATAAATTCTGAGAATGTTCCCAGGAGTGGCTGAATTCATGCAATACCAAGAAAAGCAAGAAGAACAAATATATTTTCATGAGGTATCTAACAAGATGAACCAAGAAACAGCTCTTTAAATGTTGACATATTTATGACAGTAATATTAATAGCTTTATGAGCAAAAAAAAAATGTATTTCAGTGTTTCTTTTAGGTCTAGGAAGAACAAAAAAACATAAATAAAAGCTATGAAAACTTTGATCACTCTTCAAAAATTTAAATGGAAATATGTTTTTAATTCTAGCAGGCATGATAAAAAAATATAGTCTTCAAAATTGCTCCTGTAAATATTTTGCCCATCACTTTTTCTAAATTTAATATGATTTATTTTATTTAAATAATCAATATGTCTAATAAGAGAGGACATTTAATAAATAATGATGTGCAAAGGATAAAACTATCATGAATACAATGGAATAGTACACTTTGGACAGCCATAAAATAGCATTTGAAATTTACTTTTTGAGAATGACAAAAAGTGGTCTCCAGAAGAGAAAAACAGGTTTAGCAAGTTAGAGAAGTTCTAAATATGAAACTGAGACCACAGAATTTTGAATGATTCTATTATACAAACCCAATATGCATGCAAAAGAACCTGTTTAGTTCAACTGATATTTTGAAGAAAAGAAAAAGAAAATTTAAAAAGCCACATATTTCTAAAAATAAAATAAATATGTAAAGAAATTAGGGCAACTATGAGAGAAATCAGTGATTTGCAGAGAGCAGCTTAGGTTCAACATGATCCAGCTCTTGCAGACTCTATGAGTTTTCTATTGCTAATGTAATAAATTACCACCAATTTAGTGGCTTAAAACAGCAAACTTATTATATTACAATTTTCTAGGTCACAATTCTAATACCCAAGGGTTTAGTGTTGTTAAAAACTTAGCCACACTCATCTATTCTTCTCAAAGATAAGCAACAGTTGGAAGACATTTATTTGTAACAATTACACTCATGTAACTAATGTAATGAAAAGAGATTAGTGATACATGTTATGTTTCAAGAGTAGAGCTATAGTAATTAAGAGGTATAGCTCAGAATCAATTTGTTAATATAGAACGCTTGGAATAATGAAAAAGATTGGTCTAAGGACAATTGCATTTAGCAGGTATCATTTTTTTCTCTTTAAATTGAAGAAAATATATTTTCCTAAAGTTTTATCTTTTACTTCAATATACTGTCTTTAAAGTGACATTTTTGGAGTTTAGAAATTGGCAATTTAAAAAATTTCCCCCATTTATCTATCATATGTCAATGCTACAGTTTGATACTGGCTTAACAGAAATCAAGATGCCTAACAACATAGAAATAACGTCTAAGAAGTCAGTTTTCATTCAATCTATTATTTTAAATATGTTCACCTTCTGAATAACTATCATTTCATTTTTACATATATAAGAATGATCATTTTCTTTTTATATACAAGAATGTCATTTTTATGGGCTTGTTAAACATAGAGTCAACAAATCTAAAATCTAAAACTATTCAAGAAACATTTTGATATTTATAAATATAATGATTTCTAATATTATGATATACTGCATGATGCTTTAGGAGGGGAAGAATAAAAGTTTTGGGGGGGAATAAATGATTCCTATACCATAATTATGGTATAGATAAAATGTCAGTGTTTTAGACCATTTGGAGGCTGCTATAACAAATTACCCTACACTGGGTGGCTTAAAAACAATAGAAATTTATTTCTCATAGTTCAGGAGGCCAGGAAGTCCAAAATCAAGGAGTCAGCAAATTTGGTGCCTGGTGAAGGACACAAATCCCATTCATAAGGGCTCTACCCACATGACCTAATCACCTCCCAAAGGCCTCAGCTCTCTCTTTTTTTTCCCCAATTAAAGTATAGCTGACTTACAATATCAACTCTTACAATTATGTCTTTAATCCATTTTGCGTTTATTAGTTTCAGATAGTGATTCAATATGTTTATAGGTTATGCTCCATATAAAGTTATCATAAAATATTGGCTCTATTCCCTGTGCTGTACATCTTTGTATATTATACCAAGTGGTTTGTACCTCTTAAACCCCTTCCCCTATGCTGACCTTCACCCCACCGCATCCCAACAGGTAAACAAGAGTTTGTTCTCTTTATATGCGAGTCTGTTTTTGTTTTGTCATATTCATTCATTTGTTTAATTTGTTAGATTCCACATGTAAGGAAAAACATATAGTATTTGTCTTTCTCTGTCTGACTTATCTCACTAAGCATAATACACTCTAGGTCCATCCATATTGTTACAAGTGGCAAAATTTCATTTTTTTTTTTATAGCTGAGTAGTATTCTATTGTATATACATATCTTCTTTATACATTCATCTGTTGATGGACATTTAGGTTGCTTCCATACCTTGGTTACTGTAAATAATGTTACTATGAACATTGGGGTGAAAATACACTTTCTGAATTACTATTTTCATTTTCTTTGGATATATATCCAGGAGTGGAATTGCTGGATCATATGGTAGTTCTATTTTTAATTTTTTGAGTATTCTCCATAATGGCTGTACCAATTTACATTCCCACTAACAGTGTACAAGTGTTCCTTTTTCTTCACATTCTTGCAAACACTTATTACGGCTGTCTTTTTGATGACAGCCATTCTGAAGTATGCAAAGTGATAGCTAATGGTTTGTTTTTTTTTAATTTTGTTATTGCAGTATAGTTGATGTGGTTTTGATTTGCATTTCCCTGATGATTAGTGATACAGAGCATATTTTCATATGCCTGTTGGCCACCTGTGTGTCTTTGGAAAAATATCTGTTCAGATCCTGTGTCAATTTTTTAATTGGGTTGTTTGCTTTTTTAATATTGAGTTGTATGAGCTTTTGTATATTTTAGATATTAACACCTTATTGTTCATATCATTTGCAAATATCTTCTCCCATTTAGCATGCTGCCTTCTTACTTTGTTCATGGTTTTCTTCACTGTACAAAATCTTTTAATTTTGATTAGGTTTCATTTGTTTATTTTTACTTTTGTTTCCCTTGCCTGTGGAGACAGATAAAAGAAATATAAAAGACCTATGTCAAAGGGAGCACTGCCTGTTTTCTTCTAGGAGTTTTATGGTTTTTGTCTTACAATTATGTCTTTAATCCATTTTGAGTTTATTTTTGGGTATGGTGAGAGAAATGTTCTAATTTTATTCTTGTACATATACTTGTCCAGTTTTCCCAACACCACTTATTGAAGAGACCACCTTTTCCCCACTGTATATTCTTACCTCCTTTGTCATAGATTAACTGACCATATGTGCACAGGTTCATATCTGGGCTCTATTATTATTTTCCATTTGATCTATGTGTGTTTTTGTGCCAGTATCATACTGTTTTAATTACTTTCTAGTATAGTATGAAGTCAAGGAATGTGATACCACAAGCTTTTCTTTTTTTCTCAAGATTGCTTTGGCTCTTTGGGTTCCTGTGAACATTTTAGGATTATTTGTTCTAATTCTTTGAAAAATGTCACATTTTAGGATTATTTGTTCTAATTCTTTGAAAAATGTCACATTTTAGGATTATTTGTTCTAGTTCTTTGAAAAATGTCACTGGTATCCTGATAGGATTGCATTAAATCAGTAGATGGCTTTGTCAGTATAGATATTTTAACAATATTAATTCTTCCCATCAATGAACATGAGATATCTTTCCATTTATTTCTACTGTCTTCAATTTCCTTCATCAATGTCTCCTTGGTTAAATTTATTCCTAGGTATTTTTTGGATGCAATTATAAATTGAGTTATTTTCTTAATTTTTCTGATAGTTTATTATTAGTGTATAGAAAGGCAACAGTTTTCTGTATATTAATCTTATATTCTATAACTTTACTGAATTCATTTATTAATTCTAATAGATTGCAGGGTTTTATATACATGGTATCATGTTATCTGCAAGCAATGACAGTTTTACTTCTTCCTTTCCAATTTGAAAGCATTTTATTTCTTTTCCTTGTCTGATTGCTGTGGCTAGAACTCCCAACACTATGTTAAATAGAAATGCAAGAATGGACATCCTTTTCTTCTTCCTGATCTTAAAAGACTTCAGCTTCCCATAATTGACTATGATGTGAGCTGTGGGTTTGTCATAATTGGCCTTTTTTATGTTGAGAAATGTTCCCTTTATATCAACTATGTTGAGACTTTTTATCATGAATAAATATTGACTTTTGTCAAATGCTTTTTCTTCATCTATTGAAATGATTATGGGATTTTTACCATTCATTTTGTTAATGTGGTCTATAACTGATTAATTTGTAGATATTGTACCATCTTTGGATCACTGGGATAAATCCCACATGATCACAGTGTATAATCCTTTTTATATATATATTTTTAATTTGGTTTGTTAATATTATGTTAAGGATTTTCTCATCTATCTTCATCAGAGATACTGGTCTGTAATTTTCCTTTCTTTTAGTATCTTTGTCTGGTTTGGGTATCATAGTAATGCTGGCTATGAACGATGAGTTTGGAAGTGTTCCTCCTCTTCAATTTTTTGGAATCTTTGAGAAGGATAGGTATTAACTCTTCTTTATAGGTTTGGTAGAATTCCCCAGTGAAGCTGTCTGGTCCTGATCTTTTGTTTGTTGGGAGTTTTTTGATTACTGATTCAATTTCAGTAACAGTAATCAGTCTGTTTAGGTTATCTATTTCTTCCTGATCAGTCATAGAAGATTGTATGTTTCTAGAAATTTATCATTTTCTCTAGGCTGTCCAATTTGTTGGCATATAACTGTTCATAGTATTCTCTTATGATTGGATTTCTGTGATATCAGTTGAAGCTTTTCCTGTTTCATTTCTAATTTTGTTTATCTGAGTCTTCTCTTATTTTTTTCTTAATAAAGTCTGGCAAAAGGCTTATGAATTTTGTTATCATTTCAAACAACCAGCTCTTGGTTTCACTGATATTTTCTATTGTTTTGGGGGTCTCCAATTTATTTCCACTCTGATCTTTATTATTTTCTTCCTTCTGCTGGCTTTGGGCTTTGTTTGTTCTTCTTTTACTAATTTCCTTAGGTGGTAGGTTAGGTTGCTTACTTGAGATTTTTCTTGTTTCTTGAGGTAGGCCAATATCACTTTAAACTTTCCTCTGCTTTTGCTACATCCAGTAGATTTTGTAAAGTGGTGTTTTATTTTCATTTGTATCAAGGTATTTTCTGATTTCCTTTCTGATTTCTTCATTGACTTACTGGTTTTTCAGTAGCACATAGTTCACTCTTCACATGTTTGTGCTTTTCTCCAGTTTTCTTCCTGTAATTGATTTTTAGTTTCATACTATTGTGATCAAAAAAGATGTTTGGTATACTTTTTATCTTCTTACATTTGTTGAGACCTGTTTTGTGGCCTAGCATGTGATTTAACCTGGAGAAAGTTCCATGGGCACTTAAAAAGAATGTATATTCTGTTGGTTTCAGACAGAATGTCCTATAAATATGCATTAAGTCCAACTGGTCGAATGTGTCACTGAAGCTCACTGTTTCCTTATTGATTTTCTATCACGATGATTTTTCTATTGCTGTCAGTAGTGTGTGAAAGTCCCTTATTATTCTTGTAAGTTTGTCCATTTTTCCCTATATGTCTGTTAATATTTGATTTATATATTAGGTGCATATATGTTTACAAACTATATATCCTGTTCTTGGATTGATCCCTTTATCATTATACAATGCTCCACTATTTGTTTTATCATGAACTTCATTTTTAAATCTACTCTGTCTGATGAATATTGCCACCCAAACTTTCTTTTCATTTCCATTTGCATAGAATATTTTTCCAACCTCTTACTTTCAGTCTGTGTGTGCCTTTAGCTCTGAAAGTAAGCCTCTAGTAGACAGCATACAGATGGGTCTTGTTTCTTAATCCAATCTGTTACACTATGTCTTTTTTTTTTTTTTTTTTTACTTACTGATTTTTTTTTCTTAATTTATTTATTTATTTATTTATTTTTTTTAACATCTTTATTGAAGTATAATTGCCTTACAATGGTGTGTTAGCTTCTGCTTTATAACAAAGTGAATCAGTTATACATATACAATATGTTCCCATTTCTCTTCCCTCTTGCATCTCCCTCCCTCCCACCCTCCCCATCCCATCCCTCTAGATGGTCACAAAGCACCGAGCTGATCTCCCTGTGCTATGCGGCTGCTTCCCACTAGTTATCTATTTTACATTTGGTAGTGTATATATGTCCATGACACTCTCTTACCCTGTCACATCTCACCCCACCCCCTCCCCATATCCTCAAGTCCATTCTCTAGTAGGTCTGTGTCTTTATTCCCGTCTTGCCACTAGGTTCTTCATGGCCTTTTTTTTTTTTTTTTTTTTCCCCTTAGATTCCGTATATATGTGTTAGCATACTGTATTTGTTTTTCTCTTTCTGACTTACTTCACTCTGTATGACAGACTCTAACTCCATCCACCTCATTACAAATACCTCCATTTCATTTCTTTTTATGGCTGAGTAATATTCCATTGTATATATGTGCCACATCTTCTTTATCCATTCATCTGTCGATGGACATTTAGATTGCTTCCATGTCCTGGCTATTGTAAATAGAGCTGCAATGAACATTTTGGTACATGACTCTTTTTGACCTATGGTTTTCTCAGGGTATATGCCCAGTAGTGGGATTGCTGGGTCATATGGTAGTTCTATTTGTAGTTTTTTAAGGAACCTCCATACTGTTCTCCATAGTGGCTGTATCAATTTACATTCCCACCAACAGTGCAAGAGTGTTCCCTTTCCTCCACACCCTCTCCAGCATTTATTGTTTCTAGATTTTTTGATGATGGCCATTCTGACCGGTGTGAGATGATATCTCATTGTAGTTTTGATTTGCATTTCTCTAATGATTAATGATGTTGAGCATTCTTTCATGTGTCTGTAGGCCATCTGTATATCTTCTTTGGAGAAATGTCTATTTAGGTCTTCGGCCCATTTTTGGATTGGGTTGTTCGTTTTTTTGTTATTGAGCTGCATGAGCTGCTTGTAAATCTTGGAGATTAATCCTTTGTCAGTTGCTTCATTTGCAAATATTTTCTCCCATTCTGATGGTTGTCTTTTGGTCTTGTTTATGGTTTCCTTTGCTGTGCAAAAGCTTTTAAGTTTCATTAGGTCCCATTTGTTTATTTGTGTTCTTATTTCCATTTCTCTGGGAGCTGGGTCAAAAAGAATCTTGCTGTGATGTATGTCATAGAGTGTTCTGCCTATGTTTTTCTCTAAGAGTTTGATAGTGTCTGCCCTTACACTTAGGTCTTTAATCCATTTTGAGTTTATTTTTGTGCATGGTGTCAGGGAGTGTTCTAATTTCATACTTTTACATGTACCTGTCCAATTTTCCTAGCACCACTTATTGAAGAGGCTGTCTTTTCTCCACTGTATATGCTTGCCTCCTTTATCAAAAATAAGGTGCCCATATGTGTGTGGGTTTATCTCTGGGCTTTCTATCCTGTTCCATTGATCTATATTTCTGTTTTTGTGCCAGTACCAAACTGTCTTGATTACTGAAGCTTTGTAATATAGTCTGAAGTCAGGGAGCCTGATTCCCCCAGCTCCATTTTTCGTTCTCAAGATTGCTTTGGCTATTCGGGGTCTTTTGTGTTTCCATACAAATTGTGAAATTTTTTGTTCTAGTTCTGTGAAAAATGCCAGTGGTAGTTTGATAGGGATTGCATTGAATCTGTAGATTGCTTTGGGTAGTAGAGTCATTTTCACAATGTTGATTCTTCCAATCCAGGAACATGGTATATCTCTCCATCTATTTGTATCATCTTTAATTTCTTTCATCAGTGTCTTATAATTTTCTGCATACAGGTCTTTTGTCTCCTTAGGTAGGTTTATTCCTAGATATTTTATTCTTTTTGTTGCAATGGTAAATGGGAGTGTTTTCTTAATTTCACTTTCAGATTTTTCGTCATTAGTGTATAGAAATGCAAGAGATTTCTGTGCATTAATTTTGTATCCTGCTACTTTACCAAATTCATTGATTAGCTCTAGGAGTTTTCTGGTAGCATCTTTAGGATTCTCTATGTATAGTATCATGTCATCTGCAAATAGTGACAGCTTTACTTCTTCTTTTCCGATTTGGATTCCTTTTATTTCTTTGTCTTCTCTGATTGCTGTGGCTAACACTTCCAAAACTATGTTGAATAATAGTGGTGAGAGTGGGCAACCTTGTCTTGTTCCTGATCTTAGTGGAAATGGTTTCAGGTTTTCACCATTGAGGACAATGTTGGCTGTGGGTTTGTCATATATGGCCTTTATTATGTTGAGGAAAGTTCCCTCTATGCCTACTTTCTGCAGGGCTTTTATCATAAATGGGTGTTGAATTTTGTCGAAAGCTTTCTCTGCATCTATTGAGATGATCATATGGTTTTTCTCCTTCAGTTTGTTAATATGATGTATCACATTGATTGATTTGCGTATATTGAAGAATCCTTGCATTCCTGGGATAAACCCCACTTGATCATGGTGTATGATCCTTTTAATGTGCTGTTGGATTCTGTTTGCTAGTATTTTGTTGAGGATTTTTGCATCTATGTTCATCAGTGATATTGGCCTGTAGTTTTCTTTCTTTGTGACATCTTTGTCTGGTTTTGGTATCAGGGTGATGGTGGCCTCGTAGAATGAGTTTGGGAGTGTTCCTCCCTCTGCAATATTTTGGAAGAGTTTGAGAAGGATAGGTGTTAGCTCTTCTCTAAATGTTTGATAGAATTCACCTGTGAAGCCATCTGGTCCTGGGCTTTTGTTTGTTGGAAGGTTTTTAATCACAGTTTCAATTTCAGTGCTTGTGATTGGTCTGTTCATATTTTCTATTTCTTCCTGGTTCAGTCTCGGCAGTTTGTGCCTTTCTAAGAATCTGTCCATTTCTTCCAGGTTGTCCATTTTATTGGCATAGAGTTGCTTGTAGTAATCTCTCATGATCTTTTGTATTTCTGCAGTGTCAGTGGTTACTTCTCCTTTTTCATTTCTAATTCTATTGATCTGAGTCTTCTCCCTTTTTCTCTTGATGAGTCTGGCTAATGGTTTATCAATTTTGTTTATCTTCTCAAAGAACCAGCTTTTAGTTTCATTGATTTTTGCTATTGTTTCCTTCATTTCTTTTTCATTTATTTCTGACCTGATCTTTATAATTTCTTTCCTTCTGCTGGCTTTGGGGTTTTTTTGTTCTTCTTTCTCTAATTGCTTTAGGTGCAAGGTTAGGTTACACTATGTCTTTTTATTGGAGCATTTAGTCCATTGGCATTTAAAGTGATTATTGATAGTTTTGCCACTTTACTTGTTTCCTGATTGTTTTTGTAGTTCTTATCTCTTATTTTCTTCTTCTCATAGTCTCTTACCTTTTGGTTTGATGATTGTCTTTAATGTTATGCTTGGGTTCTTTTCTCTCTAATTTTTGGGTATCTATTGTAGGTTTTTGATTTGTGGTTATCATGGAGTTCATATATGCTGACCTATAACTAGATCTAGTTGTTTTAAACTGATAGTCTTTTTAAGTTCAAACACATTCTAAAAGATCTATGTTTTTTTACTCCCCACCCCAGTTTTCTTTTTTTGTTTTTGATGTCAAATTTTACATCTTTATGTCTATCCCTTAACTGTCCATTTTATAGTTGATTTTACAATTTTTGTCTTTTAATCTTTGTACAAGCTTAAATGGTTGATCCACTGCTTTTACTATACATTGGCATTTACCAGTGAGAATTTTTCCTTCATATATTTTCTTATTTCTCATTATCATCTTTTCCTTTTCACTTAAAGAAGACCCTTTAACATTTCCTGAAATGTCAGTTTAGTAGTGATGAACTCTTAAGTTTTTACTTGTCTGGGAAACTTTATCCCTCCCTCAATGCTAAATGTTAACCTTGTTGGGTAGAGTATCCTAGGTTGTAGATATTTTTTTTTCCTTTCAGTCCTTTAAATATATTATGCCACCCACTTCTGACCTGCAAAGTTTCTGCTGAAAAATCAGCTGATAGCCTTATGGATGTTCCCTTGTATGTGATTCTTTGTTTTTCTCTTGCTGGCTTTAAAACTCTCTTTAAGTTTTGCCATTTTAATAATAATATGTCTTGGTGGGGGTCTCTTTGGTTTCATCTTTTAGGGGACACTCTGTGCTTCTTGGACCTGGATATCCATTTCCTTCTTCGGATTAGGGAAGTTTTCAGCCACAGTTTCATTAAACACATTTTCTACCACTTTGTCTCTCTCTCTTCTTCTGAGACCCTAAATGTTAGTATACCTGATGTTGTCCCAGATATCCCTTAAAATGTCATTTTTCTAAAATTTGGTTTTCATTTTGCTCTTCTGATTGGGTGATTACCACTATTCTAACCTCCAGATCACTTATGGGTTCTCCCTCATCACCTAATTTTCTTTTAACTCCTTCTAGTTATTAAATTAATTTCAGTTATTGTATTCTTCACCTCTGACTGGTTTTTAATATTTTTTTAGTTCTTTGTTGAAGTTCTCACTGTGTTCATCTATTCTTTTCCAAGTTCAGTTAGCACTCATTACTATCTTGATCTCTTAGATAAATTTTCTCTTTTTCATTAGGGTTTTTCTCCAGGGGTTTTATGTTATTCTTTCATTTGAAACATATTCCTCTGTCTTCTTTTGCTTAATTTTCTTTCTTTCTATGAAATTAGGTGAAACATTTACTTATCCCAATCATGAAGGCATATCATTTTGTGGGAGTATCCCTATGAAGTCTCTGTGTGCCCAGTGGCTTTGGTGGGAGAGCTGGATCTGAAGTGAACATGGTCTGCATTTTCCCCTGAGGTACACTGGCAGCTTCTGCCTTTGTAGGAAGTAGGGCTACATTTGGAGGGGCTAGAGCTAGACCTAGGTGTGATCTGGGGCTTCTCCTAGGCTCAATGGCAGTTACCACCCTACTGGGGATGGGGTCGGGGTCAAAGGTGCTGAAGCAGGTGCCCTGGGATAGATGGGCTTCTCCCCTGCGTAGTGGCCATCTCCAACTTGATTAGGGGTGTGGCAGGAGCCAGAGGGCTTGAGGATGCACTTCTGAGTTGGTTTCACCTTTTCTTCAGTTCTGTTCCCTCCCAGCAGCATGCACATATGCACACACCATCCAATGGCAGTCTCTGCCTTGGCTGGAGGCAGGGCTGATGCCCAAACTGGCTCCATTCCCTCCAAGTGCATTCACACTTGTTGGCAACTATGGCCTCTGCCTTAGTGGTGCAGTGTCAGAGCAAAAGGTGCTGGACAAAAAGCCTGGTGTGAGTGGGGGGTGGGTGCACTGGGGTGGTCCTGGCAGGCTGGCCAGAGCACCTGGCAGTTTTCAATCTGCTGCCTTTCATGCTGGGGCTGGAAGCAAGCAAGTTTACATGTGTGCTCTTTGGTTTCTTACAGCCATCTCATAAGCCCCACTCATTTTCAAAGCAGCTAGGTGGGTTCATCTTTCTGGTGTCTTATCTAGGGCTGGGGTGCCTAATATGTGGTCAAATCCCTCATTCCCCAGAGAGGATTCCCAAGATTCCTCCTTTCTGGGTCACCCTCTGAGGATGCAGGTCCCAACCTCATCCCTTCTCCTCCCGTCCTAGTAGATTCTGTGTGGTCCTTTATTTACAGCCTTGGCTGTAGAATAGCCATTCTGCTAGTCTTCAGGTCATTCTCAGCAAGAGTTGCTCTATATGTAGTTGTAGTTTTGATATGTTTGCAAGGGGAGGTGAACTCAGGGTCCTCCTACTCTCCCATCTTAATCCTGCTCAGGCCTCATCTCTTATACCATCACATTGGGGATTAGGGTTTCAAAAATGAATTTTTTTGAGGACACAAACATTCAGGACCTGACCATTAGTATACACAAGAAAGCAAATATATTAAAATATCTTATATGTATATGACTTAAACCAATTTGAATTTTTAATGTTATATTTTAGAATCAATCAAAATGTCCACATTTTTACCGAGGATTTTTTTTTAGTTTCAAGGAATATTGTATGTATAAATTCACAATTAAAACAACAACATCACATCTTTTCTTGTATTCATATTGAGGAAAGCAAAAAAAAATAAACAAAAAACCCAAAAAACAAAACAAAAAACCTTTTACATTTTCATACTCTCTGTCTGAAAATCACAGAGTACCTGGCAGAGAGCCTAGAAGAGCACAGAATATGTATATTTTACTTTCTTCATTCAGCACTTAGGACCTGGCATGTACCTGTGAGTTCTAAATAAATAATTTTGACAAAGATAATGATGACTGCATATTGGCACTGAGAAGAAAGTTATGAAATTTGAATTGTGTTTTGTAGTAAAAAAAAAAAAAGAAATTGCGGTCTGCTATTCCAGAATGATTCAACCTCCAGTATTTCTCTCTAATCCTGCCACTTCCTGCATTGGCTTTATGCCCCTTTTCTGTTCTTGGTTTTCTACACTATAAGGTGAGTCCATAAGTGGTATGAATTAGAATAGGTTTATTTGATTGTCTCATTACCTTTTAGCATGAAGCCATAGTTGAATAACTTTTACTGAATCCACTGTAAAGTAAATCACATTATAGTGGGAAACCAATGCATAATACTGTTCATTGTGGGTAATAAAACCCTGTAGATTGCACAGAGGGCATTATTTCCAAACTCCTACCCAAATTAGGGATCTCCTCCATAATATTAATGATAGATGTTATCTACCCTCTACCTGAATATTTGCATTGATATAAAATATTGACTTTCAACATATTACATTTTATGTTTGGATAGCTCCAACTGTTCCACTCTTTAAATCAAATTCTAAATTCCAATTAGTTCTTAGCCCTTCGCTTTTGCTCAATTTCTGAGAACGTATATAGACTAAATCTCATCTCTCTTCAATATTACAGCTTTACAAATAGTTAAAGTGACTCTTCAGGTTTCTCATAAATAGGCTGATCAGATTTTCTGTTTGCCTTGGGAAGTCCTAGTTTATGCCTGTTTTCCTGGAAAAACATTTTGTCCACCATAGGAATTGTCCCAAACTTTCCACTTTTAGAAAATATAGTAGTAGCATTAAGAATTATATAAAATAAGACAGAACTAGTTTAGCAGACCTTTAATAACTCATCACCTAGCAAGATATCATCTAGTAGTGTATGTAATATATGGACAGTAACAGAGTTATCAATTTAACATGTGATTAAATTGAAAAATGAGCAAAGATAAATCATTACTCTTTTCCTGAGGACACCTGCTGAAAAAATAGTGCAAATGGATAGGATAAGCCAGGCGCAACAAATTCATTCCAGCCTTGTATAGTGGTAGGAAATTTACTCAACCAGGATGTCCCTGTAAACCAACTGTGCCAGCCAACTCTGCCATGGCTTATGCCACAGTTTGTGAGATGCAGGAGTCTGCCAAGCTGCCAGTTAGTGTGGTCAGTAGGAAATGTGAGAAATTGTGCATTAGACATAAGTGAAATATATGTGGGAAGTATAGTGAGTAGTACCACCACAGAGCAAATAGAGAGAACTTTGAATGTTCTTGCAACAGCAGTTTAGTTAATTCCATGCATGGCGTAAATCTGCAACTGTTTATTTTACTGCTTGACGGCATTTTAAAAAATTTTGCTTTCCAGTGTCAGTAATTCTAAAAACTTAAGATGACTTTCTAATAAAAATTAAGAACTGAATTTCTATTTCTCAACAAAGTTAATGATAAACATGAATGCTGCACACAACTTGAAAACATAAAAATGGTAATTTAACATATGCAGTCAAGAATATGCATTTCCATATCACTCTAAATTGTGAATTATTTCTTAGATCAAATAAACATTATTCTATGTTAATTGTGGTCATTTTCAACTCCCCAGTATTTGTGAAAGTAAAAAAAAAAAAAAAAATCTTAAATGATTGTTATAGTATCACTTCAATTAGCAACAGAAGCAATTCACAAACATTTAAATGATGCCAGATTTATATTAATAGATATTTCAGGGAGAAAAACAGGTAAAATTACTCATATAATAATAATGTGATATTTTATTTAATAAAGTGAATAAAAGTAAAGTTTTTGGAAGTTCACTGGAAATGAACTTTTGAATAGTTTTATAAATTCAGTTAAAAAGTTGTACAATGAATTAAAATTCACTGTATATGTAGTAATAAAATTAGAAAAATATTGACACTAACAAAACACATTTTTGAGACTCAGAATTATGGTAAGAACCATTTTTTTATAAATTACAAATTCTATGCAGCCAATGTTGTTGAAATTGGTAATGTGAGTGAATAATTCATAACTGCATCCAAATGAGCAGTGATATTTTAGCAACTGAAATAAAATCTATAATTGCTAAAATTTACAAACACAAGAGTCACTGAAATACATAACTTTTCGTGATGAAGCTGATGTTTAGTCACCATCATCATTTCTTTAGCAGGGTAATTCACATTTTCACCCTTTGCTGCCTGGCATCAGTTGAATCTTAGAAAGGTTTGAAATTGCAAAAAAGTATTTTGGAAATCAACTTAATTAGGCTATAATTCTATTAAAACTTTTATAAATGAGTCTTTGACTTTTGATCACATTCGTTTCAAAATCAGTTGTAATCCTATGAACAAGAAATCAAGAAAAGTCACCTTTTGCAGCTTTTAGAGAATTTTAATTATTAAAAATAAAGCTTGTAGACAAGAATATATTACAGAAATACATTTAAATTTATTATTATGAAATTTACTACCATGAAAACTTATTTCCAAGAGAGGAAACAAATTGAATGGTTAATGAAGTTTAAATAAGGTACAAGATTTAATTTTGAAATTCTATCATTGCTTCTTACTATACATTTTGAGAAAAATACTTTGATATAGGTCTTATTTTTTATTGGATATATTTATATTCTATAGTGGAATAGGCTTCTACTGAGAGTCCTAAAATTTGCCACATCCATATTTGGCAAAATGTTGAAAATAAATATTAAAAAAACATAGCTTATTCATGAAATTTTAGGTGGAAAACAGATCTGTTTTTAAAAGTTCTCTGAATAGAGGTAAAAAGCCTAAAAATACTTTGGTTGAAATTTTATGTATTTAAATTTGAGTAAAAATTAGAATTGAGAATATATTCCACTTTGCACAATTCTCTGATATTTCTGTTAACTCCGAATTTTAGACTATTTTCTCAATTAAAAACATGTAGAAAGAATAGATTGAAAGTGATAATAGATTGCTTCGGGCCAAGACAGTGGAGTAGAAATACCCTGAGCCCACCTCCTCCCACAGTCACACCAAAATTACAACTATTTACAGACAAACTATTGATGAGAAAGGCTGTAATACTAGCAGAAAAGATCTCCTACAACTAAAGATATAAAGAACAACAAGATGGTAGAAAGGGTGGGCATGTGGTATAGTCATACCCCTGAGTGGGTGAACCACAAATCAAAGAATAATTACAATTGCAGAGGTTCACCCCAAGGAGCGAGGGGTCCAAGCCTCTCCATCAGGCTTCCTAGTCTCTGGTTCTTGCACCAGGAGGACAAGCCTCCAAAGTGTTTGGCTTTGAGGCCAGTGGGGCTTGTTCTGGGAGAGCCAGAGGGCTGTGGGAAATAGACTCCACTTTTAAATGATGTACACAGAATCTCACACACCCCAGGACCCAGGGCAGAGGCAGTAATTTGAAAGGAGCCAGGGTCAGACCCACCAGCTGATCTCAGAGAGTCTCCCAGGGAAGCAGGAGGCAGCTGGAGATTACCCTGGGAACACTGATGCTGGCAGCAGCCATTTTGGCGGGGTCATTCTACCATATGGACACTGGTGTTGGCAAGCACTATTTTGGAATCCTCCCTCTAGCTTGTTAGTGCCAGGACCTGGCAATATCAAGCAGCCTGTCTGCACCAATGCTGGGACACCTCAGGCCAAGCAACTAGATGGGTGGAGACAAAGCCTCAGGCTGGCTGACCTAAGGCCCCCTGAGCCCACAGCCACCCCAAGACCTGGCCCTGACCACCAGAGGGCCCAGGCTCTGGCCCCACACACAGTTCACTGGCACTAGCCCTGCAAAATGCGGGGCCTTGCAGTCAGAGATCCTGGAATCCAACTGCCCACTAGTGGACTAGTTCTAGCCCCAGGACCAGCCTCACCTACCAGTGGGTAGGCATCAACTACAGGACCCCCTGGGCCCTGGTGGCACCCACCAATGGGCTAACACACTAATTCTGGGACCTCCAAGACCCTGCAGGCAGAGACCCTGGGAACCAGCTCTACCTACCAATAAGCCAGCAGTGGCCCCGGTATCCTCTAGGTCTCCACCACACCCACCAGCCGGCCTATACCAGCTCTAAGGATAGCCATTTTCATCACTTTTATTTGACTTAGTATTGGATGTCTTAGAAGCTGCAATCAGAAAAAAAGAAAAGAAATAAAAGTAATCCAAATCAGAAAGGAAGAAATAAAACTCTCACTATTTGCAGAAGACATGATACTATACACAGAAAATCCTCAAGATGCTATCAAAAAACTACTAGAGCTCATCAATAAATTTGGTAAAGTTGCAGGATACAAAATTAATATACAGAAAAACATTGCATTTCTATACACTGACAACAAACTATGAGAAAGAGAAACTAAGAAAGTAATTCTATTAACAATCACATCAATAATAATAAAATACCTTGGAATAAATCTACCTGAGGAGACAAAAGACCTGTACTTGGAAAACTAAGACATTAATGAAAGAAACTGATGACACAAACAAATAGAAAGATATACTGTGCTCATGGACTGGAAGAATTAATATTGTTAAAATGACCGTACTACACAAGACAATCAACAAATTCAGTGGAATCCCTATCAAAATACCAATGGCATTTTTCACAGAACTAGAACAAATAGTCCTAAAATTTGTAGAGAAACTCAAAAGACCCCCAAATAGCCAAAATAATCTTGAGAAAAAAGAATAAGGCTAGAGGTATCACGCTCCCTGACTTCAAAACTACAGTCATCAAATAGTATGGTACTGGCACAAAAACAGACACATAGATCAATGGAACAGTATAGAGAGCCCAGAAATAAATAAACACTTACATGGGCAATTAATCTATGACAAAGGAGGTAAGAATATACAATGGGGAAAAAACAGCCTCTTCAGTAAATGGTGTTGGGAAAACTGGACAGCTACATTCAAGAGAGTAAAACTGGACTATTCTCTTGCATAATGTGCAAAAATAAATGCAAAATGGATTAAAGGCTTAAAGGTAAAACCTGAAACCATAAAACTTCTAGAAGTAAACACAGTCAGTATTCTCTTTGACATCAGTCTGTAATATTTTTTTAAGATATGTCTCCTTAGGCAAGGGGAAAAAAAGCAAAAATAAATGGGACTATATCAAACTAAAAAGTTTTTGCACAGTGAAGGAAACTTAACGAAATGAAAGGCCACCTACTGAATGGGAGAATATATTTTCAAACGATATATCCAATAAGGGGCTAATATCCAAAATATTCAAATAAATCATACAACTCAACATCAAAAAAACAAACACCCCAATTAAAAATGTGCAAAGAATCTAAATAGACACTTTTACAAGGAAGACAATTTAGATGGTCAACAGGCACCTTCAAAGATGCTCAAAATCACTAATCATCAGGGAAATACAAATCAAAACCACCATGAGATATCACTTCACACCTGTCAAAATAGCTATTATCCAAAATACAGCAAATAATAAGTGCTGGTGAGTATGTGGTAAAAAGGGAAACCTCATGCACTGATGGTAAGGATGTAAATTAGTACAGCCACTTTGTAAAAGATTATGGACATTCCTCAAAAAGTTAAAAATAGAACTACCACATGATCTGGCAATTCCACTCCTGGGTGTTTAAGCAAAGAAAAGAAAAATACTAATGAGAAAAGATATATTCACCCTTATGTTCATTGCAGCATTATATGAAATAGCCAAGACATGGAAGGTACCAAAGTGCCCATCAATAGATGAATGGATAAATATAATATAATATAATATAATATATATATATATATATATATATATATATATATATATATACACACACACACACATATACATATATATAATGGAATATTAGCCATAAAACAAAATGAAATCTTGCCATTTGCAACAATATGGATGGACCTATAGGGTATTATGCTAAGTGAAATAAGTCAGACAGAAAAAGACAAATACTGTATGATATCACTTATATGTGAAATCTAAAAATAAAAAACAAATGAACAAACATAACAAAACAGAAAGAGAGTTATAAATACAGAGAACAAACAGTTGATTGCCAGAGGGGTTTGGGGTGGGGGAGGAAGGAAATAGGTGAGGGAGAGTAAGAAGTACAGAATTACAGTTGTAAAATAAATGAGTCACAGTTGTGAAAAGTACAGTGTGGGGAATATAGTCAATAACCATGTAATATCTTTGTATGGTTACATATTGTAACTAGAGTTATCATGGTGATCAGTTCGAGATGTTGAGAAATATCAAATCATTATGTTGTGTACCAGGAACTAACATAGTGTTGTAGGTCAATTATATTGGGTTGGCCAAAAAATCTGTTCGGGTTTTTCCGTAAGATGTTAGAGAAAATCCCGAACGAACTTTTTGGCCAACCCAGTACTTCAAAAACAACCAAACAAGCAAAAAAATAAACTCATAGAAAAAGAGACCAGAGGCATGAGTTGGGGAAGAATGGGAATTGGATGAAGACAGTCAAAAGGTACAATCTTTCAATTATAAAATAAATGAATACTAGGGATGTAATGTACATGATAAATAAAATTAACCCTGCTGTATGTTATATATGGAAGTTGTTAAGAGAGTAAATCCTAAGAGTTCTTATGACAAGAATTTTTTTTTTTAATTTCTTTACTTCTGTATCTATATGAGATGATGGATGTTTACTAAACTTATTGTGATAATAGTTTCATGATATATGTAAATCAAATCATTATGTTGTACACCTTAAACTCATACAGTCCTATATGTCAATTATATCTCAATAAAACTGGAAGAAAAAAAATCCAGTGGAATAAGAATATCATGCCAATGACCCTGTCTTTTCAACTACATTTTTATGCACAAGAATGCAATCTGCACTCATACTAGCTGTAAAGTATCTGAAAACAAAAATAATGGTAATAAACTTAAAATATAATACCTCTTGAATATCTAAAAATTTATTTAGAGAGAACTTCATCCAGTTTTCTTAAATGAAAAAAAAACTAAAAAAAGTAATAATAATTTCAGATTTATTACAAGTAGGTTGTCAACTTTGAACATTGAAAGCAATTTTACAAAAAAATTTAAAAATTTGGAAAACACTATATTGAAGATATTGTAAAATCACAAATCTGATATTTAATTGTTCTTTTCACTTGCATACTTCGGAAGAAACTCAACTTAGTCATGATGTATTATCTTTTAAAATACTACTGGATTTTTTTGGCTAATATTTTGTTATGAACCTTTGCATTTATGATACTGAAGGATACTATTCTATAATTTTCTTTCTTTTTGGGGGGTAGGGATTTATCAATTTTTTGATAAGTTTTATGCTGCTTGGCCTCATCAAATTAATTGGGAATTCATAAATAATTATAACAAACAATTACAATTGGCTCTGAAAACATTGGATTGATCTGGCTAGAAGTCAACCCAGAGCTCTCCATGGTGTGGACCAACTGCTGGTGGAAGTGCGTCAAAAGTCATCTCCCCCTCTCCCCTTTTTTTCATTCTTTTTACTTCCAGAGATGTTGATCCCAAGAGCAGTCCCTTATAACATCCTTCTTGCTAATCTACCCCAAGGAAACTCAATTGTCAACAATAGTAATGTCAACAAGTGTTATTGTGAGGAAAATACTATATTCTACATAAAAAGCACTTAAAACTGTGCTTGAAACATAGTAACCACTGAATTCCTGTGATGAATGATTATTATATTTCAAAATGACCTATCAAAAAGCCTATCTTTAGGATGATAAGAGTTAAACACCAATAAATATGGCAAGAATATCCTCTCAAAGGCAGAAGTTCAAGGAGTTCTTTTATTTAATACTACTTTTTTCAAGAACATATAATAATTAACTTTGCTTATGCTGTGAAGCCCTGAAGGGTGTTAAGGATTGCAGTTATGATTTATTAACAGTCTCTTATTCTACTGATTCAAAAGAGAAAACCTAGATTAATTCAAATTCATATTAATTATACTAAATGTAGTAAAGAAAGGGAAGCTCCAATTACATATTTGTCTACTGATGTATAATAAATTACTCCAAATCTGAAACGGGTTAAAATAACTATTTTACTTTGCTTACAGTTTTGTGGATCAGGCAATCAGAGAGGGCTCAGCTAGCCAGTTTGTTTCTAATTCATGTGGCATCAGGTGGCATGACTCGGGCTAGATGACCCACTTCCAAGATGGCTTCCTCACTCACTTGGTTGGTGTCTCTATGTACGTTAGCCTCTTTCTATTTCTCCATCATAAGGAGGATATTTTATCCTTTACAGTCACTCCAACCTAATCCATGTCTCCAATTTCATAGTTAGGGTTCTGGCAATAATTTTCTCTCTCTCTTTGTTCCACATTCTGAGGTCTTAGTTCTGCCCTTCTTTTCCATAACATATAGACTATGTTCATAATGAAATTAGCTTTTCAGATTGTTTCCTGAAGTTTAAGGACTCAAATACCTCTTTGCATTTTATATTATCTCCATTCCTTTCAGTCTAAGCTGATATAATGTTTAAGACTTTGTGAGCTTATAGTGTATCAGATTTTAATCCATTCCATTATATGAAAATCATATCGACATTTCTTTCCAAGTTAGGCCTTGCTATACCTTGGCTCAAAAGTCAAGTTGCTGTGCATTATTTCCCTTTAAGATTCTTCCAAGTATTTTTCTCTAGCTGAAAGGGTCAATGTGGCATGCCCTTAAGATTCTTAGATGCACTCTTATGGCAGAAGGGGTCTAAGAATACTCTTGTAAGACTCTTAGAAGACCTAATAGGTATGACCTTAAATCTTTGTGAGGTATCAACACAGCATCTTAGAGTCATTCCATTGTGAAATGACCCTGAAGCCTGCTTTTACTGGTACCACACTAGATTTGATTTTTTCCTTGAGACCATTTCTTACCTTGGGAATCTTTAGCTAAGAGGTACTGGAGATTAAAACTGGTTTTATTTCTAAAATCAGAAAGTCATGAGTCCTTCATATTTCCTCTAAATTCTGCTCAAAATCTGAACAGTTCTTTTTTAAATTAATCTCTCTTCTCTATTTTATCATAGCCATCTTGAAGAGATAATTGGAACATTCTAGATACTGCCTGAAAATTTCCCCAGCCAGAACAAAAGTTTGTTATTTGTCCTTTCTTTTTCCATACTACCACAGGTGACAGTATTGCCAAAATTTCCTTACTTACCTTCAAAATAATCATCAAAAGTATCCTTGAAGTGCTTCCAATATCTGACTAACCATCTCAAAGCAATGTAACTTGTTTTAAGTTTTTGTTGTAGAATCAAACCAATTTCACCTACTAAATTATCTTCCAGTTATCAACTTCATTAAACCTACCCCCAAATTTATTGACTTAATATGTTATTTTGCTCATAATTTTGTGAACTCAGGAATTAGGAATGGTTTTTTTTATGGGTAGTTTATCTCTGATCCAAATAACATCAGCTAGTGTGGCTAAGGCTAAAGGAACCACTTAAAAGATGATTTTTTGAACTCATATGTTTAGTGTCTGGATGTTCCTTAGCTTCTCCACATGGCTTGAGGTATTCCAACTTTTTACATGCTCACTTACATTTCTTAGTACAAGTTTTCCTAGAAAAAACATTCTGAAAGGTCCAGGCAGAAGTTGTGAAACTCCTTATGACCTAGCTACACTGGCACTTCTGCTGACTCCATTGGTCAAGCAAGTTACTAAGGTCAGCCTACATTCAAAGATGGAGGGAAAAAAACTCAGTCTTTCAATGGAAGAAGAGCATGTATTTACAAAAAAAAGGAGGTATTTAATTATAGTCATGTAAGAGAGAAGCTAACAAAAGTTGTTGGCATCACAAAACCTAAAAAAATTACATATATTATAAACAAATACCTTATTGTTTAATATGGTGCAAGCATGGATTTTATAAAAGTTAAATTGCAACAACTTTATCTGAGTAATTTGAATAATTGGACTTAACTGAACCATTTAGATACATGGGTCAATTAATTTATAATACAAAGGGATATGGGAAACAACTCCCAGTAAAAGTCTGGACAATCATATTACAAAAGATATCCTTTAGAAGCTGCTTGCCCTAGGAAATTTTAACCCTCTTTACCTCTTGAAGTCAAGAGGGAACTCCATTAAGAATAGATCCAGCCTCTCTAAAATGTGAACTAGTATACAGTTCTGTAAAGACTCTGGCTATAAGACTAAATGTCAATTCATTTAAGAAATCTGGATCTCAAGTGGCTTGGGTTAAGAATAAAGTTCAGAAGCAACTTCTCTTACAAATGCAAAAAATTAATGACCACTGGTTTTTTTATTTGCCAAGTCTGATCTTCTCCTGGGAAGAGAACAGGTGTTAATGGGTCCTTGCCCTCAAGGCAAGGTTGGCTTTTCAGTGGTTTGGAATTTCACATATTAAGTTTCCCTGAGTACTTTAAAAATGAATCCGTTCTCTGAATCTAAGCATTTTTCTCAAAAATGTGGAAGTCCTTCACTTAATACTACAAAACTTGGTATCAAGGGACAAGACTACACATTTTTAGACTTTCCCTGTTATAGTGAGGGAAAAAATTGCTCTGCTGTTATTTCTACCTTAATGTCAGAGGCTTATATTGCAGGAAATGATCTGGTTTGATTCTAGAGGTTTGACATAGAAACCTCTAACAAGAAACCTATAAATTCACTCTGCAAGCAATTTGGAGATGAGTATCAGTATAGAAACAATGACCTGAAATCTTTAAGACTATGATATTACTAATGAAAATAATAATTTGAAGTGTCTAAAGTAATCTGCTGCTGTTAATTCAATTTACTGCTGACAATGTTGCCCCTTTTTGGGTTTGGTCTATTCTCAAAAAGTTCACTGTTCCATTTTGATTGTTCTGAGTTGCTACCCAGTTATTTGATGTTTTCCTTTCCTAGACTTCATCAGTATCATCATCATCATCATCATCATCATCATCATCATCATCATCATCATCATCATCATCACCATCATCATCATCCAATGAAATCAGGCTTTAAATGTTGTTTTAATTATTGGCAGCAGCAGTACTACTACCATTTACAGAAGATATGCTATGAAGCCTGTTCTGTGATAAATAATTTGTATACATATTTTACATTTAAACAACTCTGGAAGGTAATTATTACAGAGGAAGAACAAAAAAACAACCAAAAGTCATTAACTCAACCATTTACTAAGAATGCTGCAATACGGGGAGAGCAGCTTGAAATGAGTGTTCTGAAGAGAGCAAGTAGCTGAAAGATTTTACAAGGCTGATGGGGGGGTGGTCACTCAAAGGTTAGCTTTGCTCTGAAAATTGTTCACTATTCAGAGTGCTGGAAAGTATGGGAAAAGTGAGTTATGTTAATCATGTAGGAACAGGAAGTTTGGACCTTAATTTAACACCCACTGACTACTTAATGTACATTTAGGTATAAATGGTAAGGAGGAACATTTGTAAGCTAAGATTCTTGGGGGCCAGCTAAGACTTGGAGTTTGGATGTTCTATGTTGGTGGGAATCATTTCTTGAGTTAGCAGTTACATAGAAGCATTTAAGACACTGGGCAGCATAAAATATATAGATTACTGTGCTAAGGAACACATGAAGTAGTAACATTAATAGACTCTGAAATATCTCTGTAATCCTCCACATATCTTCCCTAGTCCTAACCAAGACGGTAAATCCATTTGATGAAGGCAACTGTTTAAAAGGCATCTGCAGGGACTTCCCTGGTGGTCCAGTGGTTAAGACTTCGCCTTCCAATACAGGGGATGTGGGTTCGATCCCTGGTCGGGGAGCTAAGATCCCACATGCCTCGCAGCCAGAAAACCAAAACAGAAGCAATATCATAACAAATTCAATAAAGACTTTAAAAATGTTCCACATCAAAAAATAAAAAATAAAAAAAATAAAACACATCTGCAGGAATTCCCTGGCTGTCCAGTGGTTAGGACTCCATGCTTTCACTGCCGAGGTTGTGGGTTTGATCCCTAGTCGGGGAAGTAAGATCCCACAAGCTGCACGGTGCGACCAAAAAACAAAATCAATTCTTGTTTCATCCAGAGACACAGAGAAGACTAGAAGATAGAAAATCACCAACTCCCTGATTCTTTATCTTCGTGAGCATATATTTTATATCAACTTTACAAATCTTAAGGTGGCAAGAAAGATAAATACACATATTACACACATTACCAAAAGTCATTTGTATATCTACAATGTATAAGAATAAGGTAAGTAAAAAGTTTTATCACTGAGGTTTATAATTTTTTCTTACTTTGAAAATGTTCAGATATTCAATTTAATGTTAGTCTAATGTCTTAAATTTAATTAAAATATGGAAATTATAATTGAAACAATACATTAAACTCTATCTGTAATATTTTAAGAATTTATTTATGAGATTAACCTCTTTTAAAGACATCCATTTTTACAAGTTTATTTGAACACAATTTTTTATATTCAATATCTTAAATATTTGTCAAAACAATGACATCTCATTTGACTCTCAAAAACCAATGTAGGGAAATTTATTAAAAGTAAATGATAAGAAGTTTAATCCTAGTGTTATATACATTAAGAATATTGGGTTGACATTAATTTTACCTAATAAGGTACAGAAGGAGACAGAAATCTTTAAATCAATATAATTAAGTAATGCTAATTTGTCCAAAGATTCGTATGTTTAAAAGGAATAGCACACACATTTTTTATTAATATAATTTATAGGTGTATATAAACTAAAGTGCAATGACTCTGTAGACCATACTTAGAAGTACTCTTCTTAGTTAGAATGAGCTCTTTTCTCAGCTAGTAACTAGTGAACAAGGCAATTACTCACTTACACATGCAGCTAAATAATTTAACATGTACCGCTTTTTTAAGCAAAAGAAATGCAGCATAATAATTTTGCTTTAAGTCTTTAAGAAACTCCTAAATGTGTATCTAGACTAGATATTCTTAGATCCCACCAATAATGACAAAAACAAAAATCTGATTAATATTGAAAATATCCAGAGAGAAGGAAAAAAGAATGGAAGAAGAACACACACAGGAAAATTAAGAGGGAGCTTACTTTAGACAGAAATGAAATCTATATACACACACACACTGACTCACACAGAAGAGACTTATTAAAGCTTATTTAAGTAAAGTAATCTCTCTCTTAAGTTATCTATCTTTTAGATAGATCTGGCTATGTAATCTTCCTCAACATATTAAACCAATGAATATTTATATCCTCAAAATTAATGATATTAAATGAGGGTTTCTACCAATTTTGTCCTAAGACCTCTCTCAATTGAACAAATTTGCTTATATCAAAAGTTCCTCAAAATTGTTACTTTAATTATTAATTTTCTTAATAATTTTCTTGAAATATTCAAATAATTGGGGGTATAGGCACGTGTACAAATAGGGTACCAGCTTGCTGTGAGCTTTCCAACTGACAGTTGTCTGTTGCCTTCAGTGGTGGGAAATGAAAAACACAAGTAAGCACCCCCTAATCAAATGCTTGTACTCTTGCCTCCCCTTAAAGGGTCTAAGAGTGACAAAAACAAGTACAAGATTCTCATTCAAGAATGATGATGTTGATGATGATGATGATGATGATATAAAGGCTTGAGCAGCACTCTAACACAAAAGGGCAAAGTACCAGACAGGGGAAGAACTTACCCAGCTTTCCAGGCATAAAGGCCCATAATAATGGAGATAACAAAGGGTCTTTGGCATGTCCTATCCTTATTAATATTTCCCAAACACAAAATCTGTGGGAGGAGAAAAACCAACTCAAAATCAATTATTTTAAGCCTTTATTAAAAGCTTTGCAATGTGTAAACTATGCAAGATGATTTTCTGAAAGAATAATTAGCATACAGATTGTCTAGGGTTGGTTGGGGAAGGTCAGTCAAGGTTTAGTTTTGTATTGAGAATTATTCACTCTTCAAATCTCAGAAGGTATGTGGAAACTGAAGTTTTGTGAATTGTGGAACAGGATGCACATGCAGCAGGACTTAGTTTAGTAGCCATTGGTTGGTCAACTTGGGTTTAGCATGGAAGTGAGGAAAAGTATTTGGAAGTTAGGATCTTATAAGCATCATCAGAAAATGTTCCAGTGCTCAGTGTCATTCACACTACTACTTGTATTTTAAAGATAAAGACTATAGGACTGGAATGGCAAAGCAGCTCTCTCACAGTAAGATATAGAGCTAGTGGCTAAACTTTCTCACCAGAACTCCACAATAATTTAATCTGGATATATTTGGAGATTTGCTTATTTCTCTTCCAGACCCCGTGACCAAATGGAGGTGAGGTACACCAAAGTTAATGTCTTCTGGGGGATGATTAAGAGGTGATTCTCTCTGATAATTTTAACATTCTGAGATCATTAAAAGATTTATTTCTTAATGATTTAACAAGTGAAAACAAACAAATAAATGTCTCCATTTTAAACATAGTTACTCTGAAGAATGAACAATATTTACTATATTAATCTTGAAGTGATATGCCACTCTCTTGTGTGATTAAAATTTTTGAACCCCTCATATTAGGCTATGAAAAATTTGTTATACTTCCAACAGAAAAGCCTTTTTAAAAAAAATCATTCACACTTAACAATAAAGAAATCATAAAGCATGAAGGGTCATTTTTCCTTGGTGGTTGCATTTTAGAACAGGGCAATATCTTATATTATGGGACTAACTATAGTGTAGAAGGCCAGACAATAGTGAACATGAAAAAAAAAAACTGAATTGGTCAGGAAAGGTTAGAACAGTCTGTCTTCTCAAAATCAAGCCCTGTAACTTTCAATTCAACCTGTCTATTCATTAAATCTGTACCTGAGAATCAAATGGGAGAATAAAGCAGACATTAAATACGTAGTTAAGTATTACAGAATTCCCCCAGTGCCTAGAGCTATTTTCCATTGTTATTTCCCCATTAGTGCTTGCTCCCAATTCAGGTGTCTCTTTTCTGGGGTTCACATGGCTTCTCTCTGTTCTAGGACATCTCTTCAACAGAGGAAGATAAATTTGGTTTTTCAAAAAATGTGTCAGTTCTGATAATTGGAGGCATTTGCTTTCTAAAATAACTTATGTGCAGGTTTTTTTGTTTGTTCGTGTTTGCTTTTTATGTGTATATTTGCTTCTATTTGTGTTTGCTCTTTTTAGTTTGTTTGTTTTGTTTTTGCCAGAGAACCAGCATCCACCTGGAGGAAGCACTAAAATAATGAGAATTACATCTAGTGAACTACATTAACTTCCGTGAATGAACTAGACGTTTACGTACTAACAGCCTCTTCATTGCATTTGCTTTAAGACCTCTCTTCTTTATGCCCACCAATCTAAAACTACTATACCATAAACTGTCGCAAAATCTGAGTCACCTTAAAATATTACAGCCCACATCCTAAAATCCTATAAATATCCTTCTCTTATTTCCTTGATTTGAGGCAACACTGAGGCTCCCTTAAGGGTTAAGGTGGTGTACTCCTATATTGTAGGAAGTCTAATACACTTAACTTTGCTTGATCTGCACTTTTGGTTTGTTTGTTTGTGGTAAGCCCACAATCAACTTAACCAGACTAAAACTGAACTCAAAACCTTTTGCTTACCATATTCAAAACCATCATTTCAACACAAGTCCCTAAATATTTAAAGAAAAAATCTATAGGTATAACACATCCCTTTCTGTTTCCTTGTCAGAATGAATTTATTGATCACTTCTTCTGTCCTTCTACTTTTACATTATTAACAGGGATCATAATCATTGCAAGTGTGCATTAATAAAATAGGACCACTCCTGATCTCACTGCAATAGTTCTTAACTTGTCTCAATGGCACCAATTTCATCTCATTGCCTATATTCACAATAATATAGATATTCATAAAATCTCATATTATGTTGTTACTAAATGACTCATTACTCCTTAAAAGAAATCAAATTTCTCTGTCACCAGAGACAATAGTATTTGAATAAGTATCGACCAATTGATCTTTATCTCATACAACCATGCTCCCAAACCAGTATGTTTTGTTTTGTTTAGTGAATCCTATAGATGCTTTAATTGTTCTCAGTCTGCAGGATGGAATCTACACTTCATTTAAAACTGAATTTAAAATTATTGCCTAAAAGAGGCACATCTTAAGTATGAAGATAAAGAATGTCTGAAAATAAAATTTTGGAGAAAGATGGACTTTATAACTATTAATCAAAAGAGAACCCTCTTGCACTGTTGGTGGGAATGTAAACTGATATAGCCACTTTGGAGAACAGTATGGAGGCTCCTTTAAAAACTAAAAGTAGAACTACCATATGACCCAGCAATCCCACTACTGGGCATATACCCTGAGAAAAACATAATTCAAAAAGATACACATACCCAAATGTTCATTGCAGCACTATTTACAACAGTCAGGACATAGAGGCAACATAAATGTCCTTTGACAGATGAATGGATAAAGAAGATGTGGTACATATATACAATGGAATATTACTCAGCCATAAAAGGGAATGAAATTGGGTCATTTGTAGAGATGTAGATGGACCTAGAATCTGTCATCCAAAGTGAAGTAAGTCAGGAAAACAAATATCGTATATTAACGCATATATATGGAATCTAGAAAAATGGTACTGATGAACCTATTTGCAGGGCAGGAAAAGAGACACAGATGTAGAGAACAGACTTGTGAACACAGCGGGGGAAGGAGAGGGTGGGACGAATTGAGAGAGTAGCATTGACATATATACACTACCATGTGTAAAATAGCTAGTGGGAAGCTGCTGTATAGCACAGGGAGCTCAGCTCTGTGCTCTGTGAAGACCTAGAGGGGTGGAAAGAGGGGGCGTGGGAGGGAGGCTCAAGAGGGAGGGGATATATGTATACATATAGCTCACTCACTTTGTTCTACAGCAGAAACTAGCACAACATTGTAAAGCAAATATACTCTAATAAAAATAAATAAATAAAATAAATAAATAAATAAAAAGGAAGCTGGTGCTCCCATACTAATATCAGAGAACATGCACCTTAAGACAAGAAGCATTGCTAGAGATATAGAGGGACATTTCATATTAATGAATCAATTCACAGGACTATACAATAATTCTAAACATGTATGCAAAATATATAAAAAAAAATTGATATAACTCAAAAGATAAGTGGAAAATAGACAAATTCATAATTGTAATGAGGTTATAACAAATATCTCTCAGTAACTGACAGAATAATCAATCAGGAGAAAGAAACCTATACGAATATAGGTAATTAAAAAACCTGATTAGCACATTTGACGTAAATAACAGCTAGAGATCACTATATCTAATATGTATACAATACACATACAATTCAAATACACATAAACATTTTTATAAAAATTGACTATATGTTGGCCACAAAGCATCAACAAATTTCAAAGGATTGAAAAACTCATAAACAAAATATCATATAAATTCATCTATTTTATGAGATAAACTATAACTTTTGTATCTTCCTGATGAATTTATATTTTATATATATTTATATATATATTTCTATATCTTTTTTATATGCTAATATTTTTCCATTTAAAGTGTATTTTTGTATATAATATAGTCATTGAAGACTTATTTTTGTATCTCACAGATACAAGAAAAAAGTTAATAACTGTTATGGATTGAATTGTATCCCTGCAAATAATATGTTGAAATCTTAATCCTCAGAAGGTGTGAATGTAACCTTCTGTAGAAACAGAGTCTTTGCAGGTGTGATCACATTAAGATGAGGTAATACTGGAGTAGGTTGGGCCCTACTCTAGTAAAACTGGTATCCTTCTGTAAGAACAGGAGAAGACAGAGACACACAGGAAGAATACCGTGTGATGACTGAAATAAAGATTGGAGTTATGCAAACATAAACCAAGGATCACCACTAGAAGCTAGGAAGAGGCAAGGAAAGATCCTCCCCTATAGTTTTCAGAGGGAGCCTGGCCCTGCCAACACCTTGATTTCAAACTTCTAGACTCCAAAACTGAGAGAATAAAGTTCTGTTGTTTCAAGTCACTCAGTTTGTGATACTATTTTATGGCAGACGTAGGAAATGAACACAATATCGTTTAACCACTATCTATGATTTCAAAATTGAATAAAAGGGGTTTTCATAAAAACTTTAAAGCTATAGACAAAACAATTTATAAATATCAACCTTATTTCATTTTTTTTCCTGAGTTTAGGGGCTCATTTTAATTAATTAATTACTTTATTTATTTATTTATATTTTTAAACATCTTTATTGGAGAATAATTGCTCCACAATACTATGTTAGTTTCTGTTGTACAACAAAATGAATCAGCCATATGCATACATATGTACCCATATCCTCTCCCTCTTGAGCCTCCTTCCCATCCTCCCTAACCCACCCCTCTTGGTCACCACAAAGCACCGAGCTGATCTCCCTATACTATCCTGCTGCTTCCCACCACTAGTTAACTATTTTACATTCGGTAGTGTATATATGTTGATGCTACTGTCACTTCGCTCCAGCTTCCCCCTCCCACCCCATGTCCTCGAGTCCATTCTCTATGTCTGCATCTTTATTCCTGCCCTGCAACTAGGTTCATCAGTGCCATTATTTTATTTTATTTTTTTAGATTCTATATATGCCATGGCATACGGTATTTGTTTTTCTCTTTCTGACTTAATTCACTCTGTATGACAGACTCTAGGTCCATCCATCTCACTACAAATAACTCCATTTCGTTTCTTTTTATGGCTGAGTAATATTCCATTGTATATATGTGCCACATCTTCTTTATCCATTCATCTGTTGATGGAAACTTAGGTTGCTTCCATGTCCTGGCTATTGTAAATAGAGCTGCAGGGAACATTTTGGTACATGACTCTTTTTGAATTATGGTTTTCTCAGGGTATATGCCCAGTAGTGGGATTGCTGGGTCGTACGGTAGTTCTATTTTTAGTTTTTTAAGGAACCACCATACTGTTCTCCATAGTGGCTGTATCAATTTCCATTCCCACCAACAGTACAAGAGGGTTCCCTTTCTCCACACCTTCTCCAGCATTTATTGTTTGTAGATTTTTGATGATGGCCATTCTGACGGGTGTGAGATGATATCTCATTGTAGTTTTGATATGCATTTCTCTAATGATTAATGATGTTGAGCATTCTTTCATGTGTCTGTTGGCAATCTGTATATCTGCTTTGGAGAAATGTCTGTTTAGGTCTTCTGCCCATTTTTGGATTGGGTTGTTTGTTTTTTTGATATTGAGCTGCATGAGTTGCTTGTATGTTTTGGAGATTAATCCTTTGTCAGTTGCTTCATTTGCAAATATTTTCTCCCAGTCTGAGGGTTGTCTTTTCATCTTGTTTATGGTTTCCTTTGCTGTGCAAAAAAAAGCTTTCAAGTTTCATTAGGTCCCATTTGTTTTTATTCGTTTTTATTTCCATTTCTCTAGGAAGTGGGTCAAAAAAGATCTTGCTGTGATTTATGTCATAGAGTGTTCTGCCTATGTTTTCCTTTAAGAGTTTGATGGTGTCTGGCCTTACATTTAGGTCTTCAATCCATTTTGAGTTTATTTTTGGGTATGGTGTTAGGGAGTGCTCTAATTTCATTCTTTTACACATAGCTGTCCAGTTTTCCAAGCACCACTTACTGAAGAGGCTGTCTTTTCTCCACTGTATATTCTTGCCTCCTTTATCAAAGATAAGGTGACCATATGTGCACAGGTTTATCTCTGGGCTTTCTATCCTGTTCCATTGATCTATATTTCTGTTTTTGTGCCAGTACCATACTGTCTTGATTACTGTAGTTTGTAGTATAGTCTGAAGTCAGGGAGTGTGATTCCTCCAGGTCCGTTTTTCTTTCTCAAGATTGCTTTGCCTATTCGGGGTCTTTTGTGTTTCCATACAAATTGTGAAAAATTTTTTTCTAGTTCTGTGAAAAACACCAGTGGTAGTTTGATAGGGATTGCATTGAATCTGTAGATTGCTTTGGGTAGTAGAGTCATTTTCACAATGTTGATTCTTCCAATCCAGGAACATGGTATATCTCTCCATCTATTTGTATCATCTTTAATTTCTTTCATCAGTGTCTTATAATTTTCTGCATACAGGTCTTTTGTCTCCTTAGGTAGGTTTATTCCTAGATATTTTGTTATTTTTGTTGCAGTGGTAAATGGGAGTGTTTTCTTAATTTCATTTTCTGATTTTTCATCATTAGTGTAGAGGAATGCAAGAGATTTCTGTGCATTGATTTCGTATCCTGCTACTTTACCAAATTCACTGATTAGCTCTAGTAGTTTTCTGGTAGCATCTTTAGGATTCTTTATGTAGAGTATCATGTCATCTGCAAACAGTGACAGCTTTACTTCTTCTTTTCCGACTTGGATTACTTTATTTCTTTTTCTTCTCTGATTGTTGTGGCTAAAACTTCCAAAACTATGTTGAATAATAGTGGTGAGAGTGGGCAACCTTGTCTTGTTCCTGATCTTAGTGGAAATGGTTTCAATTTTTCACCATTGAGGACAATGTTGGCTGTGGGTTTGTAATATATGGCCTTTATTAGGTTGAGGAAAGTTCCCTCTGTGCCTACTTTCTGGGGGGTTGTAGTCATAAATGGGTGTTGAATTTTGTCAAAAGTTTTCTCTGCATCTACTGAGATGATCATATGGTTTTTCTGCTTCAATTTATTAATATGGTGTATCACATTGATTGATTTGTGTATATTGAAGAATCCTTGCATTCCTGGGATAATACCCACTTCATCATGGTATATGATCCTTTTATTGTGCTGTTGGATTCTGTTTGCTAGTATTTTGTTGAGGATTTTTGCATCTATGTTCATCAGTGATATTGGCCTGTAGTTTTCTTTCTTGTGACACCTTTGTCTGGTTTTGGCATCAGGGTGATGGTGGCTTCGTAGAATGAGTTTGGAAGTGTTCCTACCTCTGCTATATTTTGGAAGAGTTTGAGAAGGGTAGGTGTTAAATTTTCTCTAAATGTTTGATACAAATCACCTGTGAAGCCATCTGGTCCTGGGCTTTTGTTTGTTGGAAGATTTTTAATCACAGTTTCAATTTCAGTGCTTGTGATTGGTCTGTTTATATTTTATATTTCTTCCTGGTTCAGTCTCGGCAGGTTGTGCATTTCTAAGAATTTGTCCATTTCTTCCAGGTTGTCCAGTTTATTGGCATAGAGTTGCTTGTAGTAATCTCCCATGATCTTTTGTATTTCTGCAGGTGACCCTGCTGTTACAACCCTGTTGTTACTTCTCCTTTTTCATTTCTAATTCTACTGATTTGAGTCTTCTCCTTTTTTTTCTTGATGAGTCTGGCTAATGGTTTATCAATTTTGTTTATCTTCTCAAACAACCAGCTTTTAGTTTTATTGATCTTTGCTATCGTTTCCTTCATTTCTTTTTCATTTGTTCCTGATCTGATCTTTATGATTTCTTTCCTTCTTCTAACTTTGGGGTTTTTTTGTTCTTCTTTCTCTAATTACTTTAGATGTAAGGTTAGGTTGTTTGAGATGTTTCTTGTTTCTTGAGGTAGGATTGTATTGCTATAAACTTCCCTCTTAGAACTGCTTTTTCTGCATCCCATAGGTTTGGGTCGTCGTGTCTCCACTGTCATTTGTTTCTAGGTATTTTTTGATTTCCCCTTTGATTTCTTCAGTGATCACTTCATTATTAAGTAGTGTATTGTGTAGTCTCCATGTGTTTGTATTTTTTTACAGATCTTTTCCTGTAATTGATATCTAGTCTTATAGCGTTGTGGTCAGAAAAGATACTTGATATGATTTCAATTTTCTTAAATTTACCAAGGCTTGATTTGTGACCCAAGATATGATCTATCCTGGAGAATGTTCCATGAGCACTTGAGAAGAATGTGTATTCTGTGGTTTTTGGATGGAATGTCCTATAAATATCAATTAAGTCCATCTTGTTTAATGTATCATTTAAAGCTTGTGTTTCCTTATTTATTTTCATTTTGCATGATCTGTCCATTGGTGAAAGTGGGGTGTTATAGTCCCCTACTATGATTGTGTTACTGTCGATTTCCCCTGTTATGGCTGTTAGCATTTGCCTTATATATTGAGGTGATCCTATGTTGGGTGCGTAAATATTTACAGTTGTTATATCTTCTTCTTGGATCGATCCCTTGATCATTATGTAGTGTCCTTCTTTGTCTCTTGTAATAGTCTTTATTTTAAAGTCTATTTTGTCTGATATGAGAATTGCTACTCCAGCTTTCTTTTGATTTCCATTTGCATGGAATATCTTTTTCCATCCCCTCACTTTCAGTCTGTATGTGTCCCTAGGTCTGAAGTGGGTCTCTTGTAGACAGTGTATATACAGGTCTTGTTTTTGTATCCATTCAGCCAGTCCATGTCGTTTGGTTGGAGCATTTGATCTATTTACATTTAAGGTAATTATCGATATGTTTGTTCCTATTACTATTTTCTTAATTGTTTTGGGTTTGTTATTGTAGGTCTTTTCCTTCGCTTGTGTTTCCTGCCTAGAGAAGTTCCTTTAACATTTGTTGGAAAGCTCGTTTGGTGGTGCTGAATTCTCTTAGCTTTTGCTTGTCTGGAAAGGTTTTAATTTCTCCATCAAATCTGAATGAGATCCTTGCTGGGTTGTTGGTTGTAGGTTTTTCTCCTTCATCACTTTAAATATGTCCTGTCACTTCCTTCTGGCTTGCAGAGTTTCTGCTGAAAGATCAGCTGTTAACCTTATGGGGATACCCTTGTGTGTTATTTGTTGCTTTTCCCTTGCTGCTTTTAATATGTCTTCTTTGTATTTAATTTTTGGTAGTTTGATTAATATGTGTCTTGACATGTTTCTCCTTGGATTTATCCTGCATGGGACTCTCTGTGCTTCCTGGACTTGATTAACTATTTCCTTTCCCATATTAGGGAAATTTTCAACTATAATCTCTTCAAATATTTTCTCAGTCCCTTTCTTTTTCTCTTCTTCTTCTGGGACCCCTATAATTCGAATGTTGGTGCATTTAATGTTGTCCCAGAGGTCTCTGAGACTGTTCTCAATTCTTTTCATTCTTTTTTCTTTCTTCTGCTCTGCAGTAGTTATTTCCACTATTTCATCTTCCAGGTCACTTGTCTGTTCTTCTGCCTCAGTTATTCTTCTATTGATCCCTTCTAGAGAATTTTTAATTTCATTTATTGTGTTGTTCATCACTGTTTGTTTGCTCTTTAGTTCATCTAGGTCCTTGTTAAACTTTTCTTTTGCCTGGGGATGTCTATTCTTCACTCAGACAGGACGAGGTTAAAGGAGCAGCTGATTCGGGAGCTCTGGCTCACTCAGACCGGGGGGAGGGAGGGGTACTGAGGCGGGGTGAGCCTGCGGCAGCAGAGGCCACCGTGACGTTGCACCAGCCTGAGGCACCGTGTGTTCTCCCGGGTAAGTTGTCCCTGGATCACGGGACCCTGGCAGTGGCGGGCTGCACAGGCTCCTGGGAGGGGTGGTGTGGATAGTGACCTGGGCTTGCACACAGGCTTCTTGGTGGTGGCAGCAGCAGTCTTAGCGTCCCATGCCCGTCTCTGGGGTCCGCGCTGATAGCTGTGGCTCACGCCCATCTCTGGAGCTCCTTTAAACGGTGCTGTTAATCTCCTCTCCTCACGCACCAGGAAACAAAGAGGCAAGAAAAAGTCTCTTGTCTCTTCGGCAGCTCCAGACTTTTTCCTGGACTCCCTCCTGGCTAGCTGTGGCACACTAGCCCTCTTCAGGCTGTGTTCACGCAGCCAACCCCAGTCCTCTCCCTGAGGTCCGACCTCGGAAGCCTGAGCCTCAGTTCCCAGCCCCTGCCCGCCCCGGCGGGTGGGCAGACAAGCCTCTTGGGCTGGTGAGTGCTGGTCGGCACCCATCCTCTGTGCAGGAATCTCTCCGCTTTGCCCTCCACACCCTTGTTGCTGTGCTCTCCTCCATGGCTCTGAAGCTCCTCCCCTCCGCCACCCACAGTCTCCGCCCACAAAGGGGCTTCTTAACGTATGGAAACCTTTCCTCCTTCCAGCTCCCTCCCACTGGTGCAGTCCCATCCCTATTCTTTTGTCTGTTTTTTCTTTTTTCTTTTGTCGTACCCAGGTACGTGGGAGTTTCTTGCCTTTTGGGAGGTCTGAGGTCTTCTGCCAGCGTTCAGTAGGTGTTCTGTAGGAGCTGTTCCACATGTAGATGTATTTCTGATGTATTTGTTGAGAGGAAGGTGATCTCCACATCTTACTCTTCCGCCATCTTGAAGCTCTTGTACTCAGTGTTTTATTTTCTTTTATTTGATCACCACTGATGTTGAATACTTATTTTACAATTGTTTTGTGACCAATATTTTAAGAAGTAACTGTTTATGCTCTTTGCTCATGTTTGCTTCTAAAATAATATTTTTCCTAATTGACTTAGGCAAGTTTTTAATATATTAATGAAAAAGGCATTTGTTCCCTTATATGTATAATAGTTACCAATTTTCCATCCATACTTAATGTCGCTGTGTTTTTAAATAATGTACTTATTATAAGTTCATGAAAGTAATTGGATCAATCATGAAAAATTAAGATGTGTACCTAAATTTGCTTGTGAAATTTTATTTTTAATTAATGGGCATAAAAAAATCTTTCCTATGATGTTCTATTTGTCACATGTTAAAATAGTTAACCTGCTTTCAAATATATTTTCTTATTTTTCACAGCCCCTATACACTTAAGTGGTTTAGGGATATAGCCTTTTGGAACAAACTAGTCAATTTTTTTATTCTAATATGTGATTTATTAATGTTAAATCCTATTTATCTACTCCATTCTTAGTTACTCTTACTGATACAAGATTTAGCCTTATTTTTGACAGCATATTTTTTTCTTCTCAGTTTATTTTATCTCTTCTCACTGTTGCCATTTTTATTTATTCATTTTTGTTTTCATCAGATTTCCTTTCTTACCATTTATTTTTCTTTGGTTCATTGTAAATTGTATATCAATCTTTCTTCCATCATTAATTATGTTAGTATCACTATTACTACTAGTAAGTTTAAAAATTACTCAATATATCATTTTAGATAATACAATATTATTTATTATTTACTGAACATTTGTTCTACCTCACAACCCAGCAAGTTTATAGAAAAAATATTCCTTTACTCTCCTCTAACCAGTAGTTTTCATTTGTGCTTTTGTTTTGTTTTGGCCTATTTTAATAATTTTGAATTTTAGATGCAAGTTATTTTCTTTGATCTTTTTTCTTGCTTCATGTCTTGTCTTTTACAAATTTGGCGGGCTTGAATTAGTTTCCACTATTCCACTATCCATCAGCTTTACTGATTTCACTGGTGAATTCCTCAACCCATTAAAAAGTGAGTTTTTAATTGTTATTTATTTCTCAATTTATTGAATTATTTAAATACATATCTCAGGAAGGGCATATAGTAATTTTTTCCTTGAATTTCTAAGATTGTTCGTATTTTGCCATCACACATATGTGAAGACCTGGCTAGACATATATTTCTTAGTCAACTGTGAGGGTTGATTTTATGTATCAACTTGACTGGAGCATGAGGTACCCGGATATTTGATCAAATATGATTCTGAGTGTGTCTGTGAGAAAGTTTGTAGATAAGATTAACATATGAATTGGTAGACTGGGTAAATCAGATTGCCTTCCTTGATATGGGTAAGCCTCATGCAATCTGATGAAGGCCTGAATAGGCTGACCCTCTTCCCATGAATAAGACAGAATACCTCCTACCTAACTGCTTTGAGATAGGATATTGGTCTTCTTTGGTCTTTGGAGTCAAACTGAAATCTCAGCTCTTCCTGTAGGTTTTCATTGGAACTTACACCATATCTTCTGGTTCTGAGGCTTTGGACTCACTATGAAAGTATACATAAGCTGTCCTGGGTCTGCAGATCTTCAGACTTCTCAGCCTCTGTAATCACGTGAGTCAGTTCCTTATAATAAATATCTTTATATGTAAATATAAAATATGTATATATTATACATATGTGTACAGAAAATATATATGAATATATAAGATATATATCTATAACATTATAACATTATTATACTTATAACACAATATAATAGAAAAACATTATAAATTATATAACATGTATTTTATATATGTATTTAAATGTTTGTTTTTCTAGAGAATCTTGAAAAACAGCATCAACTGTCATCTTTTTTCCTTAAAACTCTGAAAATGTTTGTCTCAATTTGCTTCTGAGATATAGTACTCTAGAAGAAGACTCTGATTCTAATCTGATTTACTTTATCTTATATAGGTAAATAGGTGATCTGAATTCTTGTAGGAATTTTTTTATCCTTGTTTAATAATATTTTAAAAAGCATACATCTTTATGGCAAAATAATTAGCCCATCTTTATCTTCATCATCTATGGAGAGAAGCATTGTAGGTCAAGTAATATTTTAATTAATAAGCCCACTCTGAAAATAGATCAACAGATCTTTGGATCTATCTATTAGGATTGAGAGAACTTGAACATGTATAATATGTTTTGAAAAAATAGAAGAGATATTGAAGACTGATTTGAGAAAAGTGCAAGGGTGAAAATGAGGTTTGGTGAAGGATGGCAGAACGAGTAATTTATGGAGAAATACAAAACTATAAATAGAATTAATTAAATTAACTGTTATATATTAAAATAAGTTAAATTGTATATGTATGTACTCTTTTATGTACATTTTATGTATGTACTCATATGTATTTTATGAAAAATCTTCAGAATACCTATATTTATCACTAATATTTTGTAGAGTTGATTATTTCTTCATGTATGTGATAAGTAGTGAATTCAGCTTTAAGGTTAGCATGAAGAAAAACTAGAGATATCTATGATGGGCAGTCATATATTAACTAGAACAGTTTGAAAAATTCTAAGAGTTATTTCCTGTGAATTCATTTTCAATATAAATATCCAAATAGCTCAGAATTTTTTCTACTATCGTGTTGTAGGCTGAACAATAGCCTCACCCCAAATATCCACATCCTAATCCCTGGACCCCATGTATCACTTTATATGACAAGAGGGATCTTGCAGGTGTAATTAAGTATCTAGAGATGGAGAGATTATCCTGGTTTATCTTGGTGGGCCATAAATGTAATCACAAGTGTTCTCATAAGACGGATGCAGAGAGAGGGTGGACAACAGAAGAGGAGAAGGCAATGTGAGGACAGAAGCAGAGACTGGAGTGATGCAGCCATAAACCAAAGAATGTCAGAATCTACCAGAAGCTGGAAGAGATAAAGAACAGATTCTCTCCTGGAGCCTCAAGAATGACCAGCCCTTCTCTCACTTTGATTTTATCCTGTAAGACCCACTTTGGAATTCTGATCACTTGAATAACAAAATAATTGCCAGCAATAGCAAAATTAGGGGAATAACACTCTAGGCAGAAAAAAAAAATCAAATATACACAGCACAAGTTGGAAATGAACCTAGCATGTTGTGGGAACAATAAAAAGACAGACATGGCTGGAGTACATTAAATAAATGAGTGGGAGAATGTATCAGGACAATGTATAAGTGTTAGTCAGGGACCAGCTTGAGAATACTTTTGTCAATCAGAGTTAGAAATCTGGATGCTTTTCCTTAGCAAAATGGAAATTGTGAAGGAAAGACAAGACAAGGCAGAACAGGACCGGACAGGAGAGGATAAAAGAAGACAAAAGAGAAGAGAAAAAAAAGAAATGACAGTGTAGTAGACATTTTAATAGTATGAACTATTGAGCTTGGAGGCAGACAGAGAAAAGCGATGGCAACTTCAAAGGCAGTTTCAGTGGTCCAAGAAAACTTTTTGAAGTTTTATTCCTGTCTCTACCTTTGTTAGAACATGATTAGGTTAGAATATGATGTCTCTTGCTGTACCACCTGCATTGAAAATGAAACTTCAGCTTTCTTATCTTTAAAAAAGAAAAGCAAGATTAACATCTGACTTGACCATTTCATTGTCTTATTGTAATAAATAAATTCAGAAAAAGCATTCATAAAATGTATATAAAATTGTATATAAAAATGCAATTCCATGTATGAAGTGACATATAAACAGGCAAATGGCACAGCTGAATAACATGGAATTTGCAGAAAGATTAAACTGACTCCTAACTTTAGGATTGCCTCTTACCTCCTCAGCATTATGAGGAATTTAATAAACTCTGGAGTTTCAGTGTCTTAACCTACAAAATGGTAGTAATCATGATTAATTTTTTGAGTTATTTTTTGTGGTGGTGGTAGTGATAGTAGCAGTAGTGGTAATACTACTAGTAACAATAGTATTAGTGCCGTCATGCCTCTGATTTTAAAATGCTTCAGGACAGTTTGCATATAAACAAGCACTATTTGTTTTATACTCTTAAAAAAAAAACCTTACTATACTTTTCACATTAAGAGTTTTATTGACAATTATAGCATAACTTTAACTCCAATCTAGTCCAATGCTGATTTTAATTAATAACAATGAAAAAATTGGAGGTGCTTAAGCTTATTGTCCATTTGTAGGCTTGCATATTGTAAAGTAGCTTGGAGTAAAATTAAGACCTTAAATTCTGCATTCAGAGTAATAGGATTATAAGCAATATTTAAATTGATTAACACCCAAATTCCCTCATCTGTAAAATGGCAATAAGATTACCTGATGGTGTTATGTGGGATTAAAACTGGTATAATTTAAAGTTCCTTGAACATTGCCTGGCATGCAGGAGATACTCAATAAATAATAACTCTTTTATCATATCTTAATCTGAACCTCACTTCCAACTGCTACTTTTATTGGAATGGCTAAAATCATTTTTATATCGAAGGGACTATATCTTCCATATCTACTCTTCCTAAAGAGTGAAGTGAGTATTTATCATTCATTCTAGATCACTCTTCCAGATATACTGGTCTTTTTGCATCTGATACAGTCTCCAAAGTATATGCATTTTATTCTAGAGATCTGAAATCTTATCAAATTCTTTCTTTCCTGAAGTTTGGATTAATGCAAATATGAGCACTGAGTTTTATCTCAACTGAATTAGTAAACAATCTTTTGCTGGGCAACTAGCATCATGATTTTGTTTTTCTTGCCCCTCCAAAGAAACTGTATATGTATTATGTCTCTCTTTTACCTTCTATAATCTTCATGTGAATCTTTGATGTAAATATGGAAATAATAACAAAAAATGATAAATTGGTCAAAACCACTTTAAAATGTAATTTTTTTTTTCATTTCCATGAATGTTTTCCACATTTGGTTTTTCTCCCTCCTTTAGTTTTTCACACTCTCTCCCATTTGATTACTTTAAATTTATTTTCATTCTTTAAGAGGTCATTCTTACTGTTAATATCTAGACAAAATGACTATAGTTTACACAAATTCCTATAGCTATGTTCCTCTTGCCATTTTTCTTTAAAAAAGTTATTTATACAACCTCTGCACTCTAAGGGATTTTGTCCCTTCTACCTGTTTTTCCTATTAGTTTTCATATAAAGATGCCCAGAAAAACATATTTTTCATGAAAAGCTGACTTTATCATAATTGCAAGGCAGAGCACAATCTTTTCAGTCTCATAAATGTATCAAAAAGGGCAGTCTGGCAGGATTGGTGAGATTTGGTAAAATAGAAAATTTGTTAGAAAAGTTCGTGAATTCATCTTTGGGACAAGTCTACAATGTTAAGAGTTAAATCAGTCCTTCTGTCATCCTGGAAAATATGGCCTTAGTAAGCTAGTGTTAAAAAAACAAAACAAAACAAAAAACAAAAACTGAACTCAGGCTCACTGTTTGTTCAGTTTATCTATTTTGTGAGTTATGGTACAGTTGCTTTCAAAATTTTGGTTTCTGTTTCATTTCTCATTCCTTCTCCCTAACCCTCTTCTTCCTTCTCTGTGACAGAGACAAATACCATACTTAATAGATGGAAAATGTAATCAAATTCATGTCTTCATTTTGATGAGCAATAGAAATAAATCTGAAACATGATTCTAATCCAAATAGATTTTGGGCATTGCTAGTAACACTCCCAAATATACTAAAAAAAAAAAAACATATTTTTAAATGATCTATCATTTAAATATGTATGCTTTCACTATAAGAAGTGATGAAAACTGAGACCAAATTAAATGACAAACAATACACATTACGGAGCAATTCATGATCTGGGACTATTTTAGTATTATAACCAATACATAATTTTGTCATGACTGATTTTTCAGAGTTTTAAATGCAGACCCTAATTGCATACTTTTAGTAAAACTACTGATTTAGTTGTTACTTTATTTCAAATCATATAGGTTGTGAAAAGAAAGAAAATTTGTGCTATAGCTTTCAAATGGAATTAGAGGAGTCTCCTTTTAGAGTAATAGATGCCATTTATTTGAGAAATATGGTTCATGAGGTTAAAGTACAGGAAGCAATGGAAGAGAATTGGATTAGAGACAAGCAGAGTTTTCCCTACTTCCTCAATGTTCCTGGAAGCAGCATTAGTGCACAAGGTATTTGCTCGAAATATACAATACTCCTGGGCATGAAATATCATCCCTTTTCTGTGCCAAACATAAAAAACACAACAAAACTTAAGATTAAAAACAAAAGAAACTCTTCTTTCTGTCTGAAAGCATTAAAGGTTTGTGTTTCCTTATTAGAGAACTCTGTGACTTTCCTCCATGAGAGGTCTGTAAAATAAATAAATAAATTATACACTACAAAATAAGAACTAATTTGATAAATATAAATGAGGCAAGATAACTTATTTAGATGTTATTTTGCACTTAATATTTTAGACTCTCTCTTCCAATAAGTTAGCCATAACTTTGCATTTATTTGTCTGAGAGAATTTTGCTGTCCTAATTTCAGAAGTTGGTTCAAGTTAACGATTCTTCATGTGATTTGTAAAATGTCTAAACTGACTAACCTAAATATGCTAGGAACTTCAAAGAGTAAAAGCAAAACAAGGAGAGATGTTTGGAGGAGCCGGAACGGAGAAAGACTCTCCCAAACTTGGAAGAGATCCTTGGAGAGAGGGAACCTGTTAAGCATTCAGTATTGGCTCACTGGAGAGTTTTAAAGACCTCAAAACATCTGTGTGAGGAGCTCTCTAGGAAGGCTGAGCCCTAAGCATTAAAGTGTATGATCTTGTCAATGTTTCCTGGCCCCAGGTTTGATGTGAGGGGCTGAGAATCATTGGATCTCAAGGCTAGAAAGTTAGGCATTCTCAGGTTAGCCAGGGTAGTCAAACAGAGCTTTCACAGTATGTGACAACTGAGACCTTCAAATGACTATGAAGGAAGACCTAATAACACTAAGACTGGATTTTTCACTAGTCCTAAAGGTTGTGTGAGAATCACATTGGAAGTTGAGTTAGTTGTAAGATATCCCTTGAAAGTGACAAGCAACCAATACTTATACAACACATGATGTTTTTACCTTGTGGGGAGAATAAACTCACATACAAATAGAGAACCACGAATATACAGGTAGACTTAGAATAAATGCTTAAATTTTATATGGTGTGAAAAAGATTCTAATGTCATATCTTATGCTATGGAACATTGTTTCAAGTTCATTGAAACTAAAACACATGGTGTTCTTTCTAAGCACAGAAAAAAATAATGGTGTTTTGTAGTCCTTAATGACATATGAAAGGCTGCCTCTGAGTGGGAAATATAAAATACTATGACAAACATCAAAATCATCCCGACGGGTTTAGGGTAAAGGTTAAATTTATTGGCCACTCCAGAAATACAATTAAACCTGGTTTTCAAATTTCCATGGAGAGCAAAATTCACTGAAAATGACAGAAGTACACGTAGTAATCTTAAATATATTTGAAATCCACAAACTCCTAATTTATCTTTCTCCCTTACTCCTGAATAATTCCTAATGAAATCCTGAAGCGGCATTCTATGCATATATAGCCCTTTTTCTACTCTGAAGAAAAAACAGTATTATTCATTTTTATAAATAATAAATCTTGAATAGGATATTGTCGACCTACAAATAAAACAACCAGTTATTTTACCAGCAAAATGGTTTTATCTAAGAATAGCAGAGGAATTGCAATTCAGGACATGCAAGCTATGGTAATAACCATAGGCAAGTCCAGAAAACAAAGGAGAAGAATGTCACTTTATAGGGAGAAAAAAAAAAAAAAAAAAGAAGTTGGGAGAATGGGAGAAGCTGCTTTGAAAGAAAGTTCATTGGTGGAAACTGAGAGTTCAGGGTGGTAACATTTCTCATTGGCTGAGTGGTGGTAGTTTCTCATTGGCTTGGGCTGTTTCCTGGTGAAAAGAAAAATCTTCCTTCTTTCTGCTGGATTAGTAAAGTAGAAAGCTTCTTCCTGTTGGAGATGCAAGGTACGTGTTTCTTGTTTGGCGTCTGCAGATGGCAATGAGTGGTAGGGTGTAAAAGCTCCCCCTTCAGGGCTTCCCAACTACATTTTGAATGGGGTTTCCTGTTAACAATTTTCATATTATAAAAGTTCAGCAATTTGTATCTCTCTCTCTCTCCATACATGTGTGTGTATGTAAGGTGTAGATATACATATGTGTATATATATGTATATACACACATACAACAGAGACAAAGGGAGATAGAGACAAAGACTTTTATAAAATTTTAAAGTCATTTCATTCGATAAACATTTATTCAACATATTGTAAATGTACTCTGGGGGATATAAAGGTGAATAAGCTTGAACCCTCTCTTTAAACAAAAAACCTCCCATTAGGAGAGACTATAAAGAAAATGTTATAAAAGTAGTAAAAACATACTGCTATATTATGATCAGTTGATTTGCCCCTTGTGAGTTACTGTTCCTATCTATAGGAAATAGTCCATGTTGAAACATTTCTCTAAAGAACAAAAGAAGGGCAGCTCTATTAATCTTGGACAGCAATAAGTCTGGGAGGAAATCTTTTGGTTGCTCCCTAAGCCAAGAGCACAAGAATACAAGTTATTCAACCTTCAAGATACTGATACTCTATTGCCTATTGGATAATATCATACAGGAAAAATATAAAGGGAAATTCTTGCTACATTTCATCTCTTTTAGCTCTTTAGAGGTATATAGCATGTAATCACATAGTATTTAAAATAGATACTGTAAAATACCATATCTTTTATTTATCAGTACTCTTTAAGCATATATAAGTTCTTAGTATCTATTTTTATCATTACTATTCTGATATGAGGTTCTGGAGAGAGCTGATTATTATTTATTTTAAAGCAACTATAAAGTGTGCAGTGTCCCAATTTTTTACCCCTGGTGTGCTATAGTGAGAGCCAGGTTTCATTATATACATACACATGGAGTCTATAGATGAAGAAGACAGAAAAAACTAAATATGAATCTGGAAATTTATGTACATGTTATTCTCTTCACTTCCTCAAAGAAGGAGACAATAACCTTTGCTCCTTGGATAGGATCCTAGGCACTTCCTCTAAACCTTTGGAATGAAAATAAATTTTTCCAGGAAACAGATAATCTTGGTGTCTTCTGTTTTATTACAACCCAGTGAGGATGTATCCAATATCCAATATAACACTCTCATCTCCCCACCAATGTAAACAAATACCTCTGGAGTTTAGTGAATCTCTGAAGTTTTCTCATTAGCTATACATGGATTTGTAAATTAACTTCTAAAGCTTGATCTTTTAGCCCAGGTCCCAAATTTTAGTAATATTTTTTTCAGAGAGCTTTATCTATGCAGAAACACAAAAGTGATTTATCTACTATCCCACAGGTTAATATTCACCTGGTCCTGTATGAGCTCTTTTTAACCCTGTATAAGAATTATTTTTATTGGTCAAATAGTATTCATCTAAATTTTTGACAAATTATGGTCTGCTTCCTTATATAACATGTCAAAATGTGAGTAAAAGAATAAATAACATAAACCCACAAGGACAAAAAGGATGCATACAAATAAAACAGAAATAAAATATCAATACATTTTTGGAAGTGAAATACAAATGGAAGAGTGATAACAACAGACTAGAAAACTTATGCATTGAAAAAAAATTAGGCCTATGTAGCCTGAAGAACTGAAAAAGCTTATGAAGTGGTATAGAAGATGGTGGCCCTAAACATTAAAAATTAAAGTATTGGAGACTGCCAACAAACAAAAGTACAGGATGAGACAGCGTCACAGGTGAATTCTACCAAACATTTAGAGAAGAGTTAACACCTATCCTTCTCAAACTATTCCAAAAAAATTCAGAGGGAGGATTCTTCCGAACTCATTTTACAAGGACAGCATCACTCTGATCCAAAAATAGACAAAGATATCACAAAAAAGATTATTACCAGCCAATATCACTGGTGAACATAAATGTAAAAATCCTCAATAAAATATTATCAAACAGAATTCAATAATACATTAAAAGGAACAAACACCATGATCAAGTAGAATTTTACCCCAGGGAGACAAGGATGGCTCAATATCTGCAAATCAATCAATGTGATACAGGACATTAACAAATTGAAGGATAAAAATCATATTATCATCTTAATAGATGCAGAAAAAGCTTTTGACAAAATTCAATACACATTTATGATAAAAAACTCTCCACAAAATGGGGATAGAGGGAACATACCTCAACAAAATAAAGGTCATATATGACAAGCACATAGCTAACATCATATGCAACAGTGAAAAGCTGAAAGCATTTCCTTTACGATCAGGAACAAGCCAAGGATGCCCAGTCTCACCACTTTTATTCAACATAGTATTTGAAGTCCTAGACAGAGCAATCAGACAAGAAAAAGAAATAAAAGGAATCCAAATTGGAAAGCAGGAAGTAAAACTGTCCCTATTGGCAGATGACATGATACTATATATGAAAAATCCTAAAGACACCACCAAAAAACTGCTAGAACTCATTAATAAATTCAGTAAAGTTGCAGGATACAAAATTAATATACAGAAATGTGTTGCATTTCTATACACTGCAAATAAACTATGTGAAAGAGCAATCCCATTTATAATTACATCAAAAAGAATAAAATACACAGGAGTAAAACTAACTAAGGAGGTAAGAGACCTGTACTCAGAAAACTATAAGACACTGATGAAAGAAACTGAAGAGAATACAAACAGATGGAAAGATATATCATGATCATGGATTGGAAGAATTAATATTGATAATATGACCATACTACCCAAGACAATCTACAGATTCAATGCAAGCCTTATGAAAACAAAGGCATTCTTCACAGAACTAGAAAAAATAATTCCAAATTTGTATGGAAACACAAAAGAATCCAATGGCTGAAACAATCTTGAGAAAGAAGAACAAAGCTGGAGGTATCACACTCCCAGATTTCAAAGTATACTACAAAATCACAGTAATCAAAACAGTATGTAATGGGCACAAAAACACATAGCTCAATGGAACAGAATATACAGCCCAGAAACGAACCCAAACTTATATAGGCAATTAATATATGACAAAGGAGGCAAAAAGATACAATGGGAAAAAGACAGCCTCTCCAATAAATGAGGTTGGCAAAACTGCTACATGTAAAAGAATCAAACTGGACTACTCTCTCACATCATGCACAAAAATAAATTCAAAATGGATTAAATACTTAAATATAAAATCTGAAACAATAAAAATCCTAGAAGAAAACAGAGGCAATATGCTCTTTGGTATTGGACAGAATAATATTTTCTGGATATGTATGCTTAGACAAGGGAAACAAAAGCAAAAATAAACAAATGGGATGACATTAAACTAGAAAGATTTTGCACGGTAAAGGAAACTGTCAACAAAACGAAAGCCACCTACTGAATGAGAGAAGATATTTGCAAACAGTATATCAATAAGTGGTTAATATCCAAAATGTACAAAGATCTTGTATAACTTAACATCAAAAAAACAAACAACCCAATTAAAAAACAGGCAGAGAATCTGAATAGACACTTTTACAAAGAAAATATACAGATGGCCAACAGGCACATGCAAAGATGCTCAATATCACTAATCATCAGGGAAATGCAAATCAAAACCACCATGAGATATCACTGCACACCTGTCAGAATGACTATTATCCAAAATACAACAAATAAGGACTGCTGGCAAGGATGTGGATAAAAGGGAAAATTCATGCACTGATAGTGGGAATGTAAATTGGTGCAGTCACTTTGGAAAAGATTATGGACATTCCTCAAAAAGTTAAAAACAGAACTACCACACTTGATTCAGAAATTCCATTCCTGGGCATTTATCCAAAGAAAAAGACAATACTAATCAGAAAAGATATATGCAACCCTGTGTTCACTGCAGCATTATTTACAAGAGCCAAGATAAAGAAGCAACTTAAATGCCCATTGATAGGTGAATGGATAAACATGTTTTGTATATATACATATATGTATATACACACATACATAAACACAGTGGAATATTACACTACCATAAAAAAGAATGAAATCTTGCAATTTATGAGAAAGTGGATAAGTGAAATACACAGAGAAAGACAAATATTGTATGATTTCACTTACATGTGGAGTCTACAAAACAAAACAAATAAACATAACAAAACAGAAACAGAGTTATAGATACAGAGAACAATCTAGTGGTTGCCAGAGGGGAGGTAGGTGGGGGGAGGAAATGATTACATGAGGGATATTAAGAGGGTCAAACTTCCAGTTGCAAAATTAATGAGTCATGGGTATGAAATGTGCAGTCAATACTATGTAATATCTTTGTATGCTGACAGGTGCTACCTAGAATTATCATAGTTATCATTTTGAAATGTACAGAAGTATTGGATCACTATGTTGTATAACAGGAACTAACATAGTGTTGTAGGTCAACTACACTTCAAACACAAATAAGCCAACAAACAAACTCATAGAAGAAGAGACCAGATTTATGTTACCATAGGCAGGGGTGGAGAGGAGTGGAGGAGGAACTGGATGAAGGCAGTCAAAAGGAACAAACTTCCAGTTATAAGTCCTAGAGATGTAATGTACACATGAGAAATATAATTAATGCTGGTGTATGTTATATATGAAAGTTGTTAACATAGTAAATCCTAAGTTCTCATCACAAAAAACCATATTTTTCTATTTCTTTAATTTTGTATCTATATGAGATGATGGATGTTCAGTAAACTTACTGTGATAATCATTTCATAATATATATTAAGTCAAATCATTATGATGTACACTGTAAACTTATACAGTGCTATATGTCAATTATATCTCAATAAAACTGGAATAAAAAATTAAAGTATTGGTTCAAAGGCCATTTCATAAAAATACATTATCTAGGCACCAGTTCTATTTTGAGGAGGCAGGTAATGACCCTTCTCTAACTTCAGAAAATGATGGACAATTTCACTCTTTAAAGATATTGGAGCAAAAGAATGGCACTCTATTTAGGTTCCAGTATAACAGATGATGGTGAAGTGTGGTGTGCAGTAAACAAATGCATTCTACACAATGATACCTCAAGGCTTTAATAAACGTGTTTCCACATCTACCCTACTGCCAGACAAGGGCACTCAATCATTCTCATGAAATGTAAATGACCCCAATAAAACAAAAGTAAAAATACTGACACTTGAATGTTCTCCAAGTAAATTTTTTCTTACAATCCATTTACTTGGTCAATAAATCTTGCACATTTCATGATATTTCTGGTTTTATACTTTCAGTATTACTAGACAATCAATGTTTAGCAGTGTTTTAGGATGTCGTTTGAAAGGAGAGAGAGGAGAGGAGAGGAGAGGAGAGGAGAGGAGGGGAGGGGAGGCGAGAAGAGAAAAGAAGAGAAGGAGGGATGGTGGGAGGAAGAAAGAAAGAAAATCAATAAAATGAACTGAGAAGAAGCTAAGAGATCATATAAAGAAGCATATTTTAAAAAATTGTGCCAACATACTTGTATTTATCGGATTATTTATTGATCTGACTAATACTTATATGTTGCTTAATCTGTGGCAGGCACTGTTCTAAATGTTTTAAAAATATTAACTCAATTAACAAGTAAGAGAAGATCCTGTATATGTGAAACAGGAAGAGTACACTACAAAAAGAGAATTCACATTACACAAATGAGTTCATGAAAGATAAAATATGATTACCAAATATAAAAATGCAATTCAAAATTTTGAAAATAAATCTAGAAAAGTCTAGGAAATCATATGGAATGCAGAACATAAAGACAATGATGGGGGATATAAAGGAAAGTAAAACATGTGTTTGCAATTAGTATATCAATCAAGGAGACCCAAATTTCAGCTAACAGGAATTCTAGAAAGAGAGATCAAGGAAAATAATGGGGAGAAAAATAAGAAGTAAATAGAACATTTATGTTATTCCAAACTGAAGTAAATATATCTTAAGGTTTAACAAGTCCACAGAATAACCAGTGTAATGAGTAACAAAATCACAGACTACAGAACATAACCACAAAATTGCAGAACATTAAAATAAAGGGAGAGGACTGGGGTTGGCGGCGTGAAAACAGCCTGAAGGGGTTAGTGCACCACAGCTAGCCGAGAGGGAGTCCGGGAAAAAGTCTGCAGCTGCCTAAGAGGCAAGAGACTTTTTCTTCCCTCTTTGTTTCCTGGTGCGCGAGGAGAGGGGATTCAGAGCGCCGCCTAAACGAACTCCAGAGACGGGCGCGAGCCGCAGCTACCAGCGCGGATCCCACAGCAACAGGGGCGCAGAGGGAAAAACGGAGAGATTCCCGCACAGAGGATCGGCGCCGAGCAGCACTCAGCAACCCGAGAGGCTTGTCTGCTCCCCCGCCGGGGCGGGCGGGGCTGGGAGCTGAGGCTCGGCTTCGGTCGGATCGCAGGGAGAGGACTGAGGCTGGCAGCGTGAACACAGCCTGAAGGGATTATCGCACAACAGCTGGCTGGGAGGGAGACCAGGAAAAAGTCTGCAGCTGCCGAAGAGGCAAGAGACTTTTTCTTGCCTCTTTGTTTCGCGGCGCGCAAGGAGAGGGGATTCAGAGCGCCGCCTAAACGAACTCCAGAGAAGGGCGCGAGCCGCGGCGATCAGTGCAGACCCCACAGCAACAGGGGCGCAGAGGAAAAAACGGAGAGACTCCCGCACAGAGGCTCGGCGCCGAGCAGCACTCACCAGCCCGAGAGGCTTGTCTGCTCGGCGGGCGGGGCTGGGAGCTGAGGCTCGGGCTTCGGTCGGATCGCAGGGAGAGGACTGGGGCTGGCGGCGTGAACACAGCCTGAAGGGGTTAGCGCACCACAGCTGGCTGGGAGGGAGACCGGGAAAAGGTCTGTAGCTGCCGAAGAGGCAAGAGACTTTTTCTTGCCTCTTTGTTTCGCTGAGCGCAAGGAGAGGGGATTCAGAGTGCGTGCCGCCTAAACGAACTCCAGAGAAAGGCGCGAGCCGCGGCGATCAGCACGGACACCAGAGACGGGCGTGAGACGCTGGGGCTGCTGCTGCCGCCTCCAAAAAGCCTGTGTGTGAGCACAGGTCACTCTCCACATCGCCCCTCCCGGGAGCCTGTGCAGCTCGCCACTGCCAGGGTCCCGTGATCCGGGGACAAGTTCCCCAGGAGAATGCACTGCCCGCCTCAGGCTGGTGCAACGTCAGGACGCCTCTGACGCCGCAGGCTCGCCCCGCCTCCTCCGTACCGCTCCCTCCCCCCGCCTGAGTGAGCCAGAGCCCCCGAAGCAGCTGCTCCTTTAACCTCGTCCTGTCTGGGCGGGGAATAGACGCCCTCAGGCGACCTACACGCAGAGGCGGGTCCAAATCCAAAGCTGAACCCCAGGAGCTGTGCGAACAGGGAAGATAAGGGGAAATCTCTCCCAGCAGCCTTAGAAGCAGTGGATTAAAACTCCACAAACAACTTGATGTGCCTGCATCTGTTGAATACCTGAATAGACAACGAATCATCCCAAATTCAGGAGGTGGACTTTGGGAGCAGGATATATTAATTTTTCCCCTTTTCCTTTTATTTGTGAGTATATATGTATATGCTTCTGGGTGCGATTTTGTCTGTATAGCTTTGCTTTACAATAGCTTTATTTTACTTCACTATATTATAGCCTCTTTCTTTCTTTCTATTTTTTCTCCCTTTTACTCTGAGCCGTGTGGACGAAAGGCTCTTGGTGCTCCAGCCAGGCATCAGGGCCGTGCCTCTGAGGTGGGAGAGCCAACTTCAGGACACTGGTCCACAAGAGACCTCCCAGCTCCACGTAATACCAAACGGCAAAAATCTCTCAGAGATCTCCATCTCTACATCAAGACCCAGCTTCACTCAACGACCAGCAAGCTACAGTGCTGGACACCCTATGCCAAACAACTAGCAAGACAGGAACACAGCCCCATCCATTAGCAGAGAGGCTGCCTAAAATCATAATAAGTCCACAGACACCCCAAAACACACCACCAGACGTGGACGTGCCCACCAGAAGGACAAGATCCAACCTCATCCACCAGAGCTCAGGCACTAGTTCCCTCCACCAGGAAGCCTACACAACCCACTGAACCAACCTTAGCCACTGGGGACAGATACCAAAAACAACAGGAACTACGAACCTGCAGCCTGTGAAAAGGAGACCCCAAACACAGTAAGATAAGCAAAATGAGACGACAGAAAAACACACAGCAGATGAAGGAGCAGGGTCAGAACATACCAGACTTAACAAATGAAGAGGAAATAGGTAGTCTACCTGAAAAAGAATTCAGAATAATGATAGTAAGGATGATCCAAAATCTTGGAAATAGAATAGACAAAATGCAAGAAACATTTAACAAGGACGTAGAAGAACTAAAGAGGACCCAAGCAACGATGAAAACCACAATAAATGAAATTAAAAATACTCTAGATGGGATCAATAGCAAAATAACTGAGGCAGAAGAACGGATAAGTGACCTGGAAGATAAAATGGTGGAAATAACTACTGCAGAGCAGGATAAAGAAAAAAGAATGAAAAGAACTGAGGACAGTCTCAGAGACCTCTGGGACAACATTAAACGCACCAACATTCGAATTATAGGGGTCCCAGAAGAAGAAGAGAAAAAGAAAGGGACTGAGAAGATATTTGAAGAGATTATAGTTGAAAACTTCCCTAATATGGGAAAGGAAATAGTTAATCAAGTCCTGGAGGCACAGAGACTCCCATACAGGATAAACCCAAGGAGAAACACACCAAGACACATATTAATCAAACTGTCAAAAATTAAATGTAAGGAAAACATATTAAAGGCAGCAAGGGAAAAAAAACAAATAACACACAAGGGAATCCCCATAAGGTTAACAGCTGATCTTTCAGCAGAAACTCTGCAAGCCAGAAGGGAGTGGCAGGATATACTTAAAGTGATGAAGGAGAAAAACCTACAACCAAGATTACACTACCCAGCAAGGATCTCATTCAGATTCGATGGAGAAATTAAAACCTTCACAGACAAGCAAAAGCTGAGAGAGTTCAGCACCACCAAACCAGCTTTACAACAAATGCTAAAGGAACTTCTCTAGGCAAGAAACACAAGAGAAGGAAAACACCTACAATAACAAACCCAAAACATTTAAGAAAATGGGAATAGGAACATACATATCGATAATTACCTTGAATGTAAATGGATTAAATGCTCCCACCAAAAGACACAGGCTGGCTGAATGGATACAAAAACAAGACCCATATATATGCTGTCTACAAGAGACCCACTTCAGACCTAGAGACACATATAGACTGAAAGTGAGGGGATGGAAAAAGATATTCCATGCAAATGGAAATCAAAAGAAAGCTGGAGTAGCAATTCTCATATCAGACAAAATAGACTTTAAAATAAAGACTATTACAAGAGACAAAGAAGGACACTATATAATGATCAAGGGATCGATCCAAGAGGAAGGTATAACAATTGTAAATATTTATGCACCCAACATAGGAGCACCTCAATACATAAGGCAAATACTAACAGCCATAAAAGGGGAAATCGACAGCAACACAATCATAGTAGGGGACTTTAACACCCCACTCTCACCAATGGACAGATCATCCAAAATGAAAATAAATAAGGAAACACAAGCTTTAAATGATACATTAAACAAGATGGACTTAATTGATATTTATAGGACATTCCACCCAAAAACAACAGAATACACATTTTTCTCAAGTGCTCATGGAACATTCTCCAGGATAGATCATATCTTGGGTCACAAATCAAGCCTTGGTAAATTTAAGAAAATTGAAATCGTATCAAGTATCTTTTCCGACCACAATGCTATGAGACTAGATATCAATTACAGGAAAAGATCTGTAAAAAATACAAACACATGGAGGCTACACAATACATTACTTAATAACGAAGTGATCACTGAAGAAATCAAAGGGGAAATCAAAAAATACTTAGAAACAAATGACAATGGAGATACGACGACCCAAAACCTATGGGACGCAGCAAAAGCAGTGCTAAGAGGGAAGTTTATAGCAATACAAGCCTACCTCAAGAAACAGGAAACATCTCGAATAAACAACCTAACCTTGCACCTAAAGCAATTAGAGAAAGAAGAACAAAAAAACCCCAAAGCCAGCAGAAGGAAAGAAATTATAAAGATCAGGTCAGAAATAAATGAAAAAGAAATGAAGGAAACAATAGCAAAAATCAATGAAACTAAAGGCTGGTTCTTTGAGAAGATAAACAAAATTGATAAACCATTAGCCAGACTCATCAAGAGAAAAAGGGAGAAGACTCAGATCAACAGAATTAGAAATGAAAAAGGAGAAGTAACCACTGACACTGAAGAAATACAAGCGATCATGAGAGATTACTACAAGCAACTCTATGCCAATAAAATGGACAACCTGGAAGAAATGGACAGATTCTTAGAAATGCACAAACTGCCAAGACTGAACCAGGAAGAAATAGAAAATATGAACAGACCAATCACAAGCACTGAAATTGAAACTGTGATTAAAAACCTTCCAAAAAACAAAAGCCCAGGACCAGATGGCTTCACAGGTGAATTCTATCAAACATTTAGAGAAGAGCTAACACCTATCCTTCTCAAACTCTTCCAAAATATTGCAGAGGGAGGAACACTCCCAAACTCATTCTACGAGGCCACCATCCCCCTGATACCAAAACCAGACAAAGATGTCACAAAGAAAGAAAACTACAGGCCAATATCACTGATGAACATAGATGCAAAAATCCTCAACAAAATACTAGCAAACAGAATCCAACAGCACATTAAAAGGATCATACACCATGATCAAGTGGGGTTTATCCCAGGAATGCAAGGATTCTTCAATATATGCAAATCAATCAATGTGATACATCATATTAACAAATTGAAGGAGAAAAACCATATGATCATCTCAATAGATGCAGAGAAAGCTTTCGACAAAATTCAACACCCATTTATGATAAAAGCCCTGCAGAAAGTAGGCATAGAGGGAACTTTCCTCAACATAATAAAGGCCATATATGACAAACCCACAGCCAACATTGTCCTCAATAGTGAAAACCTGAAACCATTTCCACTAAGATCAGGAACAAGACAAGGTTGCCCACTCTCACCACTATTATTCAACATAGTTTTGGAAGTGTTAGCCACAGCAATCAGAGAAGACAAAGAAATAAAAGGAATCCAAATCGGAAAAGAAGAAGTAAAGCTGTCACTATTTGCAGATGACATGATACTATACATAGAGAATCCTAAAGATGCTACCAGAAAACTCCTAGAGCTAATCAATGCATTTGGTAAAGTAGCAGGATACAAAATTAATGCACAGAAATCTCTTGCATTTCTATACACTAATGACGAAAAATCTGAAAGTGAAATTAAGAAAACACTCCCATTTACCATTGCAACAAAAAGAATAAAATATCTAGGAATAAACCTACCTAAGGAGACAAAAGACCTGTATGCAGAAAATTATAAGACACTGATGAAAGAAATTAAAGATGATACAAATAGATGGAGAGGTATACCATGTTCCTGGATTGGAAGAATCAACATTGTGAAAATGACTCTACTACCCAAAGCAATCTACAGATTCAATGCAATCCCTATCAAACTACCACTGGCATTTTTGACAGAACTAGAACAAAAAATTTCACAATTTGTATGGAAACACAAAAGACCCCGAATAGCCAAAGCAATCTTGAGAACGAAAAATGGAGCTGGGGGAATCAGGCTCCCTGACTTCAGACTATATTACAAAGCTTCAGTAATCAAGACAGTTTGGTACTGGCACAAAAACAGAAATATAGATCAATGGAACAGGATAGAAAGCCCAGAGATAAACCCACACACATATGGGCACCTTATTTTTGATAAAGGAGGCAAGCATATACAATGGAGAAAAGACAGCCTCTTCAATAAGTGGTGCTGGGAAAATTGGACAGGTACATGTAAAAGTATGAAATTAGAACACTCCCTGACACCATGCACAAAAATAAACTCAAAATGGATTAAAGACCTAAGTGTAAGGGCAGACACTATCAAACTCTTAGAGAAAAACATAGGCAGAACACTCTATGACATACATCACAGCAAGATTCTTTTTGACCCAGCTCCCAGAGAAATGGAAATAAGAACACAAATAAACAAATGGGACCTAAGGAAACTTAAAAGCTTTTGCACAGCAAAGGAAACCATAAACAAGACCAAAAGACAACCATCAGAATGGGAGAAAATATTTGCAAATGAAGCAACTGACAAAGGATTAATCGCCAAGATTTACAAGCAGCTCATGCAGCTCAATAACAAAAAAACGAACAACCCAATCCAAAAATGGGCCGAAGACCTAAATAGACATTTCTCCAAAGAAGATATACAGATGGCCTACAGACACATGAAAGAATGCTCAACATCATTAATCATTAGAGAAATGCAAATCAAAACTACAATGAGATATCATCTCACACCGGTCAGAATGGCCATCATCAAAAAATCTAGAAACAATAAATGCTGGAGAGGGTGTGGAGGAAAGGGAACACTCTTGCACTGTTGGTGGGAATGTAAATTGATACAGCCACTATGGAGAACAGTATGGAGGTTCCTTAAAAAACTACAAATAGAACTACCATACGACCCAGCAATCCCACTACTGGGCATATACCCTGAGAAAACCATAGGTCAAAAAGAGTCATGTACCAAAATGTTCATTGCAGCTCTATTTACAATAGCCAGGACATGGAAGCAATCTAAATGTCCATCGACAGATGAATGGATAAAGAAGATGTGGCACATATATACAATGGAATATTACTCAGCCATAAAAAGAAATGAAATGGAGGTATTTGTAATGAGGTGGATGGAGTTAGAGTCTGTCATACAGAGTGAAGTAAGTCAGAAAGAGAAAAACAAATACAGTATGCTAACACATATATACGGAATCTAAGGGAAAAAAAAAAGGCCATGAAGAACCTAGTGGCAAGACGGGAATAAAGACACAGACCTACTAGAGAATGGACTTGAGGATATGGGGAGGGGGTGGGGTGAGATGTGACAGGGTAAGAGAGTGTCATGGACATATATACACTACCAAATGTAAAATAGATAGCTAGTGGGAAGCAGCCGCATAGCACAGGGAGATCAGCTCGGTGTTTTGTGACCACCTAGAGGGATGGGATGGGGAGGGTGGGAGGGAGGGAGATGCAAGAGGGAAGAGAAATGGGAACATATTGTATATGTATAACTGATTCACTTTGTTATAAAGCAGAAGCTAACACACCATTGTAAGGCAATTATACTTCAATAAAGATGTTAAAAAAAAAAATAAAGGAAAATTTTAAAAGCTACAACAGAGGGGGAAAGTAACTATCAGAAAGTACACAGAAGTCCCCACTCATGTCAGTACAGAAGTTACTCCTTTGATGCATACCCTGTGCTTTGAACATAGTATAAAAATAAATAAAATATAAAAAATGAAACAAACAAAAAATGAGGTCAGCTTGAAGAAGCTATATCCCCATAGACAAAAACAAATGGAAGAAAATCTTGAGGGAGTAACAACACTGTATCTGAAGATCTATGGGATTCGGAATCCAGGATCAGGCAGTAGTAGTTAGAAGTTCACTCCTGCAAGGTCAGAATGACTAAAAGTGATTCATTTTATATGGTAGACTAGAGCTGGAATCCTTGATTGAACTGGAGCCTGGTATACAGTGTCTCTACTGAAAAAGGAGCAGAAAAATACTACTACTGCCAACTGTTACATGGGATGGATATTATAACCTTCTGGGGATTTAGGTTGTTGGGAGGACACAATCTCATATTTCTCAGGAAATGAACTAAACAATCACTTGATCACAGAGACTGAATCTTAGGTATCATGGGGCAAGATACCAAAACTGCTGAGAGATCCAAACAAATTCTGGACTGAGGTCCTGGGTGAACAGATGGAGGCAACTTAATCACTGAAAGAGAATGGATATTAAACTTATGGAAATTGGAGAGTGGCATGATATAGAATAGAGAGCATAAAATAAAATTATATAAAATATTGATCAAAAGGCTATATATCTGTGGCAAGATTGTGTGTATGTTATCTGTGTGATGATATGAGTATGAGGTAAATATGAAAAGACATATACAAGGTTGTCATTGTTTTACTAGGGTATTGGAGTGGATAAGGAATATAGGTATAATTGAAATAAAAGCAGGGAGTGGTGACTGTCAGTAAAAAGACAAAATAAAATACAACAAAGCTGCTTTAAAGAGTCCATGAATAGCTACATTATGGTCACATTCATTCATGAAAAATTATATATACATTCATTTATATTTTCCCCTGCAATAAAGGAAATATATGTCTAACAGTAGGAGTAAAATCTGGACACACACATTCTAGTAAAAAATTGATTAAAAATCATACAACATTCAACAACAACAAAAAAAGAAGAAAATCCATGAAACAAAATGAAAAAGTACAGGCAAACCTCTGCCTACTACACATGGACAAAAATTTTTTGAACTGGTTAAAGAAACAGGACAGTTTGTTTAAAAAAGAAAAACAAATATAGAGAGTTATCAGATGATTCCTCTTTCATTCATTTTATTATTTCATAAGCTAATTAAACAAATATCTATAAAATAAATAACTATAGAAAACATTTAGTAGCTCAGGCCATGCGAACCATATCAGATTACATTATGATTATTTCACAGGGGCTTAGGGCAAGACAGTAAATCTGCCCTTCACCAATTGTTCTGGAATATATTTGGCCCTACAAATGGAATGTATTTGGGATTGAGAGAGAGAAAAATTTCCCCACAAAAATTTCTAAACAAAATGTCTTCAGGAAAGCATGGCTCTAGGTACAGTATGGGAAAGCTCTGAGAAGGAGAACAATGAGGTCTGAGGAAGGGTTGTTCACCTAGTAGTTCTGGAGATCTGATCTCCAGGGCAACAAAGAGCAAGAGAACTATTAGAGAAGTAACTCGATAGCAGGAGTACAAGACGAAAGATTACCAACCCATTATGTAATCATTCTTTGTATCCTAAGAAATTACTTACAGAAAGGACCTCTAGTGAAGAATGTACTACTGAATGTTAAGGGTGGGGGATCATAATAATTTCAGTCTAAATATTTTCAAATATGTGACTTGAAATAACATCTTTAGAGATAAATTTATAAAGCCTGAACAGTTTAAAATGTGGTAGTCTATGACCCAGGATTTCTAAGTATCTTTACTATGGGATATCCATGGATACTCATGTTCAAGAATGTGCAATGCAATATCATAATAGTAAGGAAACATTCTAAATGACCTAAATATCTATAAGAAGAAAAGATATAAATACATTAAGTATATTTCACCAATGAAAAACCATACAGTAATTAAAATGAATAAAAAATACACAAATATATGTATATGAAAACATTTCAAAATGTACTGAATAAAACATTTTAAAATTGCACATACAGTTTTATTTTATATAAAATGCTTTAAAAAATCCAAAAAGCACTACATATTACTTTTAGATCTATACCTGTTTGTCAATATATACCAAGAGTATAAAAATCTTTATGGAAATCACAATCTCCAAATTCAGAACAGTAGCTATATATAGAAGGAGGAAGAAATATGAGTTTTTAACTTTGTCAATTATATGTGATTATAATTTTTAGTATATGAAGTAAAACATACCCTAAGAAGATAAATCCTAAGTGTCCAACTCAATAAATTTACATAAACAATTCATCTATGTTATCATCACCCAGATATGGATATAGAACATTAACAATATTCAAAAGTCCTCTCATCTGTTCCCTATTAACAGCTATTTCAATAGCAATATAGGAATATAGAAGGCTATGAAATAGTGTCTTCAAAATTCTCTCAAGATAAACGTCAACCATTCTCCTGACTAACCATAGGTTTGTTTTGCCTGGTGTTGAACTTTACCTAAATGGAATCATAAAGTATGTGCTCTATTGTGTCTGGCTTCTTTCACTAAAGTTTATTTATGTTTAGAAGGTTTACGTTTACTGTGTTTGATATAGCAATATTTTGTTAATGCTCATACTTTAAAGGATTTCAATCTGTTGGAGTTTTTTACATATGTATTTATTTATTCATTCATTTAATAACTGCATTGTCAATGGATATTTATGTTGATTCCAGTCAATGTCTATTATGAATAGTGCTCCTAGGAATATTCATGTACATATCTTTTGGTGAACATACATTCACATTTCTTTTGGTTTCATCCATCTATCTATCTATCTGTCTATCTATCTATCTATCTATCTATGGCAGTGAATTTTCTCATCATAGGGTTTATTTGTGTTGAGACTTTGTACATACTACTACCTTAATCATTGTTGTAATTTATTCCCCAATAGCAGACCATTAGATTTCCACTTTTTCCACATCCTCTCCAGCACTTGGTATTATCAATCTTTTAAATTTTAACTGAGAGGTGCTTAATGGTATCACATTGTAGCTTTAATTTGTATTTCCGTGATGAATAAAGAAAATGAGCACTTTTTAATGTGCTTATTGGGCATTTGAATATTACTTTTGTGAAAACCCTGTTCATCAACTATTAGTCTGTATTATTGTAATTTATTTTCAAAATAAATGTACCAATTGTGAAAGAAAATTGTGATTTGTTAATGCCAGGCGGAGGAAACTGGAGTATTTTCTTAGTATTATTTGTAGTTTTAATCACGTTTGAAACACTTCATATTTTTACAAAAGGAAAAAAAATCATACACCCAAATCAGAGATTAAAAGGGAATCTAACAGAACTTCTACTTCTGGACAAGATTGAGTAGTAGGGAAGGGATTTAATCTCCTGCCTGGAAAAAAAATGAACAAACAAACACTGAACCTAAAAAACAAACAAAATATGTGAAAATATATGGGCATCACAAGCAGTACATTGCAGGGCAGAAATAGGTGAAGGTCAAGTAAATATTCCCCCATAGACTGAATGAATCACTTTATGAAGCACCAGCTCTTGGGTGACCTTTACACCCTAGGTTCTCATATATGCTCCCTTCCCCATGCCTTCCGTACTGAAGTTAGTAAAAGTGCTCTGCTATTGCTATCCCCAAGATATTAAACCTTCTACAGTTTTCTTCCTTTACCAGATCCTGACCTCTTTAAAAAGTACGTCTATGAAACTTTTCTCAATTACTGTGAGCATTCCATATATTTCCTACAGAGACTCTGACTGTAACATAGGCAGAGACCCTAGGCTATAAATGATACCAAGCACATTTCTTTGTGGTTGATATAAACCATAAACCTGCAATGTTATTTGTTTATTTTTCTGATTAAAATAAACAATACAATCTTTAAAAATTGTGTCTTTCTAGCAAGAGAAACACATACAGACCAATGAGAGACTTGTCTCTATGTTTTCTGTGAGCAGAGAGTTCCAAATAGTGTTTTGCAAGATTTCCTTTGGGTAAAATGGAATCTGCCTACACAGTTTAGTTGAAAACTTTGACTATTTCAAGGGATGGAATTCAGTTATAATGGAAAGTGAATGTGATGTAAAAGAAAGCGTGGTAAGAGAATGGTGCATGAGTCAAGTTCGTGCTTTTGAGTATGATATCGTTAAGAATTCAAACTAAAGCATTTTACGAATTTTATTTAACCTTTTTAGCCACTGCAATTTTGTGTGTGGCAAGGGAGCTTTCTCGTGGCAGAGAATAGAAGAGCTAGTTCACAGTTAATTTTACAAATTGCTTTAAAAAGGTCACTTATGTCTTCATACTTTTTAAAATCTATATTCAGAAAAATTATATAATTGTCAGTCAAAGTTCTTAAAATTTCAACTATAGCATGTAGATTTGAACTTTATGTACACGATTTTTCTGTGTTTTAGTATTTCTTTCAATTCCTTTCTAATCCAATTTTTACATACAGAGTTCTCCCTAAAAACTCTGACTGGTTCTTTGCCAGTGTCTGTCTAATTGATAAATTATAGCTATAGATCCTTTCCAGGCTCTGCTTTTGAAGAAAATTCCTGTGCTTTAGAGCACTGTTACCAAAGTTTGAGAAGCTGTTCAGAATAACACTCTGTAGTTACAGAAACAAAAAAGGGGAAAAGAAAAGAAAAGCATTTTTAATCCAGGCCTATATGTTGAGTACAGGGCTAAGCTTACTAGGAAAACAGTTAATGGATGGAATTTTTCTTACAGAATCACAAAATTAACCTTCATGGAAGAGAAGAAGAGTAAATCGATGAACATGAACATACTGAACACATAAACAACCTGGACTTTACTACATGGTATGTGTGTAAAGGGAGGAATAAAATAAGGGAGATGGTCTATATCTCAACCAAGACCAATTAGACATTTACTTCTTTATAAATGAGAATTCATGTTAATTAATATCAGTAACCATGCTAATTCTGTCTGTAGAATCAGTGGTAATTCAGCGTGAGCATGACAACTGCTCTGATATATAAATCACTACCTTCTATATAAAATTTTATAATCATCTGACTTAGAAGATTTATTTATATTTTGAGCCCAAATATGCCTCCACCCATGGTCTTCAATTTGATCCCTAGTGACATACTGAATCAAGATAGACTTTCTTCTACAAGTCAGTGGCCCAGTATTTGAATATTGCAAATAAGTACCAAAAATTATTTTATTTTCAATTGAAGCAAGAGACATCCTTATAGTATTGTAGGTTATTTAAGAGCACAGACTCTGGGGCCATATTTCCTTGATTAAAATCTGGGGATCTCTCCACTCATTAGCTGTGTGGTCTAAGGCAACAGGATAACTATCTGTGCCTCAGTTAAATCTTCTGTAAAATAGAGTTAATGAAAATGCCTACATCTTAGGGTTGTTATCATTTGCAAAATGCTTAGAACAGTATTAAGTATAAAACAGTATAGAGTGAGTACTATATATGTGTGTTATACAATTTTGAATTTCTTCATCAAACTCCGGTATACCTCAGGCCCTCCTAATTTGTGGTGTTTAGAACAGAAATAGATGCTTCTGGCATAGTTGGATAAATGTGGCTCCTTTTTATTTTTATATTTTTAATTTATTGAAGTATAGTGAACTCACAATATTATATTAGTTTCAGGTGTACAACATAGTGATTTAATATTTTTATAGTTATTATAAAGTTATTATAAAATATTGACTACATTCCCTGTACTGTACATTACATCCCTCACTTATTTATTTAATAACTGGCAGTTTGTACCTCTTAATCCCCTTCACCTGCCTTGCCCATCTCACCAAGCCTTCCCCTCTGGTAACCACCAGTTTGTTCTCTGTATCTGTTAATGTGTTTCTGTTTTGTTATATTTGTCCTTTTGTTTTGTTTTGTATTTTAGATTCTACATAAAAGTGAAAACATACAGTATTTATCTTTCTCTGACTAATTTCACTAAGTATAATATCCTCCGGATACCTCCATGTTGTTGCAAATGGCAAAAGTTCATTCCTTTTTTATGGCTGAATTATATTCCATTGTATATATAAACCACCACATCTTCTTTATCCATTCGTCTCTTGATGGGCACTTATCCATATCTTGGCTATTGTAAATAATGCTACTATGAACACTGCGGATCATATATCTTTTTGAATTAGTATTTTCATTTTCTTTGGATAAACACCCAGGAGTGGAATTGTTGGAACCTACAGTAGTTTATTTTTAATTTTCTGAGGAATCTCGCTATCTTCTGTTTTCCATAGTGGTGTACCAATTTATAGTCCCATCAACAGTGTACTAGGGTTTCCTTTTCTTCACATCCTTGACAACACTTGTTATTTCTTATCTTTTGGTTCACAACCATTCTGACAGGTGGCTCCTTTATTATAAATGTTCTGTTGTTACTTAAATATTAAATGTCATCTTCACTTTTGGAAATGACATCCTCATTTTGAATACTGAAGAAGGAATAAAAATCTTGATTCTTTGCTGCTAAACTATGACTCTTTCACTCTGAACTTACGAATTTACTTAATTGATTCCAAAAGGAGGACCTCACATTTTCCCAACACGTTACATCTTATTTTGCCCAAAGACCTTCAATAAGATCTATCCCCTTAGTCAATTAATTATCTGTAGTAAACATTAGTACTGTTCACTAAATTTTCCGGACTACCTACCTTTCTGACTACCTTCTCTGCCCTACTTTGACCAATAAAATGAGAGTGAAAGTGACTATCATTCCTGGGGGCTAAGCTCTATACCATGCTCTTTATTATTTACTTGAGTGAGGACGCTATAGAGAATGCCCCAGCTCATCCACAGTGAGAAAGAGGCATGAGCACCAAACAGACCTTTGAAGTATTCCGATAACACAGACTCTACAAAGGGTCTAAGATTTTACCCTGCTTGTAAGCTAGCAAATTAGCCTGCTACAATTTCATGTACTTATATTAACAAAACACAAGACCCCTGAGCCAGAGGATTTTACTCTCAGCAAAATCAGCAGGTGAAGCCATTACCCCCAATTTCTAAAGTGCCATAGGATGAGAGTCAGTTGTTTACCTGTGCATGCAGGGGGTTGCACTACAGGAAAGGAAACACAAAACTGGCAGATTAGTTTTATATGGGACTGCTAGTACAGCTGCCTATCCCTTCCTCCAGAGAAAGAGATCTTATTCATTAAGGAATTCTCTTCCTAGGGAGAGGGTAAGGAGTTTCTAGGTTATTATCCTGCAGTACAAGCAAATGTGTTAGAAGAGAAGAGTTTTCAATCTCCAAATCTTTCTAGGATATATTATCTCCAGCTCGCAAAGCATGTTTGCTTACCAAACATGTTATTAGCTCAGAAGGCCTGGTCTGCATGGTAATGGAGAAATCCCTGGAACATCATCTCCCGATACTACTATGATTTGGGGGTCATTTTCTCTAATTTTTTTTTTACCTACTTAAAATAAAAATGTTTACATAATTCACACTTAAAATTTTTTTTTCAAAAAACAAAACTCTATGACATGCCCTAAGGATATTTATTACCTTATTTTAATAACCTAACAAAAATATTAAGTTTATATACAAGCATCCACCTTGGCACAGAATATATCACCTAGGCAATTAGAGGTGGGCTCTTTTCCACACACATAAAAAAAATATATATATATATATATGAGTCAAGTCTAAAACTAGCAGAGGTGTTCAAAGGATTCTTGAAGTCTCACTAATCACTTGTGTGCTGGGGATGGATGCATTTTATCAAAACGTGTTGCCTATAGTGAAAGCAATATAAAAGGAGTAAGAAAAGTGTCCTTATAAAATAGTTTTGACATTTTTACCCTTAGGTAACTGGATAAGCAGCAGCTAGAGATGGATTAAATTGTGGAGAAATCTGAGGAGGGAAATAATTCTTGGATATAGACATAAGATGCCCTAAATTTACTTGAACACAGGACCTTTTATCTCACAGAGCACATATTAAGATCCTGTGGAAATACTGTTCTGATAAAAGACATTGCAAAGCACTAATAAACATAACCAGATAGAAAAACCATTAAAATATAATTCTATTTGGAAATAGGGAAACAAAGAACACATTTTCAGGAAATAAAAATTCTCAGGATTCAAGACGAGCCATACACAGTGAGATGAAGCTCTTCACCCACTTTGGACATATGGTTTCCTCCTCTAATCTCTCTTCTTCAAGTCTAGGGTGATGCTGTGGTCAAAGCAACATGATTTCAAAATTTAAAGATCTATGCTGAATTTGTGGTCAAATACACCAGATGTAGATGTTTTCAATACTTCCCTGTGTCAGTTATGATTGACTTGCACTCAGCTTTCATGCCCACCTACTTCAAATATGTCTTCCTGAATCATAAAGTTCTGAAAGCTAAAAAGTGAATTTCCCAAAAGAGTGTGCAACGAGAATTCTGGATATCAATCAATTTTACCAATAAAATACAGACATGCAAGATTTTTAAGGCAACTTCTTTTTTTCCTGATCCAAGGATAAGAACAAGACTAGACAAATTTCCTCTCAACTTTTAAGAAGTGAATGATTGAATACTAGAATGTGGAGACTGGCCACTGGTATCATCACTACCCACAAAGTTATAGACTGGGAAGTAGGACATTACTGAAGAAACAACATACTCTATACCAAAGCAACAGGGAGATGGTCTCCAGTGAATTCTGAATGATAATCTCTTCCATCCCCCTATGGTAAAATAACACTTCCTTCCTCTCTGCTCCCACAGTTTACATAATTTGCATATAACCTACTTACGTCTGACTCCCACTATAAATTGTAAAATACTTTGAACAATATAGGACACTTTAGAATGGAGATGATTGATTGACTGATTGATTGACTGATGCTTACCAAGGAAGTGCTATGAATATAACTAAACACAAAGGCCAAAAGAACAAATGTGAATTCCAAAGGAAGCCAGGGTGTTCTTACCAAGACAGAGTAAGTGGATACTGGGTAGTCAAAAAAGCAAAAACTCACTACACTATGCTGCAACTAAAGATTTTCACAGAATTGTATTCCGTAATTTTCCTTTCTGCTTGTAATTTTGCCAAATATAAAAATATTACTTACTGCAATTCTGCACACATTAAGAAATGGTTAAGATGCCACTTACCACTAAGAAGCAGAACTGAGAGAGAATAAAATCAAGTCAAAGTGTGAAAAAGAGTTGACCATATAAGCTGGTAGGTACTGACAGTAGAATGAGTGTCAGACATAATAATGAATTGCCTTTAAGGTATTGCCAGTATTTTAACATGTACCATATGGCATAATATAAATCTCTGATAAAATGGACATGTGCAGAGCCTTCAAGATTCTTCTTGTAAGACTGTTAGTCTATCTGGTATATTATCACAGAATCCCAGAGACTGGGTGGCTTATAAACAACAGAAATTTATTTCTCACAGCTCTGAAGGTGGGGAAGTTCAAGATTAGGTACCAGCAGATTCAGGATCTGGTGAGAGCCTGCTTCCTGGTTCACAGATGGCCAACTTCTTGCTGTATCCTCACATGGCAGAAGGGGACAAGGAAGTTCTCTGGGGTCTCTTTTTTTTTTTTACCACCCCCCCCCATCTTCCCCCCTTGGAGTCCATACATTTGTTCTCTACATCTATGTCTCTATTTCTGCCTTGCAAACCGGTTCACCTGTACCATTTTCCCATATTCCACACATATGCGTTAATATACGATATTTGTTTTTCTCTTTCTGACTTACTTCACTCTGTATGACAGTCTCTAGGTCCACCCACATCTCTACAAATGACCCAATTTCCTTCCTTTTTATGGCTGAGTAATACTCCACTGTATATACGTACCACATCTTCTTTATTCATTCATCTGTTGATGGGCATTTAGGTTGCTTCCATGACCTGGCTATTGTAAATAGTTCTGCAATGAACATTGGGGAGCACGTGTCTTTTTGAATTATGGTTTTCTCTGGGTATATGCCCAGCAGTGGGATTGTTGGGTCATATGGTAATTCTATTTTTAGTTTTTTAAGGAACCTCCATAATGTTCTCCATAGTGGCTGTATCAATTTACATTCCCACCAACAGTGCAAGAGGATTCCCATTTCTCCACACCCTCTCCAGTACTTATTGCTTGTAGATTTTCTGATGATGTCCATTCTAAGCAGTGTGAGGTGATACCTCACTGTAGTTTTGATTTGAATTTCTCTAATAATTAGTGATGTTGAGCAGCTTTTCATGTGATTCTTGGCCATCTGTATGTCTTCTTTGGAGAGATGTCTATTTAGGTCTTCTGCCCATTTTTTGATTGGGTTGTTTGTTTTTTTAATATTGAGCTGCATGAGCTGTTTATATATTTTGGAGATTAATCCTCTGTCCGCTGATTCGTTTGTAAATATTTTCTCCCATTCTGAGGGTTGTCTTTTTGTTTATAGTTTCCTTTGCTGTGCAAAAGCTTTTAAGTTTCATTAGGTCCCATTTGTTTATTTTTGTTTTTATTTCCATTACTCTAGGAGGTGGGTCAAAAAAGATCTTGCTGTCATTTATGTCAGAGTGTTCTTCCTATGTTTTCCTCTAAGAGTTTTATAGTGTTTGGTCTTACATTTAGGTCTTTAATCCATATTCAGTTTATTTTTGTGTATGGTGTTAGTGAGTGTTCTAATTTCATTCTTTTACATGTAGCTGTCCAGTTTTCCCAGCACCACTTATTGAAGAAACTGTCTTTTCTCCATTGTATATCCTTGCCTCTTTTGTCATAGATTTGTTGACCATAGGTATGTGGGTTTATCTCTGGGCTTTCTATCCTGTTCCATTGATCTATATTTCTGTTTTTGTGCAAGTACCATATTGTCTTGATTACTGTAGCTCTGTAGTATAGTCTGAAGTCAGGGAGTCTGATTCCTCCAGCTCCAATTTTTTCCCTCAAGATTGCTTTGGCTATTCGGTGTCTTTTGTGTCTCCATACAAATTATAAGATATTTTTGTTCTAGTTCTGTAAAAAATGCCATTGGTAAAACGATAGGGATTGCACTGAATCTGTAGATTGCTTTGAGTAGTATAGTCATTTTTACAATATTGATTCTTCCATTCCAAGAACATGGTATCTCTCTCCATCTGTTTGTGTCATTTTTGATTTCTTTCATCAGTGTCTTATAGTTTTCTAAGTACAGGTCTTTTACTGCCTTAGGTAGGTTTACTCCTAGGTGTTTTACTCTTTTTGTTGCAATGGTGAATGGGATTGTTTCCTTAATTTCTCTTTCTGATCTTTTGTTGTTAGTGTATAGGAATGCAAGACATTTCTATGAATAAATTTTGTATCCTGCAACTTTACCAAATTCATGGATTAGCTCTAGTAGTTTTCTGGTGGCTTCTTTAGGATTTTCTATGTATCGTATCATGTCATTGGCAAAGTGACAGTTTTACTTCTTCTTTTCCAATTTGTATTCCTTTATTTCTTTTTCTTCTCTGATTGCCGTGGATAGGACTTCCAAAACTACGTTGGATAACAGTGGTGAGAGTGGACATCCTTGTCTTCTTCCTGATCTTGGAGGAAATGCTTTTAATTTTTCACCATTGAGAATGATGTTTGCTGTGGGTTTGTCATATATGGCCTTTATTATGTTGAGGTAGGTTCCCTCTATGCCCACTTTCTGGAGAGTTTTTATCATAAATTGGTGTTGGATTTTGTCAAAAGCTTTTTCTGCATCTATTGAGATGATCGTATGGTATTTATTCTTCAATTTGTTAATATGGTGTATCACACTGACTGATTTGCGTATATTGAAGAATGCCTGCAGCCCTGGGATAAATCGCACTTGATCATGGTGTATGATCCGTTCAATGTGTTGTTTGATTCTGTTTGCTAGCTTTTTGTTGAGGGTTTTTGCATCTATATTCATCAGTGATATTGGCCTGTAATTTTCTTTTTTTGTAGTATCTCTATCTGGTTTTCGTATCAGGGTAATGGTGGCCTCCTAGAATGAGTTTGGGAGTGTTCCTTCCTCTGCAATTTTTTGGAAGAGTTTGAGAAGGATGGGTGTTAGCTCTTCTCTAAATGTTTGATAGAATTCACCTGTGAAGCCATCTGATCCAAGACTTCTGTTTGTTGGAAGATTTTTAATCACAGTTTCAATTTCATTACTTGTGATTGGTCTGTTCATATTTTCTATTTCTGCCTGGTTCAGTCTTGGGTTGTTTATACCTTTCTAAGAATTTGTCCATTTCTTCCAGGTTGTCCATTTTCTTGGCATAGACTTGCTTGTAGTAGTCTCTTATGATGCTTTGTGTTTCTGCAGTGGCTGTTGTAACTTCTTTTTCATTTCTAATTTTATTGGTGTGAGTCCTCTACCTCTTTTTCTTGATGAGTCTGGCTAAAGGTTTATCAATTTTGTTTATATTCTCAAAGAACCAGCTTTTAGTTTTATTGATCATGCTATTGTTTCTTTCATTTCTTCTTCATTTACTTCTGATCTGATCTTTATGATTTCTTTCCTTCTGCTAACTTTGGGTTTTGTTTGTTCTTCTTTCTCTAGTTTCTTTAGGTGCAAGGTTAGATTATTTTAGATTTTTCTTGTTTCTTGAGGTAGGATTGTATTGCTATAAACTTCCCTCTTAGAACTGCTTTTGCTGCATCCCATAGGTTTTGGATCATCGTGTTTTCATTGTCATTTGTCTCTAGGTATTTTTTGATTGCCTCTTTGATTTCTTCAGTGATCTTTTGGTTATTTAGTAACGTTATTTTTTAGCCTCCATGTATTTGTGTTTTTTACGGTTTTTTTCTCTGTAATTTATTTCTAATCTCATAGTTCTGTGGTCAGAAAAGATGCCTGATATGATTTCAATTTTGTTAAATTTACCAAGGCTTGATTTGTGACACAAGATGTGATCTATCCTGCAGAATGGTCCATGTGCACTTGAGAAGAAAGTGTAATCTGCTGTTTTTGGATGGAATGTCCTATAAATGTCAATTAAATCTATCTGGTTTATTGTGTCATTTAAAGCTTGTGTTTCCTTATTAATTTTCTGTTTGGATGATCTGTCCATTGGTGTAAGTGAGGTGTGAAAGTCCCCCACTATTATTGTGCTACTGTCTATTTCCTCTTTTATAGCTGTTAGCATTTGCCTTATGTATTGAGGTGCTCCTATGTTGGGTGCATACATATTTATAATTGTTATATCTTCTTCTTGGATTGATCCCTTGATCATTATGTAGTGTCCTTCCTTGTCTCTTGTAACATTCTTTATTTTAAAGTCTATTTTATTGATATGAGTATTGCTAATCCAGCTTTCTTTTGTTTTCCACTTGCATGGAATATCATTTTCCATCCCCTCACTTTCAGTCTCTATGTGTCCCTAGGTCTGAAGTGGGTTTCTTGTAGACAGCAAATATATTGGTTTTGTGTTTGTATCCATTCAGTGAGCCTGTGTCTTTTGGTTGGAAATTTTAATCCATTCACATTTAAGGTAATTATCGATATGTATGTTCATAGTACCATTTTCTTAATTGTTTGGCTTTGTTTTTGTAGGTCTTTTTCTTCTCTTGTGTTTCCCATTTAGAGACGTTCCTTTAGCATTTGTTGTAGAGCTGGTTTGGTGGTGCTGAATTCTCTTAGCTTTTGCTTGTCTGTAAAGCTTTTGATTTCTCCATCAAATCTGAATAAGATCCTTGCCGGGTAGAGTAGCCTTGGTTGTAGGTTCTTTCCTTTCATCACTTTAAATATATCGTGCCACTCCCTTCTGGCTTGTAGAGTTTCTTCTGAGATATCAGCTGTTAATCTTATGGGAGTTCCCTTGTATGTTATTTGTCGTTTTTTCCTTGTTACTTTTAATAATTTTTCTTTGTCTTTAATTTTTGTCAATTTGATTAGTATGTGTCTCGGCGTGTTTCTCCTTGGGTTTATTCTGCCTGGGACTCTCTGTGCTTCCTGGACTCGGGTGGCTATTTCCTTTCCCATGTTAGGGAAGTTTTCAACTATAATCTCTTCAAATATTTTCTCGGGTCTTTTCTGTCTCTTTTCTCCTTCTGGGACCCCAATTATGCAAATGTTGGTGCATTTAATGTTGTCCCAGAGGTCTCTTAGTCTGTCTTCATTTCTTTTCATTCTTTTTTCTTTATTCTGTTTGTGGCAATAATACCACCCCTCTGTCTTCCAGGTCATTTATTCGTTCTTCTGCCTCAGTTATTCTGCTATTGATTCCTTCTCATGTATTTTTCATTTCAGTTATTGTATTGTTCATCTCTGTTTGTTTTTTCTTTAATTCTTCTAGGTCTTTGTTAAACATTTCTTGCATCTTCTCAATCTTTGTCTCCATTCTTTTTCTGAGGTCCTGGATCATCTTCATTATCATTATTCTGAATTCTTTTTCTGGAAGGTTGCCTATCTCCACTTCATTTAGTTGTTTTTCTGGGGTTTTATCTAGTTCCTTAATCTGGTACATAGTCCTCTGCCTTTTCTTTTTGTGTATCTTTCTATGAATGTGGTTTTCGTTCCACAGGCTGCATAATTCTAGTTCTTGCTTCTGCTGTCTGCCCTCTCTGGGGTCTCTTTTTAAAAGCACTAATCCCATTCAGAAGCCACCCTCATGATTTCATTACCTTCTAAAGACCAGCCTCAAAATATCATCATATTGGGGGCACACAAAAACATTTTGTGGACAAGCAAACATGCAATCTGTGTCAGTTGTTTTTAGCTGATACTCATGAATTGCCAACTCTAATGACTGACTTATGTTCCAACTATGGGTTTTACTACCAACATATTCAAATAGATTATTACCTGTTCTCAAAAAAAAAAAAAAAAAATCAGAACAGCTTAATCTCAAGAAGACTTTTTGAAAAGCTGTTTCCCATGAAAATCAAGAGGGCAAAGTATTCATTGGTCTAGCTCTTCCATGTAAAATAGAGTTTATGGTTTCTGTTGGCTGAGCGTAACAACTGACAACATGATCTAAAAGTCTCTGGCCTCTTTATGTGATGTGATTTTCTAACAGCTGACAATACATACTGAGAATGGCAGTCCAAGAGACGAAGGATTATTTCTCCCTTTCAGAGAATCATAGCACAGTTTTAACTCCATCATCACATTTATTAACTAGACACAGAACAGTGCTAATAATTTTGATGGATACTTAACAAGAAAAATGAGAATATTCTCTTCCTAATCTACCTAGTTGGCCAATAAAAAATTAGCATAAAAATACAAACTAATATGAAGACTATGAAGCAAAATGCTTCATATTTGCAGTCATTCTCCTTAGGATACAAAGTAGTTCTGAATTTGACAGTGGTTTGCAGTATATTTTGAGAAAATTTTCTCTTAAGAGGCTGAGTAGTATTCTTTATAAATATACTTCTATATTTGACTGGAGAGTCAAAGGAAAAATTAAAAGCTCTTGTTTAAGAGACTTTTTCTTTTCAGGTTAACTAAAGAATTTATTTGGTCATCACACTGCTACTTTTCTTTCTGTTTTCTTTCTTCACAGCCTTCCACAAAGTTTAGTAGTTTCTTTAAATAAAATTAAATCTGTTATTCAACAGGCATTTATACTTTGGGAGGATAAAAACAAAACAAACACAATTTTATTAAATTTTGTCCCAAGTACTATATTAGGAACCAAGTAGATGCTGCTTTTTAAATAAAGTTTCATTAAAAAAAAATACCATACAGGAGGCATTTGAATTCAGATGACTAATTCAGAAAATTATTCTTCCATATTCCAAAGTGCTCATATCACTTTGTGCATATTGATATCTTAACTGGTAACAATGAATTATAATAACATGGTTGGTCTTCCCCATTTCCAACCTTAGATTGTGAGCTTCTAGAGGACAAAATTTGTCTGATTTATCTTTATATTCTTAATGTCTATGCCAGTGCTCAGCATATAACAAATCCTCCCTAAACATTTGTTAAATGAATGAATGAACATATCCACTCTATAGTTTCCTCCATCTACATATTTTGTCAAGTGTCTACTACTGGCATAAGAATCTGATGAAAATGGAAATGTCCCCTGATGACCTAGTTGTAAATGTCCCTCTAATTTTAGTTCTCTTCGTATATAATTTTAACTTCTTATTTATTCTTCCAAATAGTTTTATGCATATACATGCATATACAATTTGGGCTTTTTTTCCCTTCTCTTTTCCACAGTTCACTGGACACACTGTTCTGGATCTTCCTTTTTCTCATGTAATAATATATCTCAGAGATTTCTTCATATCAGAATACAAATGACTTTTTACATTTATTAACAGCTAAATAGCATTCCATTGTATGAATAACCAAAAAAATTATTTACCAATTCCTCTATAGATTGGCTTTTAGATACTACCCCAATTTTGTGCTATAACAAACAACACTATAAGTGAATAAAATTTTGCAGGTCATTTTTCTATACAGTGATTACAATTTATTTGTAGGACAAATTCTTAAGATTTCTGGGTCAAAAGTACATTTGTACTTTTGATAGAGGCTGCCAACTTGCTTTCCATGTGGGTTGTGCCAATTTACCCTTCTACCAGCAATGAATGAATGTTGATAGATTTTATGCATCATTGCCAATAGTCCGAGTTATCAAGCTTTTGAACTTTTGCTAATTTTAGAGGTGGAAAATGGTATTTCAATGTAGTTTTAGTTTATATTTCTCTTTTAATGAATGAGATTGGACATCTCTCCATATCTTTAAATGTCTTTTTCTTTTTTTAAATTTTTGTTCATTTTCCCATTTTGTTAGAAAGTAGCTGTTATTTTGCAGGTGATCTTTTTATGGTAGAGAGAGGACCCTTTAATTAATGTCTATGATAATGTGCTGTAAACATTTTCCCTTGTCATTTTTTGTTTCATTTTGTCTATGTTATTTGCTAGTGGTAGCTTATTTTTCTTTATTTATATATATACAGCAAACTTTATCAGTCCGTAGAAGGTTAAAAATATAGTGTTCCAAACAAAAATATAGAGTCACATTATCCTGGAGTTTTCAATGGCAATTTTGCTTGAATTCAGTGGTATCTAATATTCCTGCCAGTGGTGGAAATTTTCCTAAGAAGATATTTTGCTATACAGTAAATGAAAACCATAAGTACTACAGATATTTTAACGAACTGGTATTTAAACCAGTGTAAAAGAATATTATTAAATAAATGGAGAATCTTAGCACAAAAATTTAATGGTAAGATGAAAAGCCGAATTAAACATTTTAATCTTTTTAATGGTCAATTGTACAAAGTTTAGCAAAAATAAATACAGTTATCACTTTAAACCATAACTTCACCAAACTTGAGCATCTTAACCTACTAATTTTATTTTTCCATTTATTTTGCATCTAACCTAGATTTTATAATCATTCCAAAATTGAATCAAGGATTTGCCGGTTGCTTCCACTGTCACATTTATAGAAACAAGGGCATGCTACTTAGGCCCTTTATGTTGTAATAACCACAGATGCACTCAGTCTTCCATGAAAAAGTAAATTGTTTTAGTATATCTATGAACTGGAACAGAAACCAAGGATATTCTAGCAATATTTTCCTCCAGTGGCATCTATGAAATACCTCTGGTTATTTTATTCCTGTCTCCTCATTCTCTTTGTGTTCCAATAACCAAATTCTAGTTTGTTATTTCCTTTGCCTCTACTAGACAGAACTCTTTGTCAAATTCAAGGTACCAATGGGCTACCATGCATACAGTGCCCCCTGGTAGTCTAAGGAGAGCTTTCTTTAGGAGGTGGAAAAAACACAGATGGAAGGAAAATAGGAGTAAGGCTGATCAAGCAAACTCTTTACAAGTTAAAATACCTTGTTCTATCCACAAGTACCACAATTGATGTACATATAAAGCATGTAACTACTTCTTCAATCTGTCAGAAAAAGCCAGTCCATATTTCTGTATGTCCTCCAAACCGGCTTTGACCATTTAAGGGTAGATTATAAAAGAAAGGTTGAGAGAAAATCATTAAGAGGCACAGATTTTTTAAAAAATTAAATATATACATGCTGCCATAGCAGGTAAGTATATTAACTGGGATTAGAGATAAAAGGAAGTAGAGTACACTAAATTAAAAATAAGTAGGTTGATTAATGGAATAGTATTTTCCCCTTGTTAAAGGAGTAGCTTCCTGTTTCAGTTCTGGTTGTAGATATTTGTTTTGCTCCGGCATCATTACAAAGGAGCACTGTCTTTCTCCCTCCTCAGTGCATGCGGCCACATGTAATCTACTGGTCAGAAGATACATATTATGCTATCTTGAGATAATCTGTAGCTGTTCACACTGGTTTTCTCTCTCTCTCTCACACATACACACACACACACATACACACATACACATACACTGCTTCTGGAAGAATCACTTTATGACAGTGGAAGACACAGTATTACATGAAGTTACAATAAAGGATACATATCACATCACTTCTCCTGCAACATCCCAGCATAATGGAGTCAGTTAAGGCCAGATTTTTTAGTCTTGACTATGTACTTATACATTAAGGTAGATTTAGTAAAGCAGAGGGAGGTTTAGTTCCACCATCATCATTAAGGTCACTGAAAGTTTCATGACTAAATTTTCAAGTATTATATTTCAAAGGTAACCTGCTGTTGTTTACTTTCCAATCTTTTTTTCTGGCACATTTATTCTTTATGTACAGAATTGTATTAAAAAAGAGTGAATGGAATCTCCCTTGGAAATATAGCAGGTGGTATGATTAATATAGAAACATGTTGTTTCCATATTTAGCAAAGCCTGTGAATTTAGAATAAAATATTTTGGTTTCTTCTAGTATTAAGTAGAAATTCATTTTTAATAAGTTTTCTTCAAATATTGATGCATTGTTTTCAGAAGACATAAGAGATTGTTGGGTTCTATGCATTTGAGATTGTGTATATTAAATAGTTGAAACCTTATTATCAACATTCACCATTAAATTGGTATGTTAGGTTCTATTGAAAGAAAGGATGAAAAGAAACAAAATCAAACCAGCTCAAAAATAGCAGTGTGAACCTGTGAACAATCTCCAAAGTTATTATCAGAAGCCATTCTAGGGAGATTAACAAAAGACTGTAGTTTCCCCCATGAAGTACTGGGTAGAGATACTGAGGGAAATGTTCCAATAAACTTAAAGTTAGTGCTATGTATATATTCCTACCTGAGGCAAATGCCAGTTAAGTGTGCTTTAAATGCAAACTGACGTTTCTTTTAGTGGAAAATGTTAAAGGTTTTAAGAAATACCTCTTCACCTTTCATCTTATTAGAAAGGATGATGAGTTCTTAGGGCATTTGAAAAAATAATCCAAGCTGGAAAAATTTTTAAATGACCAAAAGAAAATTAAAAACAACGTAACAAAGCTTATGTCATAAAATGAAGAAGTACATGACACCAAGGAACAGAGAAGCAAAACTCATATTATGCAGTAGGTAGAATTTGCCCACAGCCACTGGCTTCATCGGAAAAGTGACTAGATTACACCAATGTGTAGCAGCAGCTCCACAAAGAGAATGCTAAAATTAAAACTAAAATAGCATTAAAGTATAGGCACGTGTGTTTAAAGGCTCCTTCTGGAAAAAAGATGCAATTTCTTCATGGAGCATGTATCTAGGATGTGGCAGAGTAATTCCCAGGACAATTCAAATCCTTTCTGGATATCTATAAGAATGAATAACATGTTTAAATGAAGTATAGAATGAATCTCTAATTAATTTGAACACTTGAATAGAAAACAGACAGAAAATGCTAATTCTGTTGGCATTTTAGTATCTTCTTTCAGATTATATTTTTGAAATATAAGTGGGGATATAAGAAACTGATATACTTTTACAAAGTATTAAGAAGAAGATTTAGTTTTCTATACCATGCTAGTATAGTAGGATGAAATGATTCCATAGATTGAACCTACAGTTCCTAATGTGCTAGAAATTTGTTTATGTGGGGAAAGTACCTTAATAAGTCATTTAAATTGAGAAAGACTTTGAAAAAAAATTACAAGGAATCAAAGAGAGCCAAGGTTTGGCATTTGGTGGTGGATTATAACAGACAGATGAGTCAGAAGGAGGAGATAGAAATAGGCCAACAACTAGGTAAGAGGCTGTTACTTTATAGATGACCAATATGAAAATTCTAATGGAAGTGTGGCCAGTGAATTAGTCTATTTATAGTTGTTTGCATCGCTCTGATATAAATACTGTAACCATCTCACCAATAATTCCATTAAGATATCCTACATATATAAAGTGTCTGTGCAATTGATTTCAGGGATAAAACATCAAGAAAAGGGGTTTACTTCCTCATCTGTGTTGAAGTAGAATGACAGAAACAAAATACTTTCCGTAGTTGAGACCTCACAATTTCTGTTTCCTTTGGGGGAATCAGAAAACTAGATGTGAACATGAGAATGATTAGACTTTACAATACCTGAGAAAAGAATTGGATATCCTGAAGAAAGTGGACTTACAAGCTTGAGACAATTATCTTTTTAAATTCTTCTGATATTTCGGTCACACAAAATGACAGTTTCACAAGAAACACATGTCTAATTAAACTCCAACAGCTATTAATTTAGTGTCTACTATGTGGAAAACACTCTGCTAAGCATAGCGATTGATAAGAAAGTCTACCCTTATAGGGTTTACAATCCACTGGGAGAAACAGACTTGAGTTAAATATGACACAAAACATACAAATAAAATGTAAAGTTATATAGGAAAAAGATGGTGTTAAAAAGCATAAATATTTTAGGGACTCGGAAAAGACTTCTCTGATGAAGTGGACAACAGAGCTGAAATCATTTCTATTCTTCTCTCCTTAGATCTCTAATAGCTTCCCCATTCTCACTTTCAATAGATGAACTTGCACACCATTTTACTGAGAAAATAGAATTAATCAGAAGAGAAAGCCCCCAATTTTTTTTATCTCTGCGTATCTACAAATACCTATACACATATCCTTGCCTTCCCCTGTTACTAGAGATGAACACAATGAAAGATAAAATTATTTGAAGATGGCAAAACAAAGCATTATATCAAACATAAGGTCCTTCTGAGCTTATAGCCCTGTGCAACTGTACATGCCACACACCCATGACATTAAATTAGATGACCACCACATATAATCCATCAAGAAATTTTGTTGGTTCCACCTTCAACATAAAGAATCTGACTCCTTTTCAGGACTTCCCTGGTGGTCCAGTGGCCAAGACCCTGCACTCCTAATGCAGGGGTCCTGGGTTCGATCCCTGGTCAGGGAACTAGATCCCACATGCCACAGCTAAGAGTGCACATGCCGCAACTAAAGATTCTGCATGCATATGTCCCCTCTTTTTTGGATTTCCTTCCCATTTAGGTCATCACAGAGCACTGAGTAGAGTTCCCTGTGCTATACAGTAGGTTCTCATTAGTTACCTATTTTGGATATACTTATACGTATAGCTGATTCACTTTGCCATACAGTAGAAACTAACACAACATTGTAAAGCAATTATACTTGAATAAAAATTAAGAAAAAAAAAAAAAAAACAAAGAGCCCACATGCAGCAACGAAGATCCTGCATGTGGCAACGAAGATCCTGTGTCTCAACTAAAACCCAGCTCTGCCAAATAAATAAATATTAAAAAAAAAAAAGAATGTAACTCCTTTTCACTACTTCCACTGAGACCACTCTGGTTAAACCATCATCAGCTTTTACCTGGATTATCCCTCTATCTAACCAGTTGGACTCCACACATATAGCCCTGTCTTTTCACATCTTCTCTTTACTATATTCTATTCTCAACACACCTGTGATAGTGATCTTTTAAAAATTAAAAAGAGATTATATCATCCTTCTGCTCAAGGTTTTGAATGATTTGTGATCTCACTCAGAGTAAAATCTGATCTTTACAATAGCCTAGAAGGCTCTATATGATCTTGGTCTCCCCCAAATTTTCCACTTGACCTCATCTCTTCTACAGTCCCTGCCTTCCAATTATGCTCAGCTCCTGGACTCTGCCTTCTTTTCTGTTCTTTGAGCACACTGCACATGCTGGGGGCCTTTTCCTCTGCTGTTCATACTGATACTCCTTCCTGAAAATATCTCTATGACTCATCTACTCAACTTTTTTACATCTTTGCTCAAAAGTCACCACCTCAGTGAGATTTTCTCTAACCTATGTAAAATTTTAACAACCCCCACTGTCACACTTCGTTTACCTTTGGGTATCTTCAAAATATTTACCATCTTCTAACATCCAATATAATTTACATATTTTTATTATTACAATAATATAAATACCATATGGACAGCAATTTTTATCTATTTGGCTGCATGTTATATCTTTAGTACCTAGAATGTTGCCTGGTATAACAGATATTTACTGAATTCTATTAATGGATATACTTCTGATTGCTTTAAGAAAACTTAACTATAATTTGTGTGTGTGTATGTGATAGGACTTGAGTTTGCCCATTAAACTTTGTAATATACCTATTTGTATATGGGAGCTTAAAAATCCGAGTATGCTTAAAAAGCACATAAAAAGTGTGTACACCAAGAACAACTGCTCCAAACATTGTAGACCACATGATTCTTTTTTTATAATTCTGTTCTTTTTTTTTAAGTATAGTTCACTTCTAATATATTAGTTTCAGGTGTACAACATAGTGATTTGATATTTTTATAGATCATGCACCATACAAAGTTATTATAATATTACTGACTATATTCCCTGTGCTGTACATTACATACCTGTGACTTGTTAATTTATAATTATAGTTTATAGTTATTTAGCCCATTTCATCTAGTTTACATATTCCCTAACCTCTCCCCTCTGACAACCACTAGATTGTTCACCATATCTGTGAGTCTGTTTCTGTTTTATTTGTTCATTTGTTTTGTCTTCTAGAGTCCACACATAAGTGAAAACCCAGTATTTATCTTTCTCTGTCTTATTTCACTTAGCATAATATCCTCTATGTCCATCCATTTTGTTATAAATGGCACGGTTTCATTCTTTTCATGGCTGAGTAATATTCTATTACAATACCACAGCTTCTTTATCTATTCATCTGATGGACACTTAGGTTGCTTCTATATCTTGTCTATTGTAAATAATGCTACAATGAACACTGGAATGCACATACCTTTTCATGTTAGTGTTTTTCTTTTCTTCTGATGAATACCCAGGATTTGCCCAATCATAGTTAGTTCTATTTTTAGTTTTTTGAGGAACCTCCATACTGTTTGCCATAGTGGATGTACCAATTTACATTCCCACCAACAGCATACAAGGGTTCCCTTTTGTCCACGTCCTCACCAACACTTGTTATTTCTTATCTTTTTGATGATATCCATTCCGACAGGTATGAGGTGAAATTTCAGTGTGGTTTGATTACCATTTCCCTGATGATTAGTGCTATTGAACATCTTTTCATGTGACTGTTGGCCAACTGTACATCTTCTTTGGAAAAATGCCTATTCAGGTCCTCTGTCCATTTTTAATCACGTTGTTTGTGTTTTTGATATTGAGTTGTATGAATTCTTTGTATATTTTGGACAGTAACCCTTTATCAGACATATAATTTGCAAATATATTCTCCTATTCGGTAGGTTGCCTTTTTGTTTTGTTGATAGCTTCCTTCACTGTGCCAAAGATTTTTAGTTTTATTTGACCCCATTTGTTTATTTTTGCTTTTGTTTCCCTTGCCTGAGGAGACAGATCAAAAAAAAATTGCTAAGATCGATTTTTAAAAGCATACTCCTGCCTATGTGTTCTTTTAGAATTTTTATGGTTTCAGGTCTTACATTTAAGGCTTTAATCCATTTTGAGTTTAATTTTGTAAATAGTGTGTGAAAATGGTCTAGTTTCATTCTTTTACATGTAGCTGTCCACTTTTCCCAGCATCACTTATTGAAGAGACTATCTTTTCCCCATTGTATATTGTTGCCTCCTATATTGTAGATTAATTGACCATATGTGCATGGGATTATTCCTGGGCTTGCTATTCTGGTCCATTTATCTATGTGTCTGTTTTTGTGCCAGTACCATACTGTTTTGCTTACCTTTGCAGTATAGTTTGAAATCAGGGAGCATGATATCTTCAGCTTTGTTCTTTCTCAAAATTGCTTTGGCTACTTGATTTTTTGTTGTTGTTGTTTTGGTTCCATACAAATTTGAGGATTATTTTTTTCTAGTTCTGTGAAAAATGCCATGGGTATTTTGATAGGGATTTCATTGAATCTGTAGATTGCTTTGGGTAGTATGGAAATTTTAACAATATTAATTCTTCCAATGCATAAACACAACATATCTTTCCATTTATTTGTGCAGCCTTCAATTTCTTTCATCAACATCTTATAGTTTTCAAAGATAGGTCTTAGTTTCATTGATCTTTTCTATTTTTTTTTTTTTTTGGTCTATATTTCATTTATTTCTGCTCCAATTTTTATTATTTCCTTCCTTCTACTAACTTCGGGCTTTGTTCATTCTTCTTTTTCTGATTCCTTTAGGTGTAAAATTAGGGTTTTTCTTTGAGGCTTTTTCTTGTTTCTTGGTAGGCCTGTATTGCTATAAACTTCCCTCTTAGAACTGCTTTGGGTGCATCCTATAGATTTTGGAAAGTTGAGTTTATATTTTCATTCCTCTCAAGATGTTATTTGATTTCCTCTTTGATTTCTCTGGTTGATCCCATGTTTTTTTAGTATGTTGTTTTGTCTCCAAGCGTTTGTCTTTTCCAGTTTTTTACCTGTAATTGATTTCTAGTTTCATACCATTGTGGTCAGAAAATATGCTTGATATGATTTCAATCTTTTTAAATTTATTGAGACTTGTTTTGTGGCCTAGCAGATTATCTATCCTGGAGAATGTTCCAAGTGCACTTTAAAAAGTGCTGTTTTTGGATGTAATGTTCTATAGATATCTATTAAGTACATCTGTTATAATGTGCACAGAATTCTTTGTGATTGTATCTAGTCGTATTCCCTTTTAAATAAAGCTCATTAAAACTAACAAGAAAAATCAAATCATTCAGGACAGAGTTTCTGCTTTCAAAACTGTGTAAGAAAAAAAAACAAAAAGCTGTGTAAGAGCTGTCTCAATGATGTATTCCATCCTTGTACATGTATTTACATTTATTCAATTTTTCAACATTTACCATATAGCATGTTGCCATCTACTTTATGTACAAATTTCAACTCCTCCAAAATGATAAAATAAGCAGCCTAGTTGATACTACACCTAAAATTAATTCCAGGCTACTACATTTGTCAATTAGAAGTATACTTATTTGATATGGAAAATATTCATAGGCAGGTTGATATGCCATATAACCTAGATTATATGTACAATATAATGCTGTTTGTAAATACATGTAAATTTTCTTCATGCATGCATTTTTTATCAATTCATACAATGAACAAACACTATAATTAGCAGAAGTTATTGAAAAACAGAAATATTATTTGTTTGTAGGTTTTCTTCATGATAAAATGTAAATTTGGTTTTCCATAAAACTTATTCTATTTTGAAAGCAATTCAGTTTAGGGCCAACAAGACTTTTTTTTAAATTGTACTTTCTTATGGAGAAAAATGTTCTTGTACAGTAAAAAGCTTAGAATACTTACTCTGATTTTTCTTTTTGCCTATAACACTTCAAAATTATAAAATAATATTTATAATTATCATTTAACTTTAATCATTTTATGAAAGATACTGTTTAAAAGTATTAACACAGGATTCTAGGACCATGTTGGGGGCATTAGTGACATAATTTTTAAATCTTTCCATATAATCACATGAAAGCAGACAATATAATAAAACAGCAAACCTGAAAAATAATTGGGCAACATTTGCACCAAAATTTGGTAACATGGGTTGCCCCATAAATCTCCAAATATAAGTGTATAAAGACAAATAACCAACAGCCAAAAAAAAACCTGCCTGGTATCAACATCTATGCAGAATTAACTGGAGGTAATTAAAGGGTTACTTGATAAACTAGAAAAATATGAGAACCCCAGAAGAGCCAACAGAAAGTCACTGGAGAACAAATCAGGCCAATGTGACAACAGCCATTGAAATAGGAGGAGTTTCTCCCTATCAAATTGCACATGAATGGAAGGTACAATGTAAGGTCCAAAGCAACTGGAGTAGTTTGAACTTTGAAAACTCTTGAATCTTCTGCAAATTTATAAAAGCTAACCCGGATCACATCTCATTAGTAAAATCCAGGAAGACCAATTTTACATTAAAATGAGTAGCAGAAAATATTGAAATCATATCCTCGCCAAAGTCACTATGAGGAAAAGAGATAAAGGTACACAATAATATCCTGCAAACAATGAAAGCATTCCAGAAAAACATGCCTACAAAGCAAATGTAAACTATAATGTACTATTTCAAAATATTCCCAAAGATAATAAAAAAGAGTAAAATATATTTTATAAAAACATAAGAACTTGAAAATTTCAGAAATAAGATGGAGAACTCAAGGAATTAGATTTTTTTCATTGGAAATGAAGAATAAGTTAGAAGAAACATAAGAGTGACTGACCATCACAGATACGATATAAAGAGAAATGTTAAAAATGAGGAAGATTTTCAAAATTAAAATGAGATAATGAATCACTTCTCCTTGCCTTTTGTCTTCCCTTTTCCTTCCCCTTTTTCTCCAAAATGATATTGGATATTGAATTGCAATTTATCAGTATGAACTCATATTTTTCCACATATAGAGGTAGCTGTGGGAATAAATATATTAATAAATGTGATATAGTAATAAATATATGAGTACATTATATTTCCCATCTTGGCCCACTGCAAGTGCCTGTGGATAGTAACACCCAATAATAATAGCCCAGCTATTGCCAGGATCTTTTTTTCTAAAAACTGTCCTACACCATAATATGTCAGGACTGTAAAACTGTCAAAAGACACTGCAACCAGCTTGAAGTGGTTTTCAGTTGCCAAATATTGGAAAATTTAAGTAACGACAGAAAGGGATTGCAATCCATTAAACAAAATCTGTGAATCCATACTCACATAAAGAAATAAATGGATGTATAAATGAGAAAACTTTAAAGTAGAATGCCAATAAATAAATGTAGATTTGGAAAATGAAATTTAAAAGTCATTAGTTGTTTCCCCTCAAAATAATAATGAATTCAGGCAAAAATCTTTAGTAGGTAATAAAACATATGGTAAGTGTTTGACGAGAAGCAAAATACTTACAAAGTACCCTCCTATGAAATACTTACTAAATTAAATGAGAAAAACAGTACTTTTGAATGAAGAAATCTGGGAGATAGCACTTTAATAAAGTGATGAGTCAGCATTATCCGTTATGGGACAAACTTAATATTATACGTGAAGAATAGATCATTATTTCTATAATATTCTTACCAAAAATTCATAAACTGAATCCATGTATGATAAAGTATAAAGCCACCCAAATTGAGGGACACACTACAGAATACCAAACTTGTAATCTTCAAAAATGTTAAGATGATGAAAATCAAAGAATGACTGAGAAACTCCCGTCCATTGAAGGAGAATGGAGAGACACAACCAATAAATACATTTTTGGGATGTCGGCAGACAATTTTCCATGAGTCTTTCACATTTTTTCCACATCTTGTCAACAAAGGTACTGACGGAATTTATTTTGTTTTATCTTTTCAAAGATGGTACTTTTACCTTTTCAGAGATGGTACTTTTCTTTGAAGCAGATAGCAAATTCGTTTGCTAACCCGATAACTAATTAAAAGAATAATGTCTCTCTCCAGGGCAAAGGTTAGAGAGGATAGTTTTCAGCCCATTACAAAAATATTGAGGTCTCCTAGGCTCAAAGTTTTTCATCTGTGGTACGTTTCCACTGCCTTGGCAGCATCCTCCTAAGCCATACCCTGTCACTTCCATGGAAATTGGGGAGCAAGAGAATTTGACACAAACATCAAGTTCACGTTGCTTGCTGTAGTGTGAGTAAAAATGTCTTCTCTTTGACCCAAGGTTCATATGTATACTGTTAGCATCCATGAAACTGTGTTAGTGTAAGATGTTAGCTTGTAAGTCTGGTTAAATCTGAGAAAGTCTTGACAGGGATAATTGGCAAAAACTGAATCTGCTGAAAGATAGACAGTAATAATGTTAATTTCTTAATTTTGACAGTTGATTGTGATTGTATTGTACAAAGTACTTTTGTAGAGGAAATACACCATAAATTATATGGTGATAGTGGGCACCATGTAAAAAACATATATCCAAAGTTTCAGGGAAAAATAATGTTATTGGTATTGCACTTCTAATTTTTCTATAAGTTTGAAACTATTTCAAAATCTAAAAGATATATTAAAAATCTAAATAACAAAAAGACAAAATGGATCCAAAAGAAATTGACAAATATTAAGAGAGGCAAATAAGATCAAACATACTGAATTTTTTTTAATCAAGAAAAAGGAACAGTAAGAGAACATAATAGCTACATATAAAATAAAATTCATAAAATAGAAAAATGTATATACATTGAAATTACACAGTTAAAAACACAATAGAAATCACTTTATATACCTGGAATATTGAATGAGAATGACCAACATCAAGAAATGTTCTAGTAAATTATATTGAATTTAAAAAAATGTGGGTATTTGGGAAAATAGAGACTTAAAAGAGGAAGAAAATTAGATTATCATCATAGTTTTTCCTGACTTTTAGAATAATCATTTTTCTGTATTTATAGTTTTCACAAACAATTTACATGCCATAAGAAAATGGATAAAAATATTTGGGATATTCAAGGAAAGAAATGTGAGGCAAGAGACTGTTGTGTTTTTAATGTGAGATAATATAAATGAGTAATTATAGAATATTCCGATTCTTCCTGTGTTATTGAGAACAAAGATACTCTGTGTGGGAAAAGAAGATAAAGACTATAAAACCACACATATAGCCACACATTTCCTAATGCCGTCCTCAGCAAAGGACTAAAATCAATGACTAGCCCAGTACAAGGAACATCCAGATCACTCAGATTATAACCCTGAAATACCACTGTCCACTACATAGACTAGGACTTCTTGGAAAAATGGCTGTTTCCAAGTTTAGGGCAGGAAATGCTCACGGTGGGCCTGGAACATCTTACCATACTAGATATTAAAGAAGTTATCAAAACTACTATGATATAACAAGAAGAATTAGGAATCATGTCTAAGAGGCTTCCACTGGCCAAAGTTAAGAAAATATGAATTTCAGTTAGTATTTGTAAATAATTGAAGCTCATGAATAGTATTTAAATCGTAAGTTCCTAATGAAATGAAAAAGAAACAAAACAAAACTAATTGGTCACCTTTGGGAAATAATAGAGAGCCAGTTCATTATTTCAAAAACTGGTAAATAAAGGAAATAAATATTTATCCTGGCTTTTATATATGAACTGAACCAAGGGGTAATTAATTACACAGTGGATGAGAGAAGCAGCTCTACAACAGACAACCAAATTCCGTTTCTAGTGATGAAAGGGCAGAGTGTCACCATGGTCACGCCGAAGTATTTGGACCTGTGTCTGACCAAGCCTCTGGAACTATGTCACACTTTTCAGGGGATACAGAGACAGAGAAATGCTGAACAATGAAAATGCAATAAATGTGCAATTGGTAAAATTCATACTGTGGAAAATTCTACATACCAAAAACTTGGCTCAGACCTTCAACAGTCGCAGGGAAGGAAAATGATTACTTTAACAGTCAGGATAGTGCTTACATTTGGTAGGAGGGAAGGGGAGTTGATGGTAATGGGGCATATACAAGTGCATCTAGAGAGGCTGGCAAAGTTGTATTCTTTGAGTAATATGTTCCAATGGTGTCTACCTTATAATAATTATGCTATACATATTTTTGTGTGGTTGCGTGGTTTTCTATTAGTCTGTCATACATTATAGTAAAAAGGTATGGGAAAATTAGGTCACAGGAAGAAATAGAAGATACAAATAAATTGTTTTATTAATCATGAACATTATATAAAGAGCTATAAATACACATTATGATTTTTCATAATATAGAAATTTGGGCATAATGATTTATATATTCTTAACAGTAATTTGAATTAACATATATATGAACACGAACACCAATTAAAGTAGTGTAAGAAGCATAAATTCAGAGTAGTGATTGAAAGTTCTAAGTGTGAAGGTAAGGAAGTAATGTGGTGACACAGAAATTCACTTCAGTGAAATCGAAATCAATAAGCTAGTTCATAATTTTATTAAAAAAGTAAAAAATATTTATAATTAACTTTGTTAATCAAAATGAGGAGTGCTAATCATCGGAAACTGTCAGAAAAAAATATTACAATATTAGATGGGAGAGAAGTGAATATGTAAAAGAAAAATTACAGTCAAATTTAGAGTAATAAACTACTATAGTTTATTTAAGAAAAATAAAGTGTGCAAATAGTCAACAGTTCAGAATGTTAGTTTAGAACAGTATTTAACTAGAGGAAAATTAGTCAAAAAACAAATTGACAGTGTAAGTGAAACCACTGGCATAGTAAAACAGATGCAGAATCTGTAGCTTTTCTGGGTCCACCACCATCCTACACTCTGTAGTATGCGATTGTGGTAATTAAACAAAGGTGTTCCTCATTGAGTTCCTGACATAGTTGCTGTTGAATGACTAATTTGTTTTGGTTAGGTTTAGGAAGACAAGAGAAGAGGAGGAAAGTATTCCCCTATTACAGCTTTTTTTTCTTTCCCATGAGTGTTGATAGATTTGAAAGGAGAGGCTCTTTACATACTCACAGTTTTAATTAAACATGTGCATCAAATGACCTTTCAGTGCCTTGACATGCAGCATTCTAAATGTTTATGTTGACATAAATATTACAAACAGAAGGATAGCTAAAGAGGAGGAATCAATGTGATTTAACAAGATAAAGGCATTAGCTAAAGAGAAAAAATAGAGAAAACAAACCCAAAGTAAATGTACTATAACTACATGAAAGAACTTAATATCATCAATATCATATAAATACAAATAATGGGCTGAAAGTCAGAGGTTTAATGAAGATATACTTTATCAGGTGTAGCTTAATCAGATGCTAAGAAATTAAGATGTTAAGAAACCATTGTAAAGCAATTATACTCCAATAAAGATGTTAAAAAGAAAGATGTTAAGAAGAGGACACCAAGAATGCCAAATACCTGAATTATTAAAATGACATAAATATGTACTATAAAGAACATCTCAATCATGATGACCTTTTACCTTTAGATAGAATAAAGTCAAGAAGGACAATGAAAGGAAAATATCCTAGTACAGCTGACCCTTGAATAACATGATTTAAACAGCATGGGTCCACTTATACACAAAATTTTTTCCAATAAATGCTACAGTACTACATGAACCATGATTGGTTGAACCTGAGGATGAGGAACTGTGGGTATGGAAGGCCAACTATAAAGTTATATGCAGTGTCAGTGTCCCTAACCCCCGTGTTGTTCACCGGCCAACTGTATATAATATAGTTCTTCCTCATTATATGGTAATGGATCTGAGAATCAGTGTAACCTTCTAAATAAAATCGGTTCTATCTTTATCCACATGACTTTGACACCTCAATCTATCAGTGATTTCACTTATTAGAAGTTTCGAATAGTACCTTCACTCCCTTAAGAGACCAAGACAGATGCAACAGGATCTAAGTTTCTGTAAAACATACCATTAAATGATTACATGTTATTTGACTCCTCATTGAAAACAATTCTCACTAAAACTAAAGACTCCCTATGTCAATATTAAAACCCCTCTACTTTTCTAATCTAATTTTGGACTCATAAAATTAAATTATACTTAAATATCCCATATTAATCACCTAGCAATGGCCATAAGGAAGAACAACACTAATTTAATATTATTATAATTAAATATAATTTATCCTTATACTTTAATGGTATAATATTGATAACATTGATTTTATAGTGCAATTTATAGTGCAATTGCTCTTTTTTAATCATCTCAACATCCTTGTAAAAATAGAACTGATTTCCTTATTTTACTAATAAGGAGACTGAAGCTTATGGAACTGTGCCAGATGAGCACAGATCCACTTCCTCCATGTTTCTGTTTCTCTCTAATTTTTTGTTTTTTTTTTTTTTTGCTCAACTCACTTGAAATTATTGTCTAGAAAACGCTTTCCACTTCAATAATACAAATTTATGGCACATGCAAATTACTGTATATTTTTTTCTTTTCATTCATAGCTATTTTAGAATGAATCTATTTTTTAAATTTAGAAATAATTGTATTCTAAATTGTTATTTTGTTCTCTCACCCAGCAAAGATGGCTCTAAAGTCAAAATGAGTATTAACCAGAGCTTGTTGATACTGGTCTTCAAAGTTAGAACTGTGGCTATTGAAGAGTGGATTGTGAATAGTTAACTGATATCACCCTTCCATTATTTCTATAATTGTTCATGATTTACATTGTCTTCTGGAGACAATACTAAGCTGATGAAAACAAATCAGAACATAGTTTCAGGCTCATTAATATGTTTCCTCTTAACTCCCTGGAGTTTAACTTCCTTCACTACATTTTAGGAAGGCCCAACTCTAAGAAGGGCATACTTAAAAAACGATATTGAAGAAACTCAAAGTTATTCTATTTATAATCTTGTGGATTAATTTTCTTTTAATATTTAAAATAAACACAACCCGGAAAATTGCTGAAAAACATGTATGGGATAAAGTTTGGCATAAATATAAAGATAAAACAATAGAAATAAATAAATACAGAAAAAAATCATTTGACTTAGGAATGAAGAATTAGGAGCCATTTAAAAGAAAGAAAAAAAAGACAGTGGGAATTTTCAGCGTCTTCTAATATTTGAAGACTTTCTTACGAGACAAACTAGCCAAATTAGGCATTGATTCCTGAGTACAGGTTCCAGATCAGTGCTTGAAAATTAAGGGGCTACATTTTGTTGACATGAATGAAAAGTGAAGGTTTTCTAAAGATAGAATGAGATAGCTTTCTAGGCTTGTTTTCGCATCTCTATAATAAGTTTGATGACGTGATTCTAACATCCCTTAAGTTTCACTATTGCACAGTGTCATCTTTTAGATATTGACTGCCTCCACACGATGTACATCCAGTGACTTTATAGAAGCTATTCCTCTGGAATAGATATTTAGGGTGAGTATAACGTGAGATGACCCATCTCCACACATAGGCTTACCACTCTCCATCTGTGTGAGATTCTCTCCCTCTTTAATTCCTGATGAATGTTCTTAAAGACAAAATGAATTCAAAATAATATTATTGCCTTCCCTGATGCCCATGCTTCTCTTATGGAAATGTATCATTTTTTTTATCATTTATTATGTTTAGGCATTTCCCTTATAGTTATGTTTCAGTTATGTTTTGTGTAACATGCTGAACTTTACTCTTGCAGATACTTACGTGTTATAGAGCCACTGCTGTAAGTTATTTTATTTACTTTTGTTGTTTTCCAAATCCTGTCAACTCCTGTCAACTCCTGGCTCAATTATTACCAATATCACAGCCTCAGACTTACCTAGTTGCTGATTTAATCTTTAATACATTTTCAGAATATCAGGATATCCTCAGACTCAACAGTCTAGGCAGGCTGATGTTAGTCTTGTTATAAACCTTGTTCCCCAAGAGCTATTTTCTGAGAACTTCCCACTGTCTACTTATGCCTTAACTAGGATCCTGCTTCAAAATAGAACAAATGGAAACTTTTTTATGTGTTTAATGCTACGGCCTAGAGCATCCTATTGCAAACTTTATCAAGATGAACCATTCTGGATCTCAAAGACAGCCTGGATCAAGCCCAAGTGTGTTACCCCCTTTAATTATTCTAATTGGAATTCCTTTTCACCCAACAGCCAGCCCTCTACCTAAGACTCTTTAGCAGCCCAGTCCTAATCAAAGGTATGGCATTCTACCTCCTCCTACACTCATAAAAACTCTATGAGTGGAAAGCCTGGTTTTTTGTGGAGGATGAGAGAGGGAAGTCCTATCCTCACCGAAAAGGGCATTTAAGGCAACAGTACCAAGCCTCAAAACAATTTGTTCACTTTTTTTTCCACCTCTCCCCCCATATGCCTAGACAGGCTGAAACAGATGCTCATTAATTCTTAAAATTCCTTTAAAATATATAATACAGATTCTCAGATTCATGAGATTACAATACATGGTCGTTATATAATTTGAAATGTGAGAATTAATCAACAGATCAACAGCACTGTTTGTGAGGTAGGCCTGAAGATTTTAACCCAAAGCCCGAAAAGGAAACACTCCTCCAGTTGCCATTGGTTGTCATGATCTGCGCAAACAAATGGTATTGTTGCACAATGTGAATAGCCCATATTCTATGCCTTGTTTTGCTTTTAACAGACTGTGAAAAGATCAACAGCTGTTAGTGAGCTAAGACAAGGAAAGGATTTACAGTAGGTGGTACCACCTTTGCTTTTCTTGTTCCACCCTTAAAAATCTGCCACTTTATTTTGAAGCTGAGTGGAGAACATGGCAGTGACTCAGTGTCAGGGGGAGTGAGTAGCCAACTGTGGCTCAGTTCTGATATGAAGAAGTAATATCATATTTACAAGTCACAGCAATGTGTGTTGATGAATATCTTTTCTTGCTTTTGCTTTATTTCAAGTATTTAGGAAAAACACATTAATAAAAAGCAAAACTAAATTTAGCTGACTTAACTGTAAAAATTAAAGATTTACAATCCAGATATAATGCAAGATTCTGTATATATGCAATTAATGATCTTTCCTATATTATGCTTCATTTTAGCTTCTATACCTTAAAAACTAGAAAAAATACACTTGCCAAGTTACTACCTATTTGACTCTGGTAGCTATAGAATTTCAAATTTAAACAGCCACTTGGGAAACATATTTTCTATTTCCAAGTAATGCATTTTAAGGGATTATGGAAAACAGAATTAAGTCATTTGGGGACAGAAATAATTTTTAAATATGGTAGTTTGAGTTACTTACCACTTATATATACGAAGTTTCCTTTAAATGTTAAATTTTAAAATGTTACATACAGAATAATTTAAGCCATATAATATAAAGCTTTTGACAAGAGCAAATGCACTGAGTGCCTCAATTCAATCAGGAAATCCCTACTTAACCATGAGGTGATATTTCTGTACCTTGCCATTCTAAACTAATCAGTGTTACAGAAATCCAATTGGAATTTATTTGTTCAATGAAGAAAGACAGCAGGTGATAGTCTCTCATTCTTTTTACTACTTTTCATATTCCCCACAGTTGATATGGAAATTTGTTCAATACTAGGTCTGAGAGGGGCCTGAGCTCTAAGGATCTAGAAAAAAACATATCCTTCAGTAATTTTTATTTATTGTTGAAAACGGAAAATGGCAAGATAGGCAGGGAACTTCAAGACAAAGGAGACAAAGACAATGTGGTAGGGACTTTTGCATCCACTGGTACCAGAATCCATTAAGTATTTCTATTCATTTCTTTACATTATTTCAAACCTTGCTCCAATTTTGTTTTCTGAAGAAAATTTTCCTGAATAAACTGTCAATATGGTATGATCCAACCCCATCTATTTTAACAACTTTCTTGCCTTTTGAAGCAAGGAAGAAAAAAAATACCCTTGGACAAAAAAAATATATAGTATAGTTTGAAAGCATTTTCCTTTGGACAAATTCATTTAGAAATTCAGCGAAGGAACGATGCTGGCTTTTTTACTGCTGTTTTGGAACAACACTTGGAGTTACCTGAATATATTAAGTGTAAGTTTCTTTCATAATATTAAAAATAGTCTTTATTTATAATCATGAATCAACTATCAATTCATAGAATAGCTCAAATTTACTTCAGTCTGAGTTCCTGTGCTTTTTGTTATCACCTATTAGTTGCTCTTTGCCACTTTTTCTATATATTAATGTGAATAAACAATATCATATCCAGAGCAGTCCCTATTACTCTGACAACATTCTTTATTGATGGGATATTTACTCATAATTTTGTGTTTTTCTTTCCAATCCAGTGAGACACATTTTTCCACATAGCACATGTTGGCAACAGTGCTATCCCACACACTGAAATCTTACACTATGATTACCACATTAGATGTTGGTACTGCTGCAATAAATTTGTCTAGATAGCTGTAAAATCTCTTTTCCTTATCAGTATTTGTCATGTCCAGGGCATAGACACTGATGTTGGTGGCTGTGCTTAGATTCAGAGTGTGAAGTTTTGGGGGATTTTGTGACAAGTGACTGACTGTCACACTGACAGCTGAGACCCATCACCAGGAACAGAGAACATCTCCGTGAAGGCTGCATAGTCAGGGGCATTTACTGTAATCCACCACTTATCAAGAATTACCCAATGTAAAGAATAGATTCCCTCAAGTAATTTTTTTTCAAAAAGAATGTCAGGCTTTCTTTTACTCCTCCACAATTACTTCTGCTGACTTGAAGAACATACAGAAGGTAGACTGATATATAGAGCAGTTGCCATCTGATAGCTCACCTCTGCAAAACGAGAAGGAAGCTGATACCAAGATGCAGAATCATGAAAGATACTCTGGTGAAAAATCAATGTGGAATAAAATAAAAGTGGATATATGAAGTCTCTAAATTCATTAAATAAAGTGGATAAATCAAGGACTTAAGAGGAAGTATTTACTAAATGGAATAAGTCCCAAAGGAAAAATATTTTGAAAAGACAGGTCACAAAACTTATGCTACAAAAGAGATGGAAGAGCACAAAGAACTTAGATGGGGTCCCTATTATACATTTGACAAGGCCACAAAAGAGAAATGTTCTGCTCAGAATCATAACAAAATTTATTTGAATATCTTGGGTTACATCTCAGTCCTCTTGGACTCTTGTCCAAGTTTCTCTTTTTCAGCAGACCAAGATACGTCAACTTTTAATAATTGATGACTGACAATCAAATCATATTTCAGACAGCGAAATTATATTAAAGTGCTTAGCCTGTTTAGAATGGGAAAAGGATAAGGCCATTAATTCTAAGATGAAACCACTTAGCATTCCAAGAATTTTTTTTTTTTTTTTATGATGCTGAATATACAGTTCACAAGAGTTATCCCAAGAACAGAGAAATCATACAATTTCATCTTGGAACAAGTAGGTAGATATGCTACTATATATCTACTTACAACAAAACATGCCTACTTGATAACCTTTGTCTTCCTTTGCTTTTAGAAGTTTTCAGTTAGATATACTTGTATTAAGTACAAATTGTACTCAAGGTATACTTGAACATTATGAAAGTTTGCAAACATGGTCACAGTTGATACCACCTGCTCCTTGCATTAAGATATCAAATCTCTTTTCCGGAGAGAAAATCTTGAATCTGGGTTGGCTCTCTGACTTGCTGAATTCCTTAATTCAAAAACGCTCTGCCTAGATGTCCCTTCAAAGAAAGACTTACTGTCCAGGTGTGAAGTATACAGTTATTAGAGAGCTTAGAGAGCCATATCACTTAAAGTTGTTTTCTTTCCAGGCTGCCTAATTTCAGTGCCTGAGAAAGGTGAATAAGGGCTCAGTCACTGTGGTGCAATGCAGGACACTGACAGGCAAGTCTTACTCTAGAGCTTACCACGTTGCCTGAGACTGTTGAACCAGCATTTCGGATCAACTTCTTCCTCAGCCCTATCATGTTTCCTCTCTTTTCCTTGTACAGGTGTTAGTACATAATAAATAACTTATAACCCCAAATATCATCACAGTATCTGCTTCTGAAAAACACAACCTATGATATTTGTTTTGGCCAATAAAATCTGGCATTAGCGGCACTGTACCAGCTCTTATACTACACTTCAAAAACCTTCCAGATTTCTACTCTCTTTGGGAATTTTAGCAATGCACCACATAAACAAGTCCCGAATAGCTTGGTGTAAAATGAGAGGCCGTGTGATGGCAGAAATGAACCATCCCAGCTGAGGCATTCCAAAACAACCAGTACCGAATAGCCCCAACAGTTGATTGTAGACACATGAATAAACACTTCCTAGGTTAGAAGAACAGCCCAGCTGAGCCCAACCCAAATTGTTAAATAGCAGAATCAGGAGCTAAGTAAATGGCTGTTTTTTAAAGTCATTAAATCCTTGGGATGATTCTTCACATTGCAAAATCTATCTGATTATACAAGCATACTTAATATTTCTAAAAATATAAACTTGAATTTATTGAATTTTTACAAATAATTAGTGTTTAGGATATTTTCAGCTGAATTCACACATCTCTATACTTATCTCTGGGGATGCCTGGAAATCTGGCACTGACTCTTGACTAAGATAAAGGCACTGGGCTAACTAATGACTTATCATATGCTGTTTCACATCTGAAACTCCCTTGTGGTCCCCAGGCCCAGTTGGTTTATTGATACCTTGGCACCTGAAGTAATCATGTAAAAAGGGGGTCATGAAAGATCCATTAGAAATTTTCAGGCAGCTCTCCCCAAATCAATATTCACTGTACAAAGTTTGGTGATTCAATCTATAGACAAAATACATCCTTATGTTCATAGCAAGGAACTGAGATGCTTCTGGAAGTTTTGGTGTCCCTAATTCTTGTCTGAACTCTCTTTCTCCCTCTTTTTCTTGTGGTTTACATTATCCTTTGTCTCTATTAAAAGCCTTACATTAATATGCTCTATGGTGTCTTATGAGTCCTTTTAATTATGCAATGTATTGTACTCTTTACAGATGTGTGTGTGTGTGTGTGTGTGTGTATTTTTTCAAGTACTCATTAAAACTTCAGAAGAACAAGATTTACAAAATTTCTTATAAGGTATATATCTAAGAAAACCATATATGCACAAGATCAAGATCAAAGTTGAATGTGCTTTCACTTTTTGATAAGGGTCTTTGTAAGTGTATGTGTGTGTTTATGTGGTCACATTTTGTTAGAAATTCTGGTTCTGGAGAGGTAAAAAAATTCAGTCACAAAAAGAAAACAGAAAAGTCAGCTTCAAATATAAAAAAGTAAACATATATTATTCATCAGTATAAGAAATATAATAGAAAAAATGATTTAACATCATAACACAATGACAAAAGAAAAATAAAACAGTTAATACATAGAGTCAGCTTCACACATAGGGACAATAGAACATGATTAAATGCTATTAGGGCTCTGGGATAGAATGTATGTCCAAAGTAATATCTTTAAAAACTGGATATGTTGCATAAATATCCTATGATAATCATTCCCTGAAGCTAATGACTTAAAGATTCCTGGTAGGAGGAAAATCTGTTACCAAAATCTGGAAACAACTTTATTAATTAAGCAATATATACCCCAAAACTATGAGCAGACTAGTTATTATTTTGAAAATTTCCTAGAGGAGAAAATTCCTGATAAAGTTGATCATGGCACAAAAGAGTTACAATTAAGGAAGTCAGCAAGAATATTCAAAGGAATGTAGCAGAATAAAAAGGAGTAGAGGATATGCTACAGTGAAGAATCCCCAGGAACGTGGCAGTAATGAGTGAAGAGAGAAACCCCAAAGAGAATGAAATCTCAACAAAGGCAGTAGTTACTTAGTGTGGATCATGGTTTCTGCATAAACATACAGGAGAGCTGTGTTTTTACACTTGCAAGGGGTAATACCACAACCTGAAGCATTGAGCTGAGTACAGTGAAATACTCAATGATTTAAAGTATTCAACATCCTCTAAGTACAAAATACTACTGTACAGTAGCTTAACTCCACTAATACTGTGTTACTACATGTTGTAGGTAACAGATTAATGAAACATTTTCTCCTGCTTCCTGAGAATTTGACCTTAGGTTAATTTTCTAAATGTTCCCCTGGCAACCTAATAAGGTGGTAGTTCTCCACGTTTCAAAAAGATTATGGTAAAAATAACTTTTGGCAAATTTCATCTGGACTAAGAGATCTAAAAATACTTGATATGAACCCATAGCTTCAGGCTTCACTGAGTGTGCTAATTCTAGGCACATCTCTTGAGAGGATTCTGGAAGTTGTCTATGGAACTGTGGCAAAAGGTATTGGCACCTGTGGGGCATGAGACTTTTACCGCATGTCAGATCATGCACCCATCTGATGCACATCTCCTCCCCTTCCCAGTGTCAATCTTAAATGCAATAATTAACAAATTATAAAAGCAGAGTTGAGTTTATTCAGGAATAGCAGAGGAATTGCAGTCTGGGACAAGCAAGCTATGGAGAACTACAGGCAAGTCTGAAGACACAAAGGGAAGGTTATTAGCTTTTATTAGGTGTGAGGAGGAAATTGAGGAGGGCTGCTTTGAATAAAAGTTCACTGGATAAAAACAAGAGTTCGAGGCTGTGGCAGTTTTTTATTGGCTGTAAGCAGTGATTAGTGCATTGTTGCTGGGTCCGGAAGAGATCTTCCTTCCTTTTCTTAAAAGCAGGAGATGAAATTCCTAAGTGAAAAATGTCCCTCCTTGTCAAAATAATTCTTATCTTCCTTCCTCCTGCTGGTTATGTAGGTTGCAACAAGTGTGAGAGCTTCCCCTTCAGGGCTTCCTGACTCCATTTTAAAGGAGGTTTCCTTGATTTTCACACAAGTAAGCAGTACGAGCCACTAAAAACATATGCTTGATGATTCCCTGCTGGAAAACTGTGATTTCTATCCTAAATCCTTCTTAGTAGCCTGATGACAAATGTGGCTTATAAGATACTTAGAATCTGTTATTTGATTCTCCCAAGATCACCTCGTGTGCACTGTACTCCACGTGCGTTTAGAAGACATATGCAAATAAAATGTGAACAGTTCATCTGTAAAAGCCCTATTTCCAAATAAGGCTACATTCACAGATACTGGGGGTTAGGACTTCAACATCTTTTGTGGGGACAGAATTCAACTCATAACAGAAACACAGCCTTGAAGGGCTAAAATCATACACAGGTTGCCTAGTTAATTAAATGGGGCATCCCTGAATTTTTTCAGGTATTTTTTAAGTTAGAAGCAGCATAGAAGTAGTAAATGTTTCTTTCCACCACCACTACCTCAACTTTCCTCCTTCAAGGGCCAACTGATTTCTTCACATGGTGAAACCAAAATGAAGTTAAAATGAAATATTTCCAACCCTTTTCCACTTTCCAAAAGTTTATTCCAATACAATTTCAAGATATCATATTCAAATTCAATATACATGACAGATATTGAGTAAGGAAACTGTATATAAGCAGACTGGAAAAATAAATCTGCACACATTCCTAAGGAGTGTACACACAAGTACAAGACAATAGTGTTTCTCATATACTCTGTGAGTCAAGACTTTATTAAAGTATATTTCTGCTTTATGTACATGTTAAAACAGATAGAGAGAAATGGGATACAGTCAAGCATATGAAATTAATAAATACCCTAAGAGGTGTAAAGCAGAATGAAAGTGTTAAAGTCAGTTTCTTAATAAAACATAATATGACAATTTATAATATGACAAAGTCTACTCTCCGTTAACTTATCATTATTATTCATTATAATTTGTTTCTTCGCAGGATACTAGAGGCTACTAATTAAAAACCTAGTTAAAGTCTCTTATTTAAGTTTCCCAAAGCTGTTTGAAAGCTCTTCCAAAAATCATCTATATATATATGTCAATCATATTTTCAGCTAAAATGGCACTTTTTAAAATAAAGATGATGATATTTTCCTATCAGAAATGCTATTTGAAATTTATTCCTATCTTATTTAATGTTACATGTCATGGCTTTCCATTATGACTTACCATGAGGAAATATTTAGTGCCATGGGAGTCCTCAGGAAAATAAAATGAGCACATTTGGCAAAGTTCCTAAGTTAATGACTATGGAATAAACTTCCAAACACCTCACATTAAGTAAACTATTTAAAAATAATTCTGTAGTAAAATTACAAAAACATGTTAATTTTTTTAAAAAGTATGTAAATCACGAGATACTACTCAAAACATTAAATAAATCATTACACATTACAGTATGATGTACCAAAGATCTGCCTGTGTAAAGCTGCTCAGTGTGTGTGCTCCACATTGTGCTAGGTTATTATCCTGCAATAAACTCAGATCATTCCTCAAATCAAAGCCCCTATGCAGATTTATGTCATTAAAGGTATCCAATATGTCACATAAAGTTATTGCCTTGGATACATATGTTATAAAGAATACCAGAGCAGACGAAGAGCTTAAACTGGCCTTTGTTCCCATATCGACAAAACGTGTATTATTCCTTTTCCATTCCTGAGATATTTGACAAGATTTTCTCTACTACAGTAAGCACTTCTCCGTTGAACTTCTAGCTAGAAGTTGTAATATAAACGTAGTCATTACACCTCTCCTAGCTATAGCAGACTTACGCTTTGAAGCATAACCATGTCAGTCCTTTAGGTTCACATTAGTCCTCTTTTCATGTTTGAAAATGAACTTGTCTACGCTATCTTTTGATTATTTATCTTTTGATTATTTAACTTTTGATTAATCCAGAATAGTCTTTGCACCAGCACTCTGAATATTCAAAAAATTCTTCCCCAATTTTACCAATGTTTAATTAAGGACCTTGTAAGAATTCTCTTATTCTACAGAAGTCAGTAGGTGAGAGCACTTTCTCTTCTAGCAGAGGGATTAACATTGATTGAGCTCATTTTAAGTCCATTGTTCTAGGCCTTTTAAGAACATTATCTCTTTTAAGTTTTAAAACACCCTTTGAGGAAGATATTAGAATTCACATGATCATGTCTCTGAGGCTTAGAGAATTAAGGTAATTTCTAGGATCACAGATCTAGTGGTGAGTTGTCACTCACCCATGGTCTGTGTCACCCAAAGCCCAGATGTACCTGTGCCATGAAGCTGTGTATTTCTACCATTAATTGGTATTTTATCATAGGGACGTCATCAAACCAATCAGAATATTATTTTCTTTATTTGTAAAATAAGGGGTGGGAGGTGGAGGGCTGCTACTTTGTAAAACTCAGATATGTGTGGTGCCTATATCATCTGTTACCTAAAATTTCTGAGAGTGACATTTTTGGAGAGTGAAAGGGCACTGTTAATAATTAGGCCAGAGAAACAGACATACAATGAGTGGGCAAGCTGGTTCTCCTCAAGAGACTTTTAACTAGTGTGTTCTCATGCATTTTTAATCCCGTTCGATACATTTCAATACATTTTCCATAGAGTAATTATTTGTGGCTCCTCCCTCACCATAGATAGTAAGATCCACAAAGGTAAGGACCTTTCTGTTTTTGCTCATTCCTTTATTCGCAGAACCTAGTACAAATGCCTGGAAATGACTAGACAATAGACTTTTTTTTAATGTATAAAAGAATGACTGGACGAGTCCATGGCTGTTTGGGTAAATGAATTAGTGGTTGAAGGAAGAAAGGAAAGAAGACAGAAGAGAAAAATGTTAACCAAGTATAACTATGTAATACAGACTCCTAAGTAACAGAGATGGCTATCATAGTAGCCAACATCAGCACTTAGATGTAGAAATATAGAACTCATTAATTTAGGGATAGTCAACATCAAAACCTGAATCTCCTGATACCATCCCTGTCTAGAATGTTTTCCAATAAAGCATGTTTCCAATAAACATGCTCAGAATTGATAACAATGCTATGCATCCACTGACATTCTGTAAATACTCTGATGAACATATTTATGCTTAATAGCTATTAGTGCTCTATTCCTGGAAAACATTTTTGTGTAGTTAATGATTTGAGAAGCAATTATAATTGAAAGTTAAGTGAATAAATAAGGTGTAAAATTTCATATATATAATATGATCACACCCATTTGCTAATAAATGCATAAGACATGAGAAAAAGGAAATCTTACAAAATGTTTTTTGGCTTTATATGGTTAGAGGTTACTAGTTAAAAACCTAGTTTAAGTCTCTTATTTAAGCTTTCAAAGCTGTTAAAAATTCTTCCAAAAGTAATCCAAATATATGTTTTAATCATATTTTCAGCTAAAATTGCATATGTAGGTATATATGTGAGTATATATTTACAGATAGTTATAGAGATATGTTTCTTTGTAATCTTCAGACTATGTTAAAATAATTTTAAAGTAAATTAGAGGTCAATGTTTCTTAATAAGATATGCAGAACCTGAATTTTCTGTCTTTAAATTGAAACTGATGAAATATGAATTTCTCTACCAATTACTGAAGTTTAAATCTCATTCTGATTTTTTTTCTACTTTATTTCTGAGCTTTCAGATTTGGATAAGAGCTATTGCAGAAGTTTAAGTGTATGGATAAACATCTAGGAAAACCTTGAATTTATGAATAAATATGGAAAAATTCCTAAGTTTATATCTAATATTCATTTCATTGGGAAAATATAAATGTCAGTAATTTTTAAATATGTGAGGAAATAACTCAATTATATCAAACCATAAGATAACCATCCCAGAGCAAATCAAACTTCAGTGTGGATCAATGAAGTTCAAAATATATATCAAATATTTTAAAAAATTTATTATACCTGGGATTAATCAATGAATAATAAAAGGCACATTTACTTAATAAGTAAATAGGAACAATTTGGGAGAAAAATAGGAATGGAAATTTAAATACAGACCTGAATTGCTGCAAACCTTGTGCACCCAGTATGAGTTCTATTACTGAAAGTACCAAAGCTAGTCTATGATATATATTTTATGAAATTCTCCTTTAGGCTACCCATCTGTAATGTCATCCCACTGCTGTCATCCATATTGACTTTTCCTTGCCTGTAATACAGGTAGAGTGAAGCTAAAAGATTATTCATGATAGAAAGGAGGAGCTAGCATTAAAGTAAAATGTAAAAAAAAAAGAAAAGAAAAAAAAAATCACTGGTGTAAATAGCTCTTTTCTATAGCTTAGGAATCTTTTTCTCAGGTTAAAAATTCTTTTTGATACACTGCAACCAGGAGAATTTGTCTCATAATTAACTGGCTTTGGAAATGGGGGGATTCAGGGATTTTAATGTCCTTTGTGTACAAAGTTGCTTTTCATTTTATTTTCTTTCTATAGTCAGCATCCTCATCTCTCACCTAAACCCACAGCTGATACTATGAATCAGAGCCTAATTTTTTCCTTTTGCCAAGGGAAAGTCATCTCATGGTCTTGACTGCAACAGATCCATATATGATCAAAATAAATGAGTCAATATCTTTTAAATCATGTGATGTGTTAAGACAGACATGATACAAATCAAATTATTACTTTGAAAGGCATTACATCTCAGAAAACAATTCTGTTTTCAAGACATTTCCATTACGGTATATATCTCTTACCATACAAAATATTTCTACTTGAGATTCAAAAAGAAGGTATCATTATTAAAAGACTGATGTTTAACAGGAAATATTGAAAGTGTTAAAAAATTCATGTACTTTATTAAAAGCATTAGTGTCTTCATTAGAAACTTTTCTGCTGCATAAATTTGGCTAAAGTGTGTGAATTTAATGCCTTTAAATAACCAGTTCACATGCATTAATGTATTGGTATCTTTTCTCACAATTTTCATTACATTCTCTTTTCTATATTTGTATTTAATTCACCCACTCAGAAAATTGTATGTTACCAACAATTACTCCTTGAGTATCCCAACTGAAACACTATGGATAAGAAATTTTTGAAGATCTAAAATCCCATGCATACTGGTTTAAACATTCAGCAACACAGTTTTACTGAAGAGAATAAATATATAAAAATTAAACATCAATGTCAAATAACTGTGCTTCAAAACAGGTTTCTTTCAACTGTCACACTTAATTAGACAGTGAGTAAGACAGCTTGAATAACCAGGTTGAAACCTTTTAAATAATGTTAACCCCGGCATGCCAGTGAAGACATTGATTGCTGTACATTAATGAAACCTTTGGTTCTCCTACCAAATAACAATCTATTTTTCTTTTTCTTCCTAAACTTAATCTTATGGATAGACTGCAAAAGCAGGTGTAAATAGTATACATCTTGTCACGAATGCCTCTCTGTATGAAGGAAAAGTATTAGCCAGCCCATCTATTTCAAAACAGTCTTATTTTCTGTTGTGCTGAAGTCTCTTAAAAAAAAAAAAGAAAGAAAGAAAGAAAAAAGGAATGAAAAAGAAAAAGAAAAAAATGTTGATGAAGCCCATCAGGAAAATGTATTTTACACTAGAGAATGAGAATAAAACCTTGAAACTAATCACTATGCCTTCTTGTGTGAGCCCAGAGAAAAGAAATACTTGAGGAACAGAATATACAGATTGCTTCCACAAGGAAAACCTACTGATTTTTTAAAGTACTGATTCAAAAATTGCTGTGATTTTAGCCCAACCTCAATTACACTGCCATAAATTGATGCCCAGCATCATTATGCCATTTTCTTCCTTAAGTCTACTCATAGTAGTAGCAATAGTGAATAGAGGAGAGTTTCAAAAATTACTATTTGCTACACAGTGTATAGCAAATTGTCTTGACTATAGATTTTATGTCACAGGATAAATCAAATAAAAACTATTATATGTCCTGAAATCTCACACAAAAACAGTAAATACATTTACTTTAATTTCATTCATTGCCATGGTTTTCCCAACAGTTTTGGAAATGTATTGCATATGTGTATATATTATGTATATACATACATAAACACACGTATTTAATTATATTGCACATTGTATGTTTGACTAGCACTCAAGAATCTTTACTACCAGCCTTTCAGTACGTTGAGACATGGAAAGCAACATATTATAGAACTTAGACTTCCTTGAAGCTAGAGTTATAGATTCAATTTTGATTCCACCAATGAGAGGAACTTATTAAAGCTGTGGATGGTGAGTTGAGGCACAGATCATTTTCCTGCTGCAGTTACTGCCAGCCAGGAAGGTCATGGTGATATAAATATTGGGGGCTGCCCACAATGCTCCAAAGTCTAGATTCCACCTTCAAGAGAATCTTGAGGCAGTTGAGGCAGAAGCCATCAGTTTCACAAGTGGGGACAGCTGAGGAGGCAGAAAAAGAAGTAGTATCTTCTCCTCTGGATTAAAATTAAGGCATTAGTAGAGAAATTAGCTGATAGCCTTATGGGGGTTCCCATGTAACTAACTCTTTGTTTTTAACTTGCTCCTTTAGAATCCTGTCTTTATCTTACCTTTTGCCATTTTAATTATAATTTGACAGTCTCTTCGGCAAGTGGTGTTGGGAAAGCTGGACAGCCTCATGTAAATCAATGAAGTTAGAACACTCCCTCACACCATCCACAAAAATAAACTCAAAATGGCTTAAAGACTTAAACATAAGACAGGACACCATAAAACTCTTAGAAGAGCACATAAGCAAAACTCTCTTACATAAATTGTACTGTTTTCTTAAGTCAGTCTCCCAAGGCAATAGAGATAAAAGCAAAAATAAACAAATGAGACCTAATCAAATGTAAGCTTTTGTACAGCAAAGGAAACCATAAAGAAAACGAAAGGACAATGTACGGACTGGGAGAAAATATTTGCAAATGATGCGACGAACAAGGGCTTAATTTCCAAAATATACAAACAGCTCATACAACTCAATAATAAAAAATAAAGCAAACAATCCAACAACCCAATCGAAAATGGGAAGAAGACCTAAATAGACATTTCTCCAAAGAAGACACAGAGATGGCCAAAGGGCACATGAAAAGATGGTAACACTGCTGATTATCAGTGAAGTGCAAATTAAAACTACAATGAGGTATCACCTCACAGCAGTCAGATGGCCATCATCAAAAAGTCTACAAATAATAAAAGCTGGAGAGGGGGTGGAGAAAAGGGGAATGCTTTTACACTGTTAGTGGGAATGTAAATTGGTGCAGCCACTATGGAAATCTGAATCACTTTGCCATACACCAGAAACTAACATAACATTGTAAATCAACTATACTTCAATAAAAATTTTAAAAATTAAAAATAATAGAAAAGTCTAAAAAAATTAAATAAAATTAAGGTATTAGTATGTATTTGAAATCACTATTCCATTGGCAACCATTTGACTTTTTTTTTCTCCAGACTTTCCAATAATTTGCAAGCAGGCAATGCGTTTCATTAAATCAGTTCTTTCTTTGAAAAAATAAAATGTTTCCTGTTGCCTGAACCATTATCTTGAATGAAATCACAAATAGGGAATAGTGAAATTCTCCCAAGACCGGCTTTGGAAGACTGTGTGAAATCTTCCATTACCTTCATCTCAATATTACATTTCCTTCTTTCCACTGTGTTCTTGAAAAATATCTTTCTTCTGCACGGATTATTAAAATGAGAGGAGAGGGCTTCCCTGGTGGCGCAGTGGTTGAGAATCTGCCTGCCAATGCAGGGGACACGGGTTCGAGCCCTGGTCCAGGAAGATCCCACATGCCACGGAGCAACTAGGCCCGTGAGCCACAATTACTGAGCCTGCGCGTCTGGAGCCTGTGCTCCGCAACAAGAGAAGTCGCGATGATGAGAGGCCGGCGCACCGTGATGAGGAGTGGCCCCCACTTGCTACAACTAGAGAAAGCCCTCGCGCAGAAACGAAGACCCAACACAGCCAAAAATAAATAAATAAATAAAAAATAAAGGAATTCCTTTAAAAAAAAAAAAATGAGAGGAGAAAAAATACTATTCTGAGCATGAACTTGACACACATCAGCAGTAAAAGCTTTAAAACATCGGTGGAACAGGTAGAGTATGGGGAGTGAAGACTTTAAAGTTGAGAGTGTTTCCATTTTGCAGAGACAAAGAATTTAATTAATCATTGAATCTCTTGTTCTTTTGTTTTGAAAAATCATGAAATTGGACAGTACTTGGATATTTTGTTTTCCCAGAATCCAATTCTATGGATACTTGTCCTTCCTTGATTTGACAATTTTTTAAGCCCATGTGGATAAAGTATGCCTGAAGCCCTGATTTCAAAGCCCGGGTGATGGATCTTTGACCCTGGCATAAATATTCAGGAAGGAGTTTCATCATCTTGGCCATCAGTATGATTCAAGTGTCCCTCTAATCAGAGCCCTTCCTTTGATTAGAATCTATAACATCTCTTTACTGGTATCAAAGGCTGTAAAACCTAGTAAATTTCGAACTCCCAGGACTACAATGTATCTATGTGGAGAGACTAAGTCTATGAATTAAGCCATGCCAAGATGAGCAAAGCCAAGACTAAGAGAAAAAGAGGCAGTCCTGAAAACACTGTTTGAATCCCTAGATCTAGGTATGCTAAGAGGGAATTTACACTGTATATTTTGCATGTAAACTTTCAATTTGTTTTTAGCTTAGGTTTAAACTAGGACTTGCAATATTGAAACTCCGTTAGTCCTAAAATAGATACATTCATTCATTGGGTAAAAATTCTGAAGCCCCTGTAAATAAATGATTTAGGGTGTAAAACTAAGTGTTCTGTTTAATAATACATGTGTCTGAGTTTTTTGCAGAGTTTTATAAACTTTATTGCTTCTCTAGGAAAGGTTTAGTTTTTAAAGCTATCAATTTAATCTGGTTTTCCTCTGGAAAACATTGCTTGGGCTTAGAAAGTTTGTGTGTAGTTTTGAGCCAGTTTTGCTCATAAGGAAATTATGAGCAGAGTTCAAAGAATCACTCAGAATGCAGCCTGTGTTTATTTGTAGTGAGAGGAGTCTGAGAGCAAAAACTGTAACTCCAGGTAGGGAGGACATAATATACAGTGCCACCATTGGCAGAAGCTGGTCTGTTCAAAATGGGGAGAGAGAAATTCATCATGAAGCTAGTTATCCAAAGTTAGTAATGTTACTCTCAGAACAGTTATATCTAACAGAAATTATATTACACTATACTATCAATCTGTTTTAATTTCTCTAAATGATTTGTAAAGTCTTGTTATATGTTGAGGCCTTGTCTTTCCCACGATTGAAGTAAAATATGAGAGAGTTCTGGGAAGATAAGCAGAAATGCAATGGAACTATTAACATAATGAGAGATACCAAAATTCCCAGTAACCAAAACCATCTTGAGTGAGCTCACAGGGAGAGTAAAGACATTTCACTAGATTCAGAACTCAGCCTGAGACAACAGATAATAATCAGGGTTTATGGGTAGATTGTTTTTTACTCCTCTGAATATCAAAGGAATATTTTTGAGGAGAGGAACTTAGCAAAATGACTTCCTAAAATAAAAATAGAGGCCACTACACTTTTACAAGACAGGTGAATTTTAAAATACTGATAAAACCAAATGTTGACAAGGATTCAGAGAAACTGGATCACTCATACATTGCTGGTGAGAATATATAATTGCACAGTCAATCTAATACAGTGTGCAGTATCTTATACAACTAAACATGCAACTATCATAGGACTCAGTAATTGCACCCTTGGGCATTATTTTGCAGAGAATTTATGTTCACACAAAAACCTGCATACAAGTATTCATAGTAGCTTTACTTGTAATAGCCGAAAACTAGAATCAGATATATGTCCTTCAATGGGATCATTAAACAAACTATGGTACGTACATCCAGTCTATGGAATACTACTCAGCAATAAATAAAACAAACTTTTGATATATTCAAAAAGTTGGATGAATATACAGAGAATTATACTGAATGAAAAATGTCATTCTCAAAAGGTTATATACAGTATTGTTCCATTTTATAGCATTTTTGAAATCTCAAATATTAAAAATATAGGATAGATTAGTGGTTGCCAGGGGTTAGGAACTGAGTGAGGATTAGGGGACTGTGGGTTGTCTTTACAGTACCCCCTAAGAGGGTACTAAGGTGTTGGAACTACTCAATATCTTGACTATGGTGATGGATATACAACCTACACAGGGTGATAAAACTGTGCAGAACATAGACACACACCCACACAAAGCATTAAGATAAAACTGGAAAATTTTGAATAAGATGGAATATATCAATATCAATGTTCTCCTTGTGATACTACACTATCATTGTGCAAAATGCTACCATTGGGAAAAACAAAGCAAAGTGTGTAAGAAATCTTTTGTATTATATCTTACAACTCCATGTGAATAAACAATTATCTCAAAAACAATGTCAACTAAAAAACAACAACAACAACAAAAAACCTATTTGGATCCTTAAAAAGAAAAACAGATAGGGGCTTGTGTTTGTCATATATGTAGTGACAGGAATGAAACTTCATTGTAAAATTATAGGCAGGTAAAGCTTTAAATACTAGAAATAAATTTTTAAGTCATTTTTAATCCTTTCTGGAACAAAAGAGCTTTTGACTTGAATGGAGCAGCTCATGACTTAAATAAATAATAAATTTTATTAAATCATACATCTTGTGATGTGTATTTACTTTTTTCCCCTAAGATTCTAAGCTTTTCCACTTCTGTTTTCAGGTAAATTCTTTAAAGAGGTCTATTTCATAACTAATAAGTCAGGAGAATAACTTGGATCTTTATATTTCTGGATCAATCACACACTATCAGAAACAGGCTAAATAACTGTTCTCACTTATTTGAAAAAATGCAATTAGCTGTTACTGTAAAAAAAAAATGTGCTACTAATTCAGCATATTTGTATTAAGACTGTTAAATTACTATGGTAAAATTTGGAGAACTCTCTTTTGACTCTTTTTAATTATCCAAGACTACTTTATAGAATAACAAAACAAGGAATGAAAGAAAACTCAATTTTTTTCCTTCTATTCCTTTCTGAGTTCCTTTTAATCTATTCTTTTCTCGTTTTTTCTTAAATATCTTTTAAAAATCAAAACTAAATTCAAAATATTCATATCAACTACTGCATTTTATGTTTTCTTAAATAATATCAATTGCACTTTCACCTTCTCCATGAATCCTTCTCTGATCATCTCGGTTAAAAGTAATACTTTCTTGCTTGGAATCTTTATAGTTTATACGCCAAATATCTTGTTTGGTACTAAAATTAAACATCTTTTATTATTAATCTTATATGTAGTGTCTGCCCTTAGGACAGGAATTAGGTCTAATTATTCCTTAGTTTCTTTAATTCACCACATTGCCCACTGATTTCTATTCAATAGGAGCACACTAAATAAATGTTGACCAGTATTGGACCAAAATTCATATCTAAAAATGTATGAAATCAAAACACGTACTTTCCTAAATAAAAAGCATATGAATATGTACATCACCTTCACACTATTCTACACACATATCAGATCTTTATGTTTAATACAAATAATCCATCTCCAGGCCACAAGGGCACAATTAATGAATATGCTCTGTAAACAGCACCCCAACTGGGGATTGAACTTTCCACATGGGCTATCAGAAATCTCTTTTCCTTCTCCAAAACTTCTGGAAGTAGATCGTACACTCTACATTTCAGGAGCGTCAAGGATACTTTCTTTTCCTAAAGTATACTACTCAAAAAGGGAAATATGGAAGAGAAAGGGAAATACTGTTCATAATGCTGTGTCTCAAGCTGAAAAAAATGGGGAATGATTTTGCATAGAGACCAATGTTTAAATTGTGACTAAGCTTTAAATGGTAGTGGCATTATAAACTAAAAGGATTTCTTGTGTATGATTCTGAGAGATATGAAGCAATATATATAATTTCCTCAGCAAAATGTTTTCTTGATGTGTTTCAAACAACTGACTTTTATCAGAAATTTTGATGCTCAGACCTTTAGTGAGTTTGGGACTGCCTATACTAAATTCCTAACAGAGTTTCATAATTAAAGATATGTAGAACTAGACAAAGGCCCGAATACATTTTAAAATATGACTACATGTTTTTAAAATAGTAATGCCAGCTATACAATGTTTCAGAAGAGAGCAACACCTACTAAGGAGAGTCTTCATTTTGACTTCCAAGTCTTGGCATAACTCTTTTACAGAGAGTGGTAATCACATACTTTACTATCCACTGAAGCTTCAGTGAGATTCAGTGGGGTAGAATTTTAGTTAAATATTCAGAGAGAGAGAAGAAAAAAAAACTACCATATGTCTCAGGATTTATATATCTCAAGGGATACCTGGGGTTGAAGTCTAAGACAACATGCTTCACTGGGAATCTGAAAATCTGAAGACACTGGAGAGGGAGAGAAGTAGATAGAGAGAAACTATTCATTGTTTTGGAATTATTAGTGCTTTCTAGAAAGATCTTGATCATTTTGTTTAACATCTTTATTGGAGTATAATTGCTTTACAATGTTGTGTTAGTTTCTGCTGTATAACAAAATGAATCAGCTATATGTATACATATATCCCCATATCTCCTCCCTCTTGCATCTCCCTCCCACCCTCCCTATCCCACCCCTCTAGGTGGTCACAAAGCACCGAGCTGATCTCCCTGTGCTATGCAGCTGCTTCCCACTAGCTATCTATTTTACATTTGGTAGTGTATATATGTCCATGCCACTCTCTCACTTCGTCCCAGCTTACCCTTCCCCCTCCCTGTCTTGATCATTTTTTAATGTCTCCCTCAGGTATGATTCCATGCAATTCCTCTGATTTCTTAAAGCCTCCTTCTGAACTGTCAGACACATTAATTTCCTCTTTAAAATCTATTTTTAGCCTTCACTTTTATTTAATCATGTCAGTTTTGTCCCTTGAACCCCAAAGTTGTTGGAGGGGGTCCCTAATCCATGACAATATAAAATGGAGTGAATGCCAGATAAGTCCCTCCTGGGTAAGTCACCTATTTTCACATGTTTATTGCCTTGTATGCTTTATTAGATCAAATCAATGTTTATGAAATGTTTCACACTGATGCCCCTCAATAAATGTTTAGTCTGATCATCCCTGGCACCGAAATTAATTAAAGGGGCTTTGTAAGAACTGTTTGCAAAATGTTTTGAAATGCTCAGATGATAGCTGTATAAAATGTATCACATTGATTTTTATTACCTGTTTAAAAATTTATATGGTAGCTATCACTTTAGAACTTAGACACTTTGACAAGGATACTATGTTTAGCAATAGCATAAAATAGACTGGAAGAAAAAGCATTCTATTTCCTAGGTCAGCCCATGCTCAGGGATAAGAAATTCTATGCAACTAGGTAAATGTGGATTAAAAGATGACTCGGAATTTATTTTTAATAGTAACACTCTTGTCCCTTATCCTTCTGTTTTTTTGGGTTTTTTTTACTCATCTTTACTCTCTACTTCCCCCCAACTTTTTTTTACAGTTACACTCAATATCACCAATTCACTTTGTTCTGACTCATACAACATCTCTGCCACCACTTCCTTGGTCCATCACTCTGATATTCATGTTCCTCTCTGAATCATGCCAGCTCTCCTCTCTCTTTCTGAAACATACGTTCTATTCTCCTGTTATACTTCCACATACCTGCTATTGCTTTCTTCACACATAATTATTGGGTGGGGGATTTATTTCAACTTAGAACATGATGATTTGAAGAATGAGGGTCTGTTCCATTTGCTAAGTGTACACATGGGCAGAAATTTCAGTGATTATGGAACATTTTCTGTAGATTTTCTAAAGACTATTCTAAGAAAAGTAATATATTCCAAGAATAGGTAAGTACTGTCTTCCTTCTGTAGGAATATAACTCAGAGAAGACAAAAGGACAAAAGTAAGCATAGCATAGTAATTCTGTTTTACATCAGTAATCTTACCACATATAATGAGCTCCATAAAATTTGGTTTTCTTTTCCATACACACTTATTGAATTTTTTTTAGTTTTATGGAATACTAAATTATTTTCCTGTGATCAGCACAGCAATCTCAGGGACTTCTAAGAAAAGTAATTTTTACTATTAGAGCACCTTCAATGACTTGATAAAATGACAAGATTTTCTCAAAGCCTTCCCAGAAACTAAATATTTTGAGATGATTTACATATCCTGTTTAGGCAGCATACGAAAAGCAAGAAATTAAATTGACTCCACTGGCTTTATTTTCTAATGGACATGGATTATTCACCCTATAAAGTACTATAAAGCAAAAAGCTTGCATAATATGTGTGTGTGTGTGTGTATGTGTATGTGTGTGTGTGTGTGTGTGTCTGCCAGAGATATCCTATTCTGACTTGATGATCATCTGTCCATATTCTATAGAGTATCATAAAAATTTTAAAATACTCTGGTGATTTATCCTACGTCAGTGAAACATCATTTATTTAGTTTATTGAAGATGAGTCTGCTCATATCTTAATATGCAACATGTTTCTGTCATATAAAAAAGTCATCAAAATTTATACTTAGGGTGAGAAAGCCGGAACATAGAGAAAATTTTCTTTAAAAAGCCTCAACTTGGTCAAAAAAGCACCCTGTTTGTATCTCTTCTTAGAAACTTGGAGGGAAGAAAAAGATGTCTGGGGTAACACATTTGCTAATGGTTGAGGAATTAAGCAAAGATTTCAGATAGTGATGTAAAAATTATCTTAATAGTTGAATTTGTTTCCTAGTTCATGTTCCACTGAAGACTATCATTTGTCCTTAACATGTTGAAAATTTATATAATTTCTTTCCAAGGTATGATCAGATATGGTCAATTTTGAATTTGTTTCTCCAATGAGATTAGTAATAAACAACACAACCCCTTCAAAGTAAATTTATTTACGAAACATAAGCCAAGCATTTTACACTAATTCTTGTCCACAGCTGTGATAATAACTATTATTGCCTTAGTTTTGATAAAGATTAGGAGTACTGCATGAGTCTATATCAATCTATATTACAGCACAAGTTTAAGGTAATTATGAAACCACTAGGGAAAATTAACTAGCAACACCTTAGTTGTGGCTGCAAAGAAAAGAGTAACTTTAGTTCTTTGTCTTAACTCTAGCATATATAGAAATGGATTTATGTTTCACCACTGGAGTTGCTAAAAAAAGGCCATATGAAGAAATTCAATCAGCCCCAGACTAACCCATACTAAAAAGCTGTGATTTATTTACACTTGACTTCAAGGTGAATTTTCACAAACACTTTAATAAACTTTTTAAAATATAGTATTTTTGCATTAGAAATTTGAATTAATTTTTATTTCTATTTTAGGAAAATAAAAGTGCTTGAACTTGAACTTTTCATTAATATCAGACACTATTTTATTATCATCATGAGATAGCTGTTACACAAAATTAAGCAATCAATTCATATGATGATATGAGTGATAACATCTATCCTGTACTAGACGATAAAAATCATTGAAGAATGAAGTCAATGATTCTTAAAACAGCAATTTACAGGTTTCTAAATTGCTTAGTCTATGGTGCTGTTTTTATTTTAATTTGTTTCTGCATCTCCAAAAGATGTGATAGCAATTAAATTGCACCCACACATAAAAACATGTAAGTAGAGGTTAGAGCTGTATTGTGAATTGAAGGAACTCTATTTTTTTACAAACTATTGACAGAGAAATCACATTTGCACGCCATGAATTCTGCATTCCAATCCATTTGTACCCACATATTTTGAAATTTTAGTTCACCCTGTTCAGTAATACTTTGCTTGAACCCAAGAAGCCAAAGGAGTCAAAATATCCATGTCTTTTAAAAAATTGTAATTGAACAATGATAACACCCTGAGCCCTCTACCAAATTATCAAGAGTTTATCAGCCACATTGTCAATAACTACACTGTGTTCACTTTACCAGTTTCTGCACTTCAGAATGAAAGGCACTTCTTCATGCTAAAATGAGTTAGGGATTATATTCTGTAAGAACCACTATGGGTGATGGAAGTCTAAGTGATCTCCTGCTGCTGGCCTTGGACCATGAAGCAGCTGAGAATACTAATAGCAACAAAGCAAGAGCAGTTTTTGCTAGTTTAAGATCATGCCAGTCTCTTCTGATGTAAACAGGAATTTGATGGATGCAATGATCTGTCTGCTCTCTACAAGCAGCACATAAAACTTATTTTAAATTGTTTATCCTCTTAGATTTCATCTGAAATGCAGGATGGGCTGTGACTGAATTGAAGATAATATTGGAATATGACTTTGAGGAACACAATTAAACTAGCACACAGCTTCTTTTCTCACTGTGTCTTTTTGCTTTCTATCTGTTACCATCCCCACAGAATTTACTGGAAGCAAAATGAAATTTTAAAAGAGAAAAATGAAAAGAAAAAATGATGCTCAAGGACGACCTACTGCTTCAAATCAGAGATGAAGGGAGAATATAGCAGTTTGGGTTGTAGAAGCAGCATTTAGGGACCCAACACAACTGCTGATTTTCACACCATATTCTATCAGTACGTACATGTCTGGGATGTGCAGTACCTTGCAGCAAGTGACTCTTCCACAGAGAAAAACTGTTTCAGATTCTCTCTTCTGTGGAGGCTTCCTCTCTAGAATTCACAAAATGCATTCTTGTTTCCCAGACTTAGCATTTATTTCTCTTCTGTTTTGCTACTGAATAATAGTTATGTATGGTTTGGCCTAGAAATGGCACCCCTGGAGTGAATCGTTGTATCAGTAACTAATGTGAAAAGCTGATTTGCAGATTTCCCTGTATCAAATGCTCGTTTCATGGCATTATCACAAAGCATTTCTTCCAGCATCAGAAGAACAGATGATTGACATATCTAGAGACTGAAGTGCTGAAATTGTTGTAAGGAAAGGTAAGAACTGGTCAATAAAACAATAAGTATTTCTCACTAATGCCTTCACATCTGTTTGATTAGCCAACCTGGCACCAGCTGAAAGCATCATGCTCACATGGCAACTGCCAAATATCAGGGACATAGCTTATCAGGGCCAAAACATGGGGCATAGTCATTTTAACAATCAGATTTGCCTCAGTGATAACCAAACCAATGTATATATGGAACTGCAGCTTTTTCTTGTATGTCCCTTTACAAAAGCAGAAAATATCCTTTGAGAAATCACTCCTCCCTACCTCTCTTTTTTATGATCCATCTCCCACTCATTAATGTATGCTTACCTCCACTGCTCTAAACCCTATTCTCTCAAACCCAATGTTCTCTCTCCATCTTATGAGCTCTTCCATTCCCAAACCATGTTCTGGATCTTGACTTCCCAACCTACCCAGTAGAAAAATCTCATTTCCAGTAGTCTTCCATTGGGAATGCTCTAATGAACCATTTAAATTATTAATGACAGATAAGTCTTAATGTGTTGCTCCTTCAAAGAACAAATATCCTATCTCAAAATAATAAAAAGGAAGAAAATAAAGATGCCGTATTTTAAGGCATATATTTTCTTTTATGCCCCTCAAATGTCACCACATCCTAAAGGAAGTGTGTTCTTCTCTCATTTGAAATAGCCCTCCCAAGAGGACTTTCTTAAAAGGAGTCTATGGCAATAACATGGATCCCAAGTGGATGAGGACAATTCCCCTGGGGGCCTATATTGTATTCTCTTAAGAATTGATTAAGGTATTTCATCTTTGCTTCTGGTAGAAGGAGATACATTATAACAGGATGACAGATATCTGCTTAAATTGAATTCTTTCTCTAGTGTAAGGCTGAATATCAAAGAATTTGCTTATAAGAGTGAATAGTACTGATTCAAACAAAAGCTTTTGTTTAGTTATATGCCTTTTTCCAGAATCCCCATTGGGATCATTTCTAGCAACTGCTATCTTTATGTGGTAGTGCAAAGAGATATCCATAAGATCACAGACTTATGGATAGACCTTTTTTAAAGCCCAGGTACTTCCCAATTAATCCTGATATATTAGACTAATGTTAGATGATGGTGGATGACAGACATCTACAACTTCTCTGTGTCGCCTCTGCATACCACATAAGAGATACTCCTTAAAACAAATCTCACTAAGATAGAGACTCATCAATACAAAAATCAGTTTAATGCACGCCATGAAAATGTTGTTCTCCCTCACTCTTAGGCAATGCTAAAAATGATACTGATACAGTTATAACCATAAACATAATATCTTATATTTGCATAGTGTTTTAGAGTTTTCAAAGAGGTTACGTATTTCTTATCTTATTTGATCCTCACAACGCCATGGCAGTTAAAAAACTGAATATATAAAAGTTAATGGGTTATATAATGGCATAAGTTTTGTAGAGCTAGTAAATTAGAGAATATTCTTAGCCTGAAAAATGTATCTTTGGGTTATAATTTAGCATTTTGTTGCACTTCTTATAGTCTCTTTCTTAGTATATGAAGAGAGACAAAAATATATAAATTTCATACTTGGTAAGCAAAACTAGGTCTAGAACCCAGATTTTCTGATTCCTTACTCAAGTACTCATTAGGGTCTCTATGTGCTTCATGCCAAGATACTCCAACTCTTAATTAAAATGAACAGTCCCCAGCATCAATTCGACATACAAAGCTGCCAATATGCCACTCTTTGATATGTGTGCCAAAACGTATCAATGACCGCTGATTTGAACATGTTGCCTCTTGAATTATCATAAAGTATTCATGGAGCTCTCACAGAGTTCAATGGCATTGTTTTAGGCCCTACTGAGGAAAGTGCACTTTTCCCTGCTAGGAATATTTCATAAAAATTGGTGACCATGAGGTAATAATTACAATATTTCCAGTTTTCATTAACATTGTATCTGTAATGGGAATAGGAGACTGTTAAGGCTAAAATCCGAAGGAGATAGTGAAGAAAACAGTGTATTGTTTACTATGTTTCTCAAATTAGATTCCTTCTTTATTATCATTTGTACTACATGAAGAATTCTAGCCATTTAGTTTTTTTCCCATAACCTAACACTGCTTTCTAAAACTACTCTGTCTGAAGAAATAAACATAATTTTCTAAATAACATCTATAATTTGTACAGATATTGAATAGTTCCACCCAAATTTACTTATATTTATGCTTTTCATGTTTAATATAAAGTTTGATGCTGGAAGTGAGGTATTATTGTAACAATTTTATAGATGAAGACAGAGGAATTAGAGAACTTGACCATCTCCCAACAGCTAGATAATGACAGAGAAAATCTTGAAAAATCAAGTCAATTCAAAAATTCATGTTTTCAAAAGGTTTTTGGAGATTTTACAGTATTTGAGCACATCTAGTGCTGACTTGAGATAATCCTTCCACTAGTAGAAAGCTACTGTAACTGAGGAATGTAAAACCAAGTGCCAGCCATGTCTAGTAACAAAATTAGAAAAACTACAGACATTGCTTATTGCTTTTTTTTTTTTTTCCTTACTCCCAAAGAAATGTGCACTGGATGATAATTATGCTTTTGGGCATATCTTCCAAGAAGTAAATTTGGCAATCTATTTCATGATGGGTTCTGTTAAAGAAACAATAACACTGATGGAGACAAAACTTCAGTATGGGTTCATCTAACTTCACTGGATACTTTGCATGTTTTCAGAAGTTCGTGTAACTAAAGGATTTGTTTTTACTTCAACACAGATTTCAAATTAATGGTCAGGTTTGTTTTTATTCCCTAACATTTATTAAGTAAAGTTTTATCATAAATTCTTTTTATGAAAACTGAAAGTAGGAGAATAATCCTCTTCCTATTCCTTATCAACTAGAGAACAGTCACATGGCCTATGCTCTGCCAACCATTTAGAGATTATCCATGACAACAGTGGCACTGGGATGGATGATGAGAATTCAGGAACAACTGAATCCAACAACAAGGCAACAAATAACAAATATCTGGTGGGGTTATTGCAATGGAAGAACATTAAGAAACACATTGTTGTAGCAGAATTTGGTTGATTTTTGCTCCTTGGTACCTGCTAAAGTCTGTTATCACAAACAAATGATTGCTTCTGATGTAAATTAATTTTTAGTTCAATGAAGTTAACTTCAGTAATTTGTTTATACTTTGCAACTGAGATTTCTGAAAAATTAAGGATTAGATGATAAAAAAAATGGTGTGTATACGCACACATACTTACTTTTATGTTTTGATATCATTATTTCACTGTCTAAAGCACACACAATAGGTGGTGAGAAATTTGTTTAGATTCACTCATTCTTCAATTGTAAAATATGTTTTCAGTGTGTCCTTGTCAATGCTGTTTTGGTTGAAAAGAATGGAAAACAATTTGAGTTAGCTGTTTTTGAACAGATCTGTAAAACAAAGGATTATCTTTGGGTAGAAGGAAAGACACTTATTCCACTAAAATAAGATAATGGGAAGCAAGAGTGGGGATAGATGTACTTATTTTTGAAAGGAAGAGGCAGATAGCTAAGGATGTTGATGATGCTGTGGCCCTTTATCTCATAGGGAATTCTTGATTGATAAGACAGAGCATTCGCGCTCTGGGCCTCTGCTTCTCTGCTTTGAACGTTAGAGACATGAAATGTGAAAAATGTCAAAGATCCCTGCTTTTACAGGAATAATGTAAAGTGTGACTTTGCTACTGTAGGTGGTAACATGACAAGCTTGATTATCTCCCTTTTTCTCTTGAGTCATCGATTTCTCTTCTTTTCCTGAATCATTCTCATCAGGAAAGAAACATGCAATACTATACCCATTTTATTTATTTTTTTTTAGAATTGGCAAAAATATTTTATTTAGAAATATTGGTAGCTAGAGGTAAATTTGATGGTCAGGAATAATGGTGTTTTAAAGGTTTTTTTTTTGTTTATTTTCACAGCTTATTGAGGTATAGTTGACATACAGTTAACTGCACATATTTAAATGTAGACGTCTCAGAAGGCCTAACTCCTGAAAACAGTGCTTGAGGATTTTGTTTGACCTTAGTGTCATCATCCTGTACTCCAATGGTCAAAACTGAGATCTAATGCCGAAAAGCTAAAGCATATAGAGCTAGATATCACTGAATCCAGTACATCTCCCTAAATTAAATCTCAAAATCCTAATACAAGTGTGTTTTCTTGTTATTTGGTCTCATTTACCATACAAACCCAGGTCAAATGTTCCTTCCAGGTAACCCTTTCTTGCTTTCCTCTCCTTGATCCTCTTTTCTATCCTCTATCACAAGACATACCCTACTACACAGTGATGTATTAGTTTGCAGGGTTCTCTGGTTTGGCTCTTAAAGATTAGGGACAGTGTCTGTACTTCCAATATGCAGTATAAGACATCATACAGGGTAAGTTTTAAAAAAATGTGTATTGAACTAAATTAGTCCTACCAGCTAATTATGGAGCAGCAAAAGAAATTTTCCTTAAGTAAGGGCCCAAGTGAGTTGTATCTGAATAAATGGATCATGGGGACTTTCAGGGCTGAAAGGAGCCCTAAAGGTCATTTGCCCAACAATCTTCCAATGCTTGAACTCCCTTTACAACATCTTATTTGAACAATTAATGATGAGCAGCTTATGACCTCTAGAATTAGTTTATTTCATCACCAGTATGCTCAGAGTCTAAAAGTTCTACCTTCAGGTTAGCAAAACTAATCCTCCTTTAGTTTCCACCCAGAGCAAACCTATTAATACCTTCTTTCATATGACAAGCATTCAAACATTTCAAGACAGTTCATGTTCCCTGCAACTTTTCTTCTTCAAGAAAAACATTCCCAGTCTTCCAAATATGGCTCACTAGTGTGGTTCTAACTTCTGTCTCCATTCTTCAGAAGTAGCCTGACCACTGAAGAATCAAGCAGGGCTATCACATCTCCCCTCCGTGTCCTTCATCTTATGTTTACACCAGTTCATAAAGCTTATGGCACAGTCACTATGAGATGGCTTCAGCATATTGTGAACAAAATCCCCTAAATCTCCTTTATAGAATCTGCTGCTAGGTTGAGCTCCTCTGCTCCCTACTTAAGGTCATGTAATTTGACTTTTTTTAGACTCAAGTGAAAACCAGTTTACTCCTGTTAGAGTAAACCCTGTTAGAGCTCTCCATTGTTCCAACCATGCCAAGACTTCTATGAAACCTAGGTCTGTCATCCATTGTGATTGCTACCCTTCCCTTATTTGTTTCATATCCAAACTGAAGGCTTGGTCTTCATCAGCTCATTCCAGAGCAATCATCAGATGGCCTAAGTGGAGTGGCCTTTCTTGAGGGCTGTCTCCTCAATCTTCACAAAGTATTATGTACTGAGCCACAGTAAGATGCCTTGACATACTGGGCTTAGGACATGGGGTTCACCACCCTCCTGAACAGCTAGAACAGGGCAGGAGAATTTTGGGGCCAGAGACTCAGCTTTCACTGTAACCACTCCCTGGACTGTGGCCTCCACAATCATCCCCAGAAGCTGCCATCTTGGGGAGGTGCACTGGTCCCTCTGGGCTGCCATCTTGAGAAGGCTGGCAGTTAGGATAGCTCACTGATGATGTGGGTGAGAATGGGGAGAATATATCAGCACACTGCTCAAGTTTCTGAGGAACAACAATTTAAATAACTTCTTACATAAAATTATTTGGGTCTATTTGCAACTAAGTGGGTATTTCTTAGCAAAACATCCCCAGATGCAAAAATCAGTCCCCTTCCCATTGTATGTTTTTTAAAAATTTTTTAAATTTTTCCATTCGGGGAAGCAAAATGACTACCTTTCCCAGTCCTCATGTTTATAGATGAGATCTGGAAGGTGAAAATGATTTGTGCCACAGGCATGTCACACCTTATAATATCTCTCACCCCCTCTCATGTGTCCTCCCTACTCACACTACTGAACACAAAAGACTGAGAGAAAGGGAAGTCTCATGAGAGAAAGACCCTAGATTCTGAGATCACTGCCTAGACAGGGTTGCCCACAATGTACATGATCAAGGAAATCTGAAATGGATTTACATGAACTAGAAATAAAATTCTTGGGTTACACTAACAAATTTGGGATTTGTTTATTCCAGCAGGACAATCCTGACTAACACATCCAGTATATACTTAGCAATGCCAGTCAACACTGTGTATCATGACTGGCGTTATAAATTTTCTCACTTAAATAGTAGATATTGTAAAAGAATGAACATCTTCTTTTTGAATAGCTCTTTTTGTCTTACCTCATCTCTCAAATAATATATCTTCCATTTTCATAAATAGGACATTAAAAAGACTTGTCTCAGTATTGGCTTTATTTGTATAATGAGAAGCCACTGAATTAGAGACTATTTTTATAAGAAGCATCCAGAATATCTTTTACACTATTAGGGAAATAGCTATGCACAAAATGCTTTTTAAGTTTTGGTTTCTCTCGCCTAAATACTTTATCAAAAACTAAAATTGTGTCCTGCTTTATATGACACAAGTTAAAAAGACAAGTCAGCATACCTAAATTTTAGTAAAAATATATTCAATAAATGTGATGTCCTAATGAAGTCACATTTTATATTACAGTTTAACAGAATAAAAAAAAACCTAAATAAAAGTGAATTAAAGTACATGGGAAAACAGTAAGTTTTAACATTTTAGCTATGGAACTACAGTATTTAGCATTTCAACATGAGAATCATGGTATTTATAAATGCAAGGAAATCACAAAAATGCTTTTTGAATGCTTTCAAATCTACTGGATTTCTGTAAGAGTATATGACTTATGAGATAAAGATATATAATTAATGGCATAAGAGATTGTAGACATTATGAATAAAAACTGACAAACCAATGAAAAAAATCACAGTCCATGATTCCAAAAAATAAAAATACAAAGAAAGATGGAATGAGGTAGAGTGGAGTAAAATCTAAGAGGAGTATGTTAATTAAAATTATGAGTTCCTCCAGTTAGTAAAGACTTGCCAACTTTTAAAACTTATCCAGATAGTGTCAAAAATTAAATTTACCTTTTCTTCATGAGGGTTATATTGTATATAGAAAATTTTCAGTCAATTTTGAATAATTTAATATCCAATTAATATGTGAATTAGCAAAATGTTACACTGAAAAAACTCCAGCGTTTATCATCTTTTAATATCTGTCCTCTGATATCAGCATGGATAACAAAAGCAATTAAGAAGAGAAGAAATGACGTGGTGATAGGAAAGAAAATTGTTGCACAAAGATAAAAGGAAACATAAGAAAATGATAAATACTAGTTATATATTATTTACTTTGGGAAATATACTACAATTGAGTCATAATCATATTTTCTACCTGGAGATGAAATACCAGTGTTAGAGAGATAAGAGATATAGACAAAAGACACCAAAAATCTCTTTGGCAATCATGTACAGAAGAACAAAGTTTGAGAAGTAGCAATGAGACTGAAAAAATAACATGCGTATTTGAGGTGTCTTTTATTTTCCCCAACAGGAGAAACTTTGACACTACAAATTGTTTGGTTTTCTTGAAGGACAAAAGCACAAAAGGGTAGTAAAGGCTGAAGAAATAAGAAATTCTGGGAGATGTGTGGTGCTAATGGTAAAAACTATAACGACTTTACAATTTTACTAATTAACCTAGTTTTACCAATTTTTTAAACCATCAAAACTATATTAATAAGATTACCTACATCAGTAAGCAAGTGCTCATTCCCAACATTGACTGGAGACACTAGAAACTACAGAACACTTCTAGATAAATGCTACATAACTTTCACTGAAATTTTCCTTGATTTTTCAGCCAGATGAAAAGTAAAAATAATGGTTAGATGGCGAATTGAGCATCGAAGATACAAGAACACCATTAGAATGATTCTGCTAAGTTAGTAGGACTTCTCGTATCTCAGTTTATTATACAGTGTGTTGAAAGAAGTTTAAACATCAGTCTCAGCATTTCATTGTCGATGTCAAATGGTAAGTTTATATAACCAAACAGCTGTTCCATATGACAGTGACCTGCCCCAGAAACACACAGCCCCAAAATTGCATTCTGCAATTTGAGGCTTGAAAAACTATTAAAATAGGTGTTGACAATTTCATTTTTGCTTATAGTACTTATTGCTGTCTCTCTGTCATTTTTTTCCCCAGCTACTTTAATTCACTTTAAGTTTTCCTGATTATATTAAAATGTAATATAAAATGTGACTTTATTAGAACACCACATATACTGAATAAGTTTTTTGCTATACTTTAGTTATGTCAATTGTCTCTTCATTAACTTTTTGTGTCTTGTAAAGCAGGACACAATTTTACTTTTTGATAAAGTGTTTGGGGAAGAAAAATCCAAAATGTAGAAAGTATTTTGTGCATATGTTAAAAACTTGTATATTAAACATTCTGATTATTTTAGCTATTTTCATAATAGTATAGCTATTCATAGGTATTCTGGATGCCCCTTATAAAAAAAGCCTTTAAATTGGTGGCTTCTCATTATACAAATAAAGCCAGTACTGAGACAAGTCTCTGTAATTTTGTATTTATTAAAATGGAAGGTATATTATAAAAAAGAATAATTTTAATTGCACTTCTGATATATATATTGCACAATTTGAACAAGGAATTCAAAGACACTTTACGTGTTCAGTTACATGCAGGTATTCAAAGCCTAGCACCTAATCTGGGATTTCCACATGGAACACTGTAATATCTATTTGTTATTTCATAATAAAAAATAAAAGTTGTCACAAGACCTAAAATACTCAAGTCCATGTGAATTGTGTATTTTCTGTTTTAGTCAGATCTACAAGGGGAGGCTGGATAAAAATGCCCTTGTTTTACAAAGAATCAAAATAAAAGAGTCAGGTGTATCAAATGTTCAGTGACAGCAAGCTAGGAGAGTCATCATCCATCTCACAGTTAAGACAGCCTCATGAACAGGAGGGGAGGTGGAAGAGGAGTGGGAATGGAGGAGGGGAGAAAGAATATCTGTGTGCAGAGTCTTCATGTTATTGATTAAGATTCCATCCAAGAGACATGGGTGGGTGATGCCAAAGTTTATCCCAGTTACTCTCCTTTATCTAAGATTTTGTCACTGACCAACTCTCCACAAGAACATCCACTTTTTCCCAGCTATGTTAGTATTTTTACTGACATATTTTTACTAACAATTAAGTCACATAGGCCTGGAAAGTAGGTCAATGATCTGCACACTTCTGCTCTGCTCTACTGTTCATTTCATTGTTAATCTCTCAAAGAGCTATTATTTTGAAATAAAATTATTGAGTGAGACCTAACTATAGTCTCAAGTAGCAATATTTTTGTCAATGTGCTAAATATTTCTCATACAACATAAGTTTTATATATAATCATATACATAACACACAGGATTATAATATTATATATAATTTTATATATATATAGTGATAATATATAGGATCTCTTTAAATCCAGTGTACTGGAAGAAAATCCATTGCTTAAATGATTAATTAGAACAAACTGTGTGTCTCACTTTGGTTCACAGGTCTGTGAATTCTAGTAAAATGACCAAGTATGTCTTCATTAACTTGACCAATGAACAAATGTAAATTACTATAATCAAATGGAATTTATTAAATATACTGTCTTCTCGTTACGTATCATGAAAGAAAATTCTCACCATTTTTATCAAGAATTCTTGTATGAAGAACCCTGGATGTTTTGTCTCTTCATTAGAAAATCAAATGACAAAGCAGAAAATGAAAAAAAATCCTACATATTAATTATAACTTCATACTTAACACATCTACTAAAATCATTTTCTTTGTGTGGTGTAAGAATGATTATGATTGTGATAAACCACAAACATAAAATTCCAAAGCTTACTCTGTCAAAGCAAATTCCCCATATTCTCTGTCAAGTTTAGTCCTGTTGAGATATTAACTGTTAAACTCTATTTCTAATTTGGCTGGAAGCACTACCGTGACTCTCAATGTTTGTGCTTGCTTAAATATGGTTAGTTGAAGTTGAAACCTGTGCCTATGGCTGACAGCAATTTTAACTATAGTAGTCAACTGCTTCCTAAATCCTAAAACCCAGGATCAGATTAACCCTATATTTTTCAAAAACAAAAACAAATTCACTAAGCAGAGGCAGAGAGAAGTTAGTAATCTCATGTGCATATGTTGCCTATACCTCTTCAGAGGTTACCACATCTAGAGCTTTCTGAAAGGCAGTCTAGAAGGGAGGATTTAGAATATATAATCCATATATTAGATCATGCAAAAGAAGTATTTTTCTTGAAATTTTAATCCAAAAAATCAAATATACCTTTCCCATATGGTCTGTGAACTAGATTCTTGCTTGTCAAAGCATGGTTCATGGAATATCAGTGGCAGCACCACATGCACGCTCCTTAAAAAGACAGAATCTCAGGTCCTATCCCACACAGACTGAGTTACATTCTGCTTTTATCAAATTCATATATGTACAATGAATTTTGAGAAGCACTGGTCTAGATTAACTTCAACAAAAATATAAACTATACTGTATATGAGTTTCTTAGAAATTTGTGTTAACAGTGCATTTATTTCAACAAATTTAGGAATTATGTTTGCATATTCTTTCCTAGTTAAAAGCTTAGGTTCAGTTTAATATGATAATTCGAATGTTTGTACTAAGCAAAACACAACACGCATTCAAGCTAAGCATTATTCACATTACATTTTAAACACAAATGTATTTCAAAGCAAATTAATCTACACATTTTGAACTAATTTACACATATTTTTTAAAGCACACTTTTGATGTCTATAAACTTTTAAGAGTTTTGTGTGTGTTTCTGTGTGTGTCTTTGTTCACACCAGAAACTTCACAATATTATGTATAGATCCTGAAATGTAAAACTAAAGTTTTAAAGTGTATTTAACTTAGAAAACTATGATTTATAATTCCAGTCAAAATTAACATTACTTAAAATAATTTATTGCACCAAAGCTCCAAGATAAAGAAAAATCCATTTAAAGCAATCTATTTGCTATTTTTAACTCTATGCAGCAAAATATAGTGATAGGCTTTGATTATGCAATTTGAAGTAAAATGTTAAAACTACAGTGACATATGTGGGTGAATGCTTAATTTTCCCTTATATTACTTCTCAAGTAATTTGCAAATATTAAGGCTAAAAATGGGACCTTCTTTATAGGTATGCTGTTTAGATGTAGGCAAAAGATTGATACTAACATCCTAAAAAGAAAAAAAAAAAATCTCCAAAAAGTATAATAACTGCCAAATATCTGAGCAAAAAGTAGAGAAGAGAAAGGAAGAGACAATTAGTGGGGTGCACAAAATCTGAGAGAAGGCTTAAATTATATAATCAGATCTATCATATTTCCCATAAATGAGTAAGAGAGTTGCATTAGCTTCCTTTGTAAATGAGTCAGGAATTGGCCAGGCACACTACTCATTTGTCTCTTTCACTAACATATTTGTCTTCTTTCTCCCTAAATCAAATGAGTGATCAATATGATGTAGCTATGGGGATACTGACTTGGTTTTCCTATGGTCTCAGAGAATGAGCCTTACTGATATTTTTGGTCATATAACTCTTACTTAAAATAATACTACTGAAGATGATAATCTATCATACCATTTCAAGTACATGATAATTCTATTAAAAACAGATTTTAATGAGAGTTGCTGCCTCTCTAAATCACCAATACACTCTCCAAAGTTATTAAAACTTTACTGTGCGAGAAAACAATGCATTTTCCTATTAAATTCATCACTAAATAACCAGAGAACTCTATTCTTTATGTTATGCTTAAAGTTAAACAGATGTGAATTGGGCAAATTATATCCACTGTCTTTTCTGCAAGCACAGCCAACTTTCAGGTCTGTAATGGATATATCTCTTATTGTTTTCATTCCTTCCTTTTCCTTTCCCTCCCTTCCTCCCCTCCTCCCCTTTTCTTTCCTTTCTTTTTCACTTAGGGCATAAACTTAGTGTCAAATCCCAGTCAAGGAGTTATCAAGAACAAACAAAGATCCAAATTTTTGAAAACCTGGGATCAAGAATTATGCCTTTGCTTTTTTATCTCTTCAGTGTCTAGCACCATGCTTGTGAATGGCAAGGCCTTAATATGCTGACCTGAGCTCATTTTCAGACCAAACAGTTATGCATGGAATTGACAAAAATGTTTTTGCGAGCTAGAATCTCATTTTTTCTTTAAAGTTCTTTTTTTTTTTTTTCCCATAGTAGTCCATACACCTACAGCCTGAATTTCTAATTTCTGACAATGCAACAGAGTGCCCTAATGAGACTTCCCTGTCATATGTGAAGCCTCATCTAGCCCTGGGATCTCTCAAAGAGATAGCTCAAGGTCATGCAGAAGCAGAAGCCAAAATTGGTCTGTAAGAAACTAAATCTTTGGATAGAGCTGCAGTTTCTTAAGGTCAATCCTTACCTTACACCAAGCTGAAGCCTGGGGCCATCAGACTGTGTTAAGCTTGGGTAACAACACAGGTAGTAAGAATACTGACCTTAACAAAGTGTACCCTCTAGGGGAAAGACAGCCCTTGAAATATGCAGTTTTTGCATATTCCAGCTTCATACCACCCAGTTACTTCTCAAGTGTAACAAAGGATACTTCACGATCTAATTCTAATTCAGAATCACCAGTTTTTGACCACTATCATTCCCCTGAAATCTGTTCAACTTCTGGGAATATGAGATCAAAAGCCAAGCTTTTTAGAATCTTTACATAACTCATATACTCAAGTATTTTACATTGTAGCTCCAAAGAGTCCCTATTAGTCCTGCCTAAGGAACTTGAATATTGGCAACTTGCCTGGTAAAATCTGTGAACATATTAACACCTTGACTGGTCCTGACCTCCTGACCCATTCCTTTAAACTAATTTAGTAATTTCCTACGGAGTACAACTCTGAAATTAGATGTAAATCCTAAAATATCTTTGTCCAGGCTACCTTAAAGAAACAAAAAGAGTATTTGATACAGTTAAATTTAACTGTTATTGTTTAGAAATTTTAGTGCATTACATTTTGAAGAAAAATTATCTCATAAAGGAGCTTGGCTGAGATCTGATGGAATTCTATTCCAATCAAACTACATACATAATTGAAGACAACTGTTACCAAATAAATCCCTAATATAGTTTGAGGAAAGAAGAAATACTTTTAAGGGGCAGTAGAGGGTAGATATGGCCGTTTTTTATGAAAACAATTTAAATCACTGGTTGGGTGGGAAACAGAGGTTTGAAGGTGACTTACTGTTCACTACATACTCTATTGAAACTTTGATGTTTGTACTATTAAATTAAAAAAAAAACAAAAAACAAATTAGGCATTAGGACTTTCAAGTGGTCAAAATCAACTTCAGAGAGAGAAATAATACTCTCTTGAAAGATAGAGAAATTACAGAAAAGCACCGCTAAAGAATTTTTCTTGGCTATATTAAGTCACTATTCTCAAACCATTTCAAATAGCGATAGGATATTGGGGACTAAAACAAAAATTACTTATCAAAGGACTCAGCAATTCTTCCTAAGGAAGATAATAGGATGGAGTGAGGAAGAAATAAAAAAAGAAAACAAGATACTGCTTTTTTTTTATCTCAAGAAAAAGCAGTATCATTTCTTTCTCTTCTTCCAAGAAGCACGAAAAAGAAGACTGCAGTGAAAGTGTTTGAAGAGGCAAAAGAGGTGATTTTTTGTGCATAATCCCTTTGCCTTTGCAAAGGCAAAGGGATTAAGTTACCAGTGATGGAAACAAGAAGAAACTATATAAAAATACTATAAAAACAGTAACAAGCAGTCACTAAGAAATTTGATGCAAAAAGTCTAAATGTTGAAAACAAAATGAAAATCTTTATTTTAAGTTAAAAGAAAGAAAAATATGTTTACTTCCATGGCAATGGCCTGTATTTATATCAAAGAGAAGACCCAGAGTTTCTGGAGCAGTCTAACTTGTATGGTGGCTTGGAAGTCAGACTGCCTAGTTCTGAATGCAAATTTTGGGTCATATCAGCTAAGCAAACTTGGTTAAGATATATACTCCTTCCCCTTCCTCTCTATCCCTCTTGGGACTCTTTTTTAAAAGTTGAGTTTATAAGACAAAATAACAGTCATGCTATTAAAAGAAAAAATAACAGAATTATAGTCATATTCACATGTGTAGCCTTGCATAAACACTCATCAATCTACCAGTTTTTCCTCTTCAGGAATTAATATGCAAAAATAAAGCACAAGAAGTTTGGGGATTCCTTAGTTTTAAGATTCACTGCTCCAACTTAGCATTTCAAAGTGAGGCCTATTTAACAAACCTCCAGTTACCTAAACACAATTAAAACTCATAATCACTGATCAAAAATTAACATAGTTTGTATGAGAACATCACACAACACATCAGACCTCTCTAGGAGCATCACCCGCAGAGCTGTTAATGAACAGGCATCCGAGAACATGCCTTGACCTTGTTTCTCTAGATAGAGGTGAAAGAGTGTAACACAAAGAGGACAGAAGGAAAGTTAACCAAAGCAAGCTGGATTCAGAAAAGTTTTATATGTAAATGCAACTTTCCAACAAAGAATGGATGATGCAATAACCATATAAAGGGAGCCATATTTGTGATTCAAATAGACAGCTAAACAAGTCCTAACTCATGGCAGAAGTACACAGAGGCAATAGCAACCATTCAGGTATGCGTGTCTAGTTCCTTAGACTGTTACGTATTATAGCTGCAGGCAAGGCAGTTTAATGGTCAAGAGCAACAAACATGATACTATGACCTTAGTACCTTGCAAATAACACAGATTTCAGACTGTGTTACTAATATAATACAATCACAAACTCTGACAACTTAAACAGTGTCTATTTTCTATTTTTCTTTATGGAAGAAGAATTTGATTCTATTATCCTAATATTTAAATTTAAATAATCTACATTTTGGAAGTTATAAGAGGAAAAGCAAGTAAATACTTGAATATAAAAGATAAAAGAAATTCAAAAGACCAGAATATCATCCACAAACACACATACTAAAAATAAAGCAATTTTTATATAACAATGAATGTATCAATGGACAGACCCAATACTCAGGGCACTTCTTTTCTATTTAACGGAAAAGTCGTTCTTGGGACATAGAATGTTAAAATATCTTCTCTTTACTATTCCTCATTTGATATAAATTACCACCACCTTAGTTCAGAGAACCACGATTTTGAACAAACTATGAACTTTTCTCCTTATATTCACTGAATGCCAGTAATAGTAGACAGGAAATGTTATGCCATGTGTTTCTGTTAATTAAGCTCCTTTGCTTGTAAGCCATTTAAAGAATGGAAGAGAAATCTCAATTCAAGAGCCTCTAGATATTAACTCATGGTTAAATCATTTCTATTACGCTCATAAATATGATTTTTAATTTTCAAGAGCTCTTTTATTTAAGCAAAGGTTCATATATAATAGATTCTCTCTTGATATTGATACCCAAATGAGGGCACAGAGAATTCTGCCAAAATTACATATTTTTTTTAGCAAGGCTGGACCTAAATGCCATTATCCCAATTCACAAATGGGTGTAAGATTAATTGGCATTATTACTGAATACTTGGGCATGCTGGAATCCAAGTTTTTATAATTCCGAGTTCCACTGATTACTAAGCTTATTACATTTCCCTGGTGGAAAACTGTGCACTCTTGTATATTTGTATTAAATGAAGAGCCACTCACTCTTCGGTCTCTTTTTCCTTCACCGGGAGGTATAGTAGGGTTCTTGGGGTAACACTGTGGATTTTGGTACATATAAAACAAACAAGTGTTACCTTCTTTGTGTCCCAGCTTAGTCTGAAGTGACTCAGGGAAACTGTGCCTCTGGATGGCCACAGTAAAGTTAAACCAGAGATTAATCTGAAACATAGTCACTGAGACATTTACCCCAAAATATTAACTGGATGCCTTCTGTGGACCTAGCTCTATACTAGGCAATGTTGTTTGGTCTGAGTACTCTTTTCATAATGTCTACATGACAGAAATTAGTGCCAGGTTGTGGATTGCACTGGGACCACATATATCTGAAAAACTAAGAACCCCAGAGTTTCAGTTGAGTTTTAAAAAGACAGCAGAGGCTAATGGAATAAAATATCTTTTAAAAGAGTCAGTATTGCTTAGTAGTTAAACAATCTGTGGATTAGACAGCCTGAATTTGCAACATGACTCTGCCACATATAATCTTGGATAATCTACTCAATCTCTCTATGTATAACTTTCTTGCAAAAAGAATAATAAAGCCAATGTGTATACTAAAGTTAGTGTATGTGACACACTTCCCACTGGGGTTGGCAAATGATAAGTATTTAATAAATATTAACCACTATGATTCTGTTCTAGGTGATGGGACTTGGAGAATGAGAATTAGCATAGACACAGGAGCAAAACAAGTACAGTCCAAGCAGTGGACAGAGTATGATTAAAGGCTTAGAATAAAGACATTATTTACACAGCCTTCATCCCCTGTATGATCTGGTTTCTACCCACCTCTCTAAACTTTCACACCATCTCAAATACATTCATTGTAATTTAACTACATTGGCATTCATTCTGTTGAACATGCTCAGATTCTCCTCATCTCCAGACTGTCACACATATTCTCTTCACCTTTCATCTGCCTAAATCTTGCTTACTCTTCAGATTTTAATTTAAGGTCTCTTCTTCATGAAAGCCTTTGCTGAAACATGCATTAGCCCCAATTACAGTAGCTTCTATTCATTTAAAATCTCATTGAATTCTGAAAAACAAAAACGCAATAATTTACCTCTGTATTAAAAAATATTTCAGTTCTCCTGCTGAACTTTGAATCCCACAGGAACAAGAACTGTATCTTTCTTGTGTACCAGTATAGCCCAAGAGCCTAAAATAACACCCAACATAGTAAAGAGTCAGTGTATTTTGCTGGTACATAAAAGAGTGAATAAATGAGCATGCAATAAGTTCTACATCTTTTCAGAAGTAGTTTGGAGACTAACTTAGATGAAAGAAAATGTTTAGGTTAGAAAATAAGATAATATCAGTTACTTAAGATGAAGTCAGCTGGGGACTTCCCTGGTGGTGCTGTGGTTAAGAATACGCCTGCCAATGCAGAGGACATGGGTTCAACCCCTGGGAAGATCCCACATGCAGTGGAGCAACTGAGCCTGTGCGCCACAACTACTGAGCCTGTGGTCTAGAGCCCGCACACCACAACTACTGAGCCCGCATGCTGCAACTACTGAAGCCCACGCTCCTAGAACCTGTGCTCCACAACAAGAGAAGCCACCACAGTGAGTAGCCCCCGCTTGCAGCAACTAGAGAAAGCGCACACGCAGCAATGAAGACCCAACGCAGCTGAAAATAAATTTTAAAAAAAGATGAAGTCAGTTGATGGAGAGCTTTCATTATCAGTCTAACTTGTTTGCATCCAAAAGGAAGTAAAGATTTTAAGTTTTGTATTTTTTTTTATTAGCATTTGATTCACGTTCATTTGTGTAATACTGGTCACATACTTTTCAGGAAAGTTTTGTAGGAAGAGGTAAAGATTGAATACCAAATAGGGTGCTCTTACAAAGAGGCACATGAAGTGATAAATGACCTAAACAAAATAAGTGTGAATTAGAATTTGAATTCTGCAATTTCCAAGAGAGTACATTTTTTTTAAATATGAGAAAAATCAGAATTTTATTGTATGCCCTTAGACTTATTTCATGGATTGTCTTTTTGTTTTTTGTTTTTTTAATTTGGAGTGACATATGGGTTGCAGTTGTGGGGACACTGGTAAGACTTTAAAGCCTTGCTTCTCAACATGTGGCCCAGTCTCAATAGCATGAACAAACCTACAGGTTTCTTAGAAATGAAGAATTCCAGGACCCACCCAGAACTCTTGAACTGAAATCTACATGTCGCCAAGATTTTCAGATCATTTATATGCACAATTAACTATGAGAAGTACTACTTTAAGTGTCTTAGTCTGGCCATAGTTAATGCTACCCTGAGATAGTGAGTGAACACCAAATACTGAAAGAGAAGAATTAATAGATCTTGAAAACTAATTACATTCAGAGATGAAATAAAGGTAACTGTCATTGATTTTAACATTTCAATACTAACAACTGATAAAATGACAGTGTATTTTAACAACAACAAAATAGGGTACACTTTGGATTGCAAGCTACTCATGTGAAGACAGACTACAGAAATTTTAAAGCTGTTTCTGCAATGATATCTGGGCTCAAGATGCAAATTCCAATGTAAAGATGAAGCTTCAGATTGTTTCAACTGCCAGATCAATTGGCAATTCCTGTTTTATATCTGTAAACAAGGATCTTACCAAATCTTTCCATTCTTGAAAACATCCGGTTATTCTTTAGAAGGTGGAGTCAGTATTTTCAGATTAAATAATTTCCAACCACATGACCCTCTGTGCTGAACTTATAGGTACTAATATAATCTTATTTTTTTCCCAAATACCGGCTCTCCCTCAGGGCCTAGTTCAAAGCTCACATCTCACCTACGAAGGGACTGGGACTTCTCCAACTCAAGATGACCTAGATATCATTTATGCCTTATCAAAGAGAATAAATTTAATGGTTTCAAAACAAAAATCTATGTAAACTATTTTTTATTTCCTCTCTTAACACACTGTTATATGTTTCCATTTTACAGGCTCTTATTTCCTTATTGGCTCATATTAACTAAACACCTATTTTATCAAATCTTTACTGATTCCATCATTTAGAAACACAAGGTTGGCATTAAAGATACAGAGAGGAGAAATCAATCGTATCTGTCTTTTAACATGTTCAGAGGCTTAGGACAAAGACATAATAAATCATCAATTTTATTAAAATATGATGGCTGTGAGAAAGTTACACAAGCTACAATTTATGTATATCCAGCATCTCTGGAGAAACAGGGAGAGAACTTAAAATTATCTGGGGAATATAGATCATAGTCCATACCTTGTGCTTTTTACTTTCCTAAATATTCCTCTCTATCCTCACATACTTTTTTTTTTTTTTGCTGGAACAGAAATGTAGTAGACACTAATTAAATATTTTTGAGTAACTGACAACCAAATCATATCCATGTGTTCTATTAAGAACACAAAAATAAAATTAGTAAGATTTTCTTTTTGAGAAACATTATTTGTAAAACTAAAAGCATGTTTTACTATTTGCTCTATTACTTATTGCATCAAAAAACAATGACTCAGGTAGGATAATTTAATATCTTAATTCTCAGAACCTGGAAATAGATAAACAGTTGCATGAAAATGTGCTACTTTGTTTAAAGCAGATAACTTACCTGAATCTTACTCTACTGGCAGCTATTTCTTTTGTACTTAGTTTTTAGCACTGTATTTTTTTTTTTAAAGTAAATGTCTTTCTCTTTAAATTCATCAAGCTGAGTCTCAAATGGTTTAGAATAAAGAGAGGTTGATCACAGACAGGACAGCTGAACAAAAACAGAACCTTCCCCAAATTCTATAATCTTCTCTTGGGCTGAGTAGAAAAGTTAGAATAGCCTCAGGCCAGCCACTCATTCAGAAATTACCCTTTGCAAAGATAAATTCGAACAAGAAATCTTTTACTTCCTTGATATTCCTAGGAATTCTCACCCTTCCCCCATCCTCCTATCTACAGCAGATCCCAGTAACCACCTCAAATATTTTCCCCAAATCCAAGCCTCATCCAAATCTAGACTTCTTCAGACTACAGTCAATCGGGCATTCCACATCCATAGATTCAACCAACCACAGTTTGAAAACATTAAAAAAAAAAAAAAAATTCCAGAAAGTTCTCAAAAGCAACACTTGAATTTGCCATGTGCCTGCAATTATTTACAAAGCATCTACATTGTATTTACAACTGTTTACATAGTATTTACAGTGTATTAGGTAATATAAGTAATCTAGAGATGATTTAAGGTATACAGGAGGATGTGTGTAGCTTATATGCAGATACTATGTCATTCTATATAAGGGACTTGAGAATCTGTGGATTTTGGCATCCACAGGGGTCCTGTAAACAATCCCTTGTGGATACTGAGGGACAACTGTATTACTAAAGGAGTAAGGATAAGCTCCTCTAAGGTTGAAATGATGATACTGAAGGATGACTCGAGGCACTAAAAACCTGATCCTTTCTCACCTCATCTACCTTAGCCCTTCCATTCACGGGCTGTTTCCTTGCTTCCTCTTTTGTCATCCTGAGTTTGTTAGTGAAGATGAATGGAAGAGGTGGAGCAAAAAGAACATTGCTCAATCATCTGTTTCTCAAGCCCAAAATATAGAAACATTTTGTAATGTAAGGTTGTGATGGGGTCCCATTTTAAAAGTCTGATTGTGAGTACCAAAGACTTCATTTAATTTTAATTTATTACTGGTTGGTTTGTTCCCAGTGAATTGAAGGTTCTTGCTTTGTTGCGAAAGGATTTGGAGACGAAGCAGGGACGTTAAGAAAGTAAAGTGAGAATTTATTTAACTAAAGAACATGCTGCTCTCAGTGGGAGAACAGGCAGACAGGTGAGGAGCTGCGGCCCTGGGTTTCTTTGGCAAGCTGGTTATGAGGGGCATACAAATGAAGGGGCAGAATATTCACTGTGGAAGGAGGAGTTTGGGGGTCATATTCCCTGATTTTCATCCCAGCTCCATCTTCCCAAGGGGAGGAGGGACTTTTGTCCTTACTTAGCTTAGATCAGAAGTGACATGGTGTCAGTGCATGATGGGTACTTCTTATCTGTAAGGCTAATTTTATTGTAATGAGAGCACAGTGAGCAACAGGTTACATTCGGATGTAGGAGATTCCCGTCTTTCCCCATCTTTGTTTGTCTGCTTCCAGGACACTTATCACCCAAAAGATGTGGTTTTCTGTCAGTCTGGAGGTTCCTGCTTTTCTTTGTCTGCCCGGGGACCCCCCGCTGTTTACAAGATGCAAGATTTCTGCCACCTGGCCCCTTCCACCATTTCTCTGCTCATATCTAGCTACCTGCCTGCTGTAACAGGTTCAGAATGCCCATGCCCACGCCAGGGTATTTTAGGGTAATGGGTACTCTTACCATGGGAAATTAAGCAAAGTGATAGTTCTGATGGTTAAGGTGAAGCATACCTTTTTTTCCTCTATTTTATATTTTACAACTTCTCTAAGAGTAAAGGGATAGCTTATTTAAATTTAGTGGGATCCCCAGAGATAAATGAAATTTAAGCTTCAGTTTTTATAAAAGGCAAGAAATGTTTCCAGTTGGTGCATCTGAGCAAATGCTAACATTAACTCAGAACCTATGCTGCAGATACATAAATTTTAATTGGTACTCTTTTATCTATTTGTTGTAGAAATTCTTTCAGTAAATTTTAGATTTCCAGCAAAGTTTGAACTTCCATTTCGGCACATTTGGCACATTTCAGTTTTTTGTTTGTTTCTTGGTGGTTACTGGATATATTTCCAGGGAGTCCTCTACATCCTGCTCACACTTACAAGTTTCTTCCTTCAGAGAGTTGCAAATCAGTCTCATAGGGTTAGAGGCCTCTCCCATGGCAACAGTAGCTTTAGTGGGACTAAGGATCCTCAACTGAAATCAGGTTTGAATATCCCCTCCCCTTAGCTGTGTCACTAGGGTACACGGGTGTTTTCCCCTATATCCTGGAGTACAAGGATATTTTTGCAATATAGGCAAAGGCATTTTTAAAAGTTGTAGTGAACCATCTGTTTCAGGAGTGTGGCCCTCAGCGTGCTACACAGTGACTACTCTTCCTCCACATGGGAAACCACTGACTGGCCTGCACATTGCACAGGGTATCAGTCTCTCCCTTAAGCACTCTATAGAGTGGGGGTGAGTGCCAGATTGAGACACACAATCATGGTCACAGGATAAGAGTCAATTATGGCTTATGTTAGAATCAAGACACATAATTCAATCTGAGATGCACAGATAGTTCCCAGCCAAGACACATAACTACAGCCATTTGAAGGAGGCCTCCAATTTCATATTACTGTCCCTAAATGCCAATTATCAACACTTTCAACTTAGATCAGTTAAATCTGTAAGAGAAACTTTGAGGGCTCAGTAAATGCAACACAAAGCAACACAGCTCAAAGCACAAATTAGCCAGCAGGCAACTCCTAAAAGTTCACGCTTGCCAGCAGGCAACAAAACCAGTCAACAAGCAAAAGCATTAAAACAAAGACCTTCCTATGGTGGTCACTGTCTGGCCATCCTCCTCACAGTGCCAATGATTTTATTCACCCCACAGCGGTGGAATGGACCCTCCCGCAAAACTTTTGGTTAGGCTCTTAAGATGTATTATGCCACATTCAATTAGGAGGATTTTTTGTTTATTTGTTTCACAGTCAGTACCATATCTTTATTCCAATGGCACTAATGCAGCTGGAGGTGCTTACAGTGACACTGCACAAGATTTCCTACCTTCTAGTTTCTGTCCAAAGAGAACGTCTACCAGCCTGTTCGTTCCCTCTTTCTGGGGGAAAATCCCCTATGGTCCATTTACGCAATTAAACCTCTTACTGCGCCTATTTTTAAAATTTGGGGGGCACTTGAGTTTCCCTCTGAGGAACAGAAAGTCAAAGTGTCGGGTATCCCATCCCCTCCCTCAGCTCCACAAGCCAAATAAATACCTGTAGCGAGGGCACGTCTCTTGCCTCTGAAATCTTGAAATGAACATCAGAAGAAATGGCATCACGTGTTCCTGTTGAGTGATGGCCCAGAGTACGCTCCAGAGATCTGTCAGACGGAGCATCGCTGTGTCTGGACTCTCTCAAGGTGTCGTGAGGAGAACGCGAAGGCTTATTGTTGTGGTGGATATCGCGGCTGGGAGCCCGTGCGGCGCCGAGTCCCGCCTACAATTTATCCAGCAAGTCGGCCGGGGCTGGGATGCCTTCCGTCAGGCCTCTTTGCTCGTCGGTCTCAGCCCCCACCTGGCTGGGGTTGCAGGTTCTGCCAAAGGGATCTCTGAGCAGGATCTGCCATCGGTCAAACACGCACTGGGGAAAAGCCCGGCTGTCGGCTTGGGCGGGTTTCGCCTTGGCGGTGAAGCCAAAGGATTTCGTTTTCAGGCACGTAGGCCTGCACCACAAACATGGGGCTTCCGGCCACCTGGAAGTCCTCAAAGACGTGTCCCTGCTTGCAGTTCAGGACAGGATAGATGCCACCGACCACGTGTTCCAAACAAGCGTTCCCACAGAAAGACGAGCTCCAGGAGCTGGGGCTGGGCAGTCAGCAGGCCCCGCAGACGGAGCGCGGCCCGGCAGTGGGGAGGATCCGGCCGCCCCCGCGCTCAGTGACGTCTGCGCGCAGCCTCATTATCGTCGACATCAGAGCGCATGTCACGCAGGTGGTTCTCCTCACACACTGGCTTCCTGCTTGGTAGTTCCCCGGAAGCTGCGCACGCCGTCCTTTATCTCGTTGAGGTACTGCACGGCCTTGGCGGTGTCGGTGAGGACTTGGGGGCAGGTGCCGTGGGGTCCAAAGCACCTCTTCTTGCGGGGCTCGGCCGCATCCCACTCGTGCTCCTCCGCCAGGTAGCGAGTTTGCTGCTTGAGCTCCTGGCAGGTGTAAACCTCATCCTGTTCAGTGTCCTTGGCCAGGCCGTCAGGGAAGGGCCACACCGTTATGTACAACCCATTGTGCTTTTTGGGGGACCCGGACAAGCAGAGCACGTTCAAGTCTTCGCTTAAGGTCTCACGGCACAAGACAACTGGGTCGTATTTCTTTATGGGAATCAGACACGGCCCTCCTCCGCGTCCTTCAGGTGGATCTCCAGGTGCTGCTTATCGGCCCCCGCAAAGATTTGCTCACCTGATTCCTCTATGATGCCCTGCACTGTAGCGTCGGCCTCTTGGCCCCCCGCTTCAGACCCTCTACCAGCTTGGGCAGGTCAGCCAAGTACTTGGCCTCCAAGGTAATCCTGACAACTGGGGCTCATGCTGAACTTCATCACCTGCATGTTGTGGAAATATTCAGAAGTGGTGATGGTGCCTGTATTCACCGGGAACTGGTTGATGCCCAGTAGGCCCATAATGTTCCTCCAAGGCATGTCCTCGTTGCGCTCCACATAACGTCCCATCGTAAGGATTATTCTCTGGATCGGCTTCAGGTAGGGATTTTCCTTCCTCTGGGGCATGAAATTGGGGGCACGTATTGTGGTGATCATTTCGCACTGTATACAAATGTCGTATCCTTATGTTGTACACCCAAGAGTAATGTTATATGTCAGTTATACCTTGATAAAAAATTATTTTTTTACAAAAAAAATTAAGAAGGTATGAAAAGGTTTATTACTCACGTAATGAAACTTTCTTTAGAAAGCAGGGACATCTCCCAAGCAGGTCCAAAAGTGTCAGCTTGAGCGAAAGAAGAGACTAGTTTGGCTTTTATCGTGATTCAGGGATAGCGTTGGAGTGAGCGTTCCTGTGAGTAGGCTAGGGTTTGCATGGTTTGAATTTCTGGCTGTTGCCAAAGGAGGGAACACCTAGTCTTTCTCATCAGCTTAGTAAGTTGTGTTGCAGAAGGGGGAAGAAGTGGTTGAAAGCTGTCAGCAGTTAAGTGTCAAAAATGAAGTCAGAGTGTTTCATTAAAATGCCACATGAGTTCTCTACTTCAGGGCTTTTGCAACTACTACTTTATCTTCCATGAGTTATCTTTCTACTGATAAAGATATAGCAAGATGTTGATGATTTCGTCTGTTGTTCTATAATTGTGGCTTAAGCTGAGAATAAACTACCTTAAGTACTTCACACTTTGAATTCAGAGAGCCACCAGAAGTTGGAATTATTGAGAGGTGGAAGTTAGAGAATGCACATGTGTCGACCCTGCTCATCCCCACCAACTACTATAGAATGCAGATTGCCAAATAAGAATGTGATTGGTGTCTGGGGAAGATTCTTGTTCATGGAAAGTGAGCCTTTCTCACTTTGAAGACATGGAAGTGAGGTCTATGAGTTTTGCTTCTAAAAATTGCTAAAGCCTTCAATAAGGGGAAACATTTTTCATTCTTTGTGCCTTTGCTTAGGAGGACTTACTTATATGGTCTTGTGCTAACAGAACAGAAGAAAGAAGAATAGGAAGGAGAGCAAAAGCGGGAGAGAGAGAGTGAACGAGAGAGGGTGTGAGAGAGTGTGTGTGTGTAGACTGTAAGACATAGAGGGAGCCAGGAACCTCTCTTCTAAGTGTATAGAGGAGCATTCTGCAGGGGTTCAGCAGACCTACAAGGACAGATACAATTGGAGGATATAGTCTTGTCATTACACCTGATAATTTGGGGAATAAAGGGACAAAAAAGGGACAAGGATGTAGGCATTAGAGGAATGCAATACGAAGGTCATCAGCTGAAGGCCAGCTAAGAGATAAAACCTACAAATGTAACAATGCCTAGGGGAGCTGCACACAAATGAACACCTTATTATCATGGTGTTTGGAGCTCACAGACAAGGAGTAGAATAGTTATATCCAAGCAAGGAAAAGACTGCAGTCCTGCCTATGGAAGTAAGGAAATATTGGACATTTTACCTTTTCCTTCTTATGCCTTAACAAACAAGAGGAACTAGTACCTAAAGAAGTAGGAGAAGGAGGTATATAAAGGACAGACCATAATTTTCTCCTAACTCCATTTTTCTGCAGCCCATAGTAAGTCTAGTCTGTGCTGGATGTGGGAAAGGTAAGGGAGGAAAACTTGCTGTTGAGTTTGAAACTGAGCATTAACTTGTAGCAAGTCGAAGTCTTAAATGGGAAGGTGAGATTGATCTAAAAACCAAGAGAGACCAGAGAATGTTTTAAATCTGGTCATTTAGTGAACTTTTAGCAGGAAATTTTACCATGGTACCACTTGAGGATAGTTATTAAAAAATAAAACTGAAAAATTTATGTCAGATACATTCACATAACTGGATCCTTCCAGGCTTAAGCTCTCAGCTAAGGTGTTACATCCCTATAGAGACACCTCTTACTATCAAATTTAAGTGTTTTTGTAGCCTCAATTGTGAGAAAATACAGTAGACAAATGTAATCTGAAGCTCACTGGCCTTCTCTGTCTTTCAAATGTGTGCACAAATGCTCAAACACATACAGAATTATCCAAATATACACTTATTATAGGAGATATGATCACCTTCACCTATGGGGTGTTTATACAGCAAGAAAAGTAAGATTCTACCGACTGAACATTGAAAGACATCAATATTTGTTAAAGAATTGCTCACAGAGAAATGAGAGGAAGCACAGTTGAAAAGTTGTAAGTGGACCAGAATAACATGGGGTTAAACTCAAAGAAGGAAGGGAAGAGTGAAGGCAAAAAAATTCCCCTAGGGTAAATACTAAGATGTTCCACTGAGGGTAGTATTTTGGAGATCTAACTGTCTTGGCAAAAAGTATTTTTACAACATGTAGAGAGAAGTAGTTTGAATAATGAATGAGAGCGGGGAAAAGTTGTTGAATACCAACCATGAAGCTGTATGGGAGCCCCTACATGTGGTAAAAAACAAACTGTTTCATAAACATCAACAGAAAATTTAAAAATAAAAAATATTTTACTTACCTATTTTTAAAAATTATCTCAGCTGGGAAAATGTCACTAGAAAAAAAATATGGATATCTATTGCATAATTTTCATAAAAGACAGTTCCTACCCTACCTGGTTTGCAATTTATGACATCATCTAATGATGCCAACTCTGCAAGCTATAGTGGAATGCTACCTGAGTCATACTCTAGGTTTGGGAACTGGCTAGCTGTACAACCTTTGGAAGACATTTATCTTCTCTGTATCTCAGTTTATGAATTTAGTCAATTTTGACTAAACCTCTAGGCTTTACATTTTTATTACACTCACATATTCACAAATAATTCTTATTCCCACACAATGTAGAAGAACTAGGTCACCTGTGTTTATAATCCTACTCTCCCACTTAAAAGCTATATAAATTTGAGCAATTAACTTCTGCTATTAGTGTCTCAGTTTCCTCAATAAGTAAATTGGTATAATAATAGTAATCACTTTATAATGCTGTGATGCGGATAAGTGAAACATTATATGCAAAGACCTTCACAGAGTGCCTGGCACAAGGTAGTTGCTTAATAAATGTTATACATTATTACATTATAATTGCATATAATTACAAAACAGTATACAGTATATCTAAACATATATACGTGTGAGTTCTTATATGTATGTGTGCATACACAGAGGTAAGTATATCTCTAGTCTTCTTTAGTGTACGTGAATGTATATTTCTTTAAAAATATTTAACAACTTGGAACTTTGTAAAATCATTTTCCACAAAATCTGTATGTATAGATATGAAGCTCAAAAAGTAGAATTTCTAGCTCTCAAGGGTTCCCACAAGAGGGGAAAAAGATTCTTTTTATAACTGGAAAAATTCAAGTACTTTTAGACAAATATATACCAGAGACTATAATCCCCTTTCCTTTCCTACCATTGCACAGACAGCATTATGAACCAGAAAATTGTTTGAGCAGCCACAGATAAGGAATTACAAATCTGGAAGTTCAAGAGTTGCATAAAGCAGATGTAAGGTTAATTTGCATGGTTTAGTTGCCTCCCAGATTTTTTCAATACATTTCAATGGCTTGAAACTCTGTAAACCTGATAGCAAATAAAAAGGTTTCTGTAGGCTGCCTGATTTCTTGCTGACTCAGCTGTCTGAAGGCAAAGCCAATTACTATGGCTTGCATTTCCTTGTGCAGAAACCAGAATATATTCATTGTTAAATAGAGCCATTTAAATATTTAGGGAAGGGAGAAAAGTTTCTTGAATTGAGATGATAACAGTGAAAAACTACCTATGGATATTTTCCTCTTAAACGACAAGAAAACACTTTTCTAAGAGTAACTTGAAAATCTCAAGCATGAAATATGATTTGATTTAATATCAATTCAGTGGTCTTTTTAAATGTTGATTTTTTAGGTTGGCATATAAGAAAAAAAAAAAAAAGCCTCTGATATAAAGCTAAATTTTATCCTCAGAGTAATAAAAGAACCAATATGGTCTCCTGAACAAAGAACTAGCTGAAGAATTGGGATTCTATTTTTGGCCTCACCAGTGACTTGCTCAGTGACCTTGGACATATCACTTAAATGGCTTTGTGCCTCAAGGTTCCCAGCTGTAATATAGAGATTATAATGCCAGCCCCTACTGCATGGGCCTGTAGAACTATTTCAGTTTAGTTTGTTTAAAATCCCAAAGGCTTTTGAAACTATCGGAAATAACTGTTAAATTCAAACAAGATTATATTTTATTAATTTCTTTTCACTGTTTGATTTGGTGTTCTTGTAGTCTTTCATAATCCTTTTCCTACTAAAATAAATCACTGGGATAAAATTAATAGGTGGAGATTTTCATTGGATATTAAGGAACACTTCTAATAGAAAAGGAAAATTAAGAATACACTTCTGAGATCAACTGATATAATTTGTACTCCTTGGCATATTTAACTCATGATTCAAAAGAGAATTGGACTATGATCACATAACTTAGAACTTTTCACTAAATCTGTAATTGGCAATTTTCTTCTTATTCCAGGCCTCCTCACAATTTCTCTCTGTGACTTCTTTCAATCAGGATTTTCTCATGTCTCTACAAGTGCACTGATAATCCATCTCCATCTCTCCAAATCCAGAAAACCCATTAAAGCCCCTCTTAAATGCTGTGTCCTTCTAGATTTCTTCCCTCTGCATAACAATATTTGCCATCCAATAAGGAGTTCTGAGTAGTTGAAGGACTTAAGTAAAAGGGACACTTCCTTTTTGATCTCTGTGCCCTTTTGTAATTTTTAAATTTTTGAACTATATACATTTATTATTTGTTCAAAATTAATTAAATATTATTTCTTCAAAGTTGTTCTTCTCAAATTCCAAACTAGAACTCCCTACTCCAATCACAGAAATACCTTGGTTTGCTCTTCTTTCACAACACTTCTTAGAATTCTTCACCTTTGTATTATGTTACAAAATCTTAAAATCAAAGTACATTCAACAGTTCTTACAAGTGAAATAGCCTCAAACCAATCATCCTTTCTCCTATCATATACCTCAGTCTGTTTATTGCCACTTATTTTTTATGTATTTGTACTTTTTTTTGTTGATTTTGCTGCTTAAAATAATCTCCAAATGTACCTAGTTTTCCTAAGTGCAAAAGCCTAAGATGTACCTTACAAAGAAAATACCTGTGTTAGATAAGCTGCATTCAGGAAAGAGTTATAGTGCTATTTGCCATGAGTTCAAAGCTAATGAATCAACAATATATATTAAATAATTAAATTCTTCACCTTTGCATTATGTTACAAAATCTTAAAATCAAAGTACATTCAACAATTCTTACTTACAAGTGAAATAGCCTCAAACCAAAAAAGCCAAAAAAGCCTCTGTTTATGTGTTTAAACAGAAACACATAAAACAAGGCTATATATTGATCAGTTAATAAAATGTGATCAGAGATTTTCAAGAATCTAACCCTATGTTTCAAACAGTGGTTCTGTATTCACTATTTCAGGGTTTGTGATGTCTTTGTAGAATATAACTATCCACCATTAAAGAATCAACTGTACCTATTTTATTTGTATCCATACACTGCCTTCAGCATATTTTATAAATCTCCCTTTCAGTTCCACAGTAGCACATTCCTTGGGTACGTTTCTAACTTTCTGGTCATTTCAATTATAGACAAAAATTTGGCCAACTTTAAAGCTTCCGTTTCATATCCATTTTAATGCTCACCTCCTTATTTTCCCCCAAACTAACCAGATGGCTATCCCAAGAGAAGGAGTGAGGCTATAGCTCTTTTACTTTTACTTTTCTTGCTATTCTGGTGTCCCTTCTCCTGTGCTGAAATGGAAAAGGACATGTGGTTACTCATTTGGGAGTTGCTGTAGTTCTCTCTTCTTTATCCCTGCTATTCTTCCTAAGACTAACGGACCATTGATGTTGTCTCTGTGGCAGACCATTTCTCCCATTTTAGAAATAGCTCCTAAATCTGTTGACCTCTTTAGCCTTCAGCTTCTCTCTCTGAAAAATCCTTCCTTTTCCATGATTATCCTTGGACACATCTTAAAAGGGCAACAAAAAGCAAGGACCCCAGGTTTATTGTGTACACATGAGTCTAAAACTCTCCATATTTTTTCCAAATACCATTACAGTATGTAATTTCACATGACCTAAACCTTCACCATTACTAGGAGATAGAGGATACATGAACTTACTATCTTAATTTGTGAAATAAACAACATATTCTAATAGATCTACAACTGAAGCTCCAGCATCACCTGCAAGCTTATGAGCATGAAGAATGAGGGAAGGGAGTTTTATTCATTTCCTAGGGCTGCTCTAGGAAATTGCCACAAATTGGTTGGCTTAAAACAACAGATTTATTCTCTCACAATTCACATGGCCTAAAGTCCAAAATCAAGGTATCAACAAGATTGCTTTCTACTGGAGTCTCTGAGGGAGAATCTTTTCTATGCTTCTCTCCTAGCTTCTGGTGATTGCCAGCCATTTTTGGCATAACTTGACTTGTAGATTCATCATCCCATTCTCTGCCTCTGTCCTCACACAGTGTTCTACCCTGTTAGTCTGTGTCCAAATCTCTCTCTTCTTATAAGGATGCCAGTTGTATAGGGTTTAGGGCCCATCTTAATACAGTATGTTTCATCTTAACTTGATTATAACTACAAAGACCCTTCTTCAAATAAGGCTACCTTCACCGGTTCTAAATGGATATGTATTTTGGGGGACACTGTTCAGCTCAGTAAAGGAGGCTTAAGAGACACCATGAAGAAAGGAGGTGTGTAGAAACTAAGTCAAAGCACAGACATAAATGTTCCCAGAAAGAGCAAGTCCAACATTAAAAACTAAATCAGTAAACAAAAAAGTCTAGAAATTGGTAATACACAACATGTGCTCCACGGATGAAACTTGGAAGTTAGTGAGGTTGGAGATGGAAACCCTGGAGAAACATTGCTCTGCAGAAGAAGGATGTTAATAGAGGAGGTAAGTTACCATTTGAGATGAGATAGGAAACAAAAGTGAAAGGTATTTTGAAGAAACAAAAGAGAACAAGAACTTTCTTTTTCTTTAAAAAAATTACATATCACTCTGCTGATGTAAGATGGTATTTTAAACTAAGAATCTTACCATGAAATGCCTAGGAATAAAAATTGCAGATAAACTGTTACAAATTTAACAACAGAGTAGAAGATGAGTAAGCACTCCAATTACAGAAAGTTCATTGCTCCCACTAACACAACACTTATCTACTAATGAAGCTGATTTCAATACACTGATATAAAGGTATAATCTTAAAGTAGGAACCTGTCCATGAAATGTTTAAGAATGGGAAATATCAGATCAACTCCATATAAAATTACTGTAAAATGAAAACAGATAAGGAGAATAAAAACATTTATGATAGTGAAATTCTTCCCTCAAAGTATTCACAAAGTAGAATAAAATTATACCATTCACAAATGAAACTACTTTAAATATACTCAAAAAACCATACGGAAAAATAAAAGACTTAGAGATTTAAAATGCAGTAACAAAAATGGAGAACAATAATAAAATAAGTGCAAAGATTGTTGAGTTAGCTGAGATAAGAAATTGAAGAAAATGACAAAACAATCTCAATGTGAAGAATAAGTCATAATTTGTCCAACAGAGGAGTGATGTGAATAGAAATGTATTAAACCAGGACAACAACCTCATATTTCACTGGGTAGAATAATCAGAAGGATCATAACAGAAATAGCCACAAAATAAGTGCTGCTGTTTCTCACATAATAAATCTTAAAAGCAAGGCCTGAAAGGATCAAACACTTTCTAGGTAAATTAACTGGGTCTCAGAAAAAACTCAAGTACAGTTATAAAAATGAAAAATATCTATCACTCAATAAAGTAACATTTCAAATGACTACCAATCAATCAAAAGTTACTGGATATGTAAAGAGGCAAAAAAATACAACCCATAATGAGAAGGAAAACCAATCAATTAAAACTGATCCAGGGACTTCCCTGGTGTTGCAGTGGTTAAGAATCTGCCTTCCAATGCAGGGGACAGGTGTCAATCCCTGGTCCGGGAAGATCCCATGTGCCGTGGAGCAACTAAGCCCGTGCTCCACAACTACCGAGCCTGTGGTCTAGAGCCTGCGAGCCACAACTACTGAAGCCCGAGCACCTAGAGCCTGTGCTCCACAACAAGAGAAGCCACCGCAATGAGAAGCCTGTGCAACGCAATGAAGAGTAGCCCCCGCTCGCTGCAACTAGAGAAAACCCGCATGCAGCAACAAAGACCCAACACAGCCAAAAATAAATAAATAAATAAATTTATTTTTTTAAAAACTGTTGCAGAACTGAAACAGGAGTTAGAATGAGCAGGCAATGACTTTAAAATAGGTATTGCAACTGTATTTCACATGTTCAAATTAGAGATATTAAAGATATAAAAATGACACAAATTGAACTTATAGAGGAAAAGAAATTACAATAGCAGAGATGAAAATACACTGGATATAATTAATGGCAGATTAGATATTGCAAAAGAAAATATTCATGAAATTGAAGAAAATGAAATAGAAACTTAATAAACAAAATAAAATACAAAATACAAAATATTTTTCAAACAAAATAAAATTGAAAAATGATTTAAAAGAGTGAAAAAGTATAAATAAGTTGTATGACATCAGTTGACATACTATATGTATAATTTGAGTTTCAGGAAAAAAGGTGAGAGGTGAATAGGCAGAGAAAATATATTTGAAGAAATAATGGTTGAAAATATTCCAAATTTGATGAAAACTATAAAAACTATACAGATACAAAAAGTCCAGTTAACCCAAGCACAAGAAACATAAAAATAACTACTCTAAATCTTATCATAATCAAATTGCTTAAAACCAGTGTTAAGCAAAAAATTTTAGAAGCAATCAGAAAAAACTTAAATGTTACATACCACAGTACAGAGATACAATGACAGTAGATTTCTCATCTCAGATGCTGCCAGCAAAAAGACAGTCAGGCAATACATTCAAAGTACTGAAAGAAAATAATTACCAACTTAAAATTTTATGCACCTTTCAAAAATAAAGGCAAAATAAAGTCTTAAACATATTTAAAAAGCTCAAAAACACTTGTCAACATTGCAACACAAAATGTTATCAAAGTGCCTACAGAGAGAATAAAAATGATAACAAATGGAAATATATATCTACAAAAATAAATGAGCATCACCAGAAAAAACTACATAGATAAATATACAAGATCTTTTGTTGTTATTTAATTCTCCTTAAAAGATAATTGACTGGTTTAAAAGAGGATTCTGGGAAGATGGCCCATTAAGAGTCACCAGAAATCTGCATACCCATGTAGAAAACAATTTTTGCATTTGTAGACTCAGTCTGATGTAACTGTTTTGGAACTCTGGGGTCTATTGTAGGGCAACTTCCAGGGGGAGTCTTCAAAGGTAAACTGTGGTTAACTTCAGTCAATTTCAGCTCTTACTTCAGTAGTGACTACTCATCCCTCCCCTTCCAGCTCATGTTGGGCAGTCCCACACATGTTCCTGAAACAGCTTGCATGCAGCTTACAGGAGCTGGAGTGGGCAATAAGGACCCTTTTCTACAGATATTAGGGATCTGTGTTCTCATTGATGATTGCTGCTTCTAATCATGGAAGTGCAGACAAGAGGCAGGCAGCCATTGTTGCATACCCCCTCTCATTGTTCCAAGCTTCTCCCCCTTCAGCTGAAGTGACTTCCAGAGTATATAAGGGGCTCATGTCTTTTTTTCTCTCTTTTTCTGTTTTTCTCTCATTTGGCAGCCAGACATTAAAGACTAGGACATTCAACTGCAACCACATATACAGTGAAAATTAGAAAGTCACAACTCATGCCCAGAGGTAGGCTCAGAAATCACTAGATAATACTTTAAGTTTATACCTCGTGCTGATCCTTGGAACAGAGACTGCCCATAATGATAGAAAACAGTAACAACATAAAACAAACAAGCCTTGGGAAAGGGAGAGAGTCTAATTTCCAGAGTTACCACATTAGTAGATTCAAATGGCTATTTTTCAATAACAACAACAACAACAAAAATTCACATGGCATACAAAGAAACAAAGAAGTATGGTCTGTTCAAAGGAAAAAGTAAACCAGCAGCAACTGTCTGGAAAAAAAGAACTAATGGCTGCTTTTAGATAAAGCTTTTAAACAGCTGCCTTTAAACATGTTCAAAGAAGTAAAGGAATATATGGAGAAAGTCAAGAAATAATGGATGTATGAACAAAATAGAAATATGAGTAAAGAGATAAAATCTCTAAAACCAAAAAGAAATTCTAGAGCTGAAAATTATAGTTACTGAAATGAAAAATGTACTAGATGGATTCAAAGGCAGATTTGAGCAAGGAGAAGAAAGAATCAGTGAACTTGAAGAAAAGACAAAGAAAATGATCAAGTCTGAGGAATAGAAAGAAAAAAGATTAAAGTAAAGTGAACAGAGCCATGAGATATTGTGAAGTGGACCAACATGGGAGTCCCAGAAGAAGGAGAGAGAGAAAAGGGAAGAGAGAACATTTGACGAAATAATGGCCAAAACTGCCAAAAATTTGATGAAAGTCATGGATATAAACATCCAAAAACTCAACCCAAACCATGTATAATAGGATGAAACCAGAGACCACATCAAGACACATTGTAATCAAATTGCCAAAGGAAAGACACAAAGAGAGAATCTTGAAATTAGCAAGAGAAAAACAACTCATCACATACAAGGGATCCTTATTAATATTAGCAGTAGATTTCTCATCAGAAACTTTGGAGGCCAGAATAAAGTGAGCTGATATAGTCAGAGTTCTAAAGGAAAAAATATATGTACCAACCAAGAATCCTATATTCAGCAAAACTGTACTTCAAAGGAAGAAATTAAGACATTCTCAGATAAACAAAATCTGAGGGAGTGTTACCACTACACCTGCTTTGCAAGAAATGCTAAAGAAAGTCCTTTAGGTGTTCTTTGTTTGTTTGTTTCTGGCCGCACTGTGTAGCATGTGGAATCTTAATTCCCTGACCAGGGATTGAACCCATGCCCCTTGCATTAGTTCCCTGACCAGGGGTCGAACCTGTGTCCCCTGCATTGGAAGCACGGAGTCTTAACCACTGGATTGCCAGAGAAGTCCTTGAAAGTCCTTTAGGTTTAAATGAAAGGATGGTAGACAGCAACTCAAAGATGTTTGAAGAAATAAAGATCTCAGTAAACATAAATATATTGTCAATTATAAAACCTAGTATTTTTGTAATGATGGTTGGTAACTCCACTTTTTGTTTTCTACACATGATTTGAGAAACTAATACATTTTTACAATAATACAACTATTAGTCTACAAGTTAGTATCTTTGTAACTTTGGTTTGTAACTCTCTCTTTTGTTTTCTATGTAATTTAAAAGACTAATGCATTAAAAAATATTAATGTATTAACTCTGTATTGACTATAATATATAAAAATATCAAGCCGCTATGTTTTAGATCTAAAACTAATAGAATATTGTAAGTCAACTATACTTCAATAAAAAAAAAAAAAGGATAGGAATAGAGCTGTAAAGGAGTAGAGTTTTCATATGTTACTGAAGTTAAGCTGATATAAATTCAAATTGGAGAGTTATAATTTTAGAATGTTAAATATAACCCCCATAGTAACCACAAAGAAAACACTGATAGAATATACACAAAAGGAAATGAGAAAGTAATGCAAATGTTTCACTGCAGATAATCAACTAAACACAACTGAAGATGGTAATTCAGGAAATGAGGGACAAAAGGCTATAAGGCACATATAAACCAAATATCAAAATGACAGAATAACTCCCTCCATATAACCAGCAAAAACCTACTGTATAGCACAAGGAACTATACTCAATATTTTGTAATAACCTATAAGGGAAAAGAATCTGTAAAAGAATATATATGTATATATGTGTATATATATATTTATGTATCTGAATCACTTTTCTGTACACCTGAAACTAACACAACATTGTAAATCAACTATACTTCAATTAAAAAAATAAAATAAATGTAAATGGATTAAATAATCCAATCAAAACACAGAGATTAACAGAATGGATTTTAAAAAACATGACTCAACTAAATGATCTCTACAGGAGACTCACTTTGGATCCAAAGATATAAATGGGTTGAAAGTGAAAGGATGGAAAAGATATTCCTTGCAAATAGTAACCAAAAGAGAATAGGGGTAGCTATACTAATATCAGACAAAATAGACTCTAAATGAAAAAAATGTAAATAAAGTTCAAGAAGGACATTATATATTTTAAAAGTTTCAGTACAGCAAGAGACAACAATTATAAACATTTATGCACATAATAACAGACCAAGATATGTGAAGAAAACCTAGGCAGAAACCTTGGAGAAATGCAGTCTCCCATAATAGCTGGAGACTTTAGTACTCTCATGACAAAAACAACCAGATAATAGATAAGAAAACTATTTAGATCTAACAGACGTGTACAGAATACTCTACCTGACACCAACAGAATACACATTCTTCTCAACTGCACCTGAGATATTTTCCAGGAAATTGGAACCCTTGTGCCCTGTTGGTCAGAATGTGAAATTGTACAACCACTGTGGAAAACAGTAGGTGTTTCCTCAAAAAATTAAAAATAGAATTATATGATTCAGCAACACCACTTCTGAGGATATACCTAAAATAATTGAAATGGGGTCTCAAAATTATATTTGTACAGCCATGTCCATAGGAGTATAATTCACTGTAGTTAAAATGTGGAAGCAAAACAAGTGTGCACTAATAGATGAATGGATAAGCAAAATGTGTTATATACTTACAATTGAATATTATTTAGCCTTAAAAAGAAAGGAAAATTTGACATATGGTGCATCATGGATGAAGCTTGAAGACGTTATGCTAAGTGAAATGACACACAAAAAGACAAATTCTGTTACGAGGTAATTCAAGTGGTCAAAATCATAGGAATAGACAGAAAGTAGAGTTATGATTGGTAAAGGCTAAGGGAAGGGATATGGGTTATTATTGTTTAGTGTGTATAGAGTTTCATTTTTGAAGCGTGAAAGAGTTCTGAAGCTGTATGGTAGTGATGGTTGCACAACAATATGAATGTACTTAATACCACTGAACTGTGTACTTAAAAATGGTTAAGATGCTAAATTTATAGGTATTTTACCACAATTTTAAAAATTGGAAAAAAATATAATTTATTGTTTGAATAAAAATAATAACAGTGCAGTGTGGAGCTTATAACATGTGAGGAAATAAATGTATAATAACAGTAACAAAATGGCCAGGAGGGGAGAAATGGAAGTATTCTGTTATAAGACTTTTATACTATAAATGAAGTGGTATAATATCACTTGAAGTTTTGAAAATGTAAGGTATGTACTGTACACCTGCAACCACTAAAATAACCAAACTAATATTTATAGCTAATCAGTAAACAAAAGTAATATATGGAAGCATAAATAATATTCAATTAATATCAAGTAAAGCAGAAGGGAGGAAAAGGGCAACAGTGTACACATGGAAAAAATAGAAACAAATAAATAGATTTAAACTTTAACGGGTTAAACATATACTGCCATATGATCCGACTAAAGTATTCGTCTAAGAGGGAAAAAAGCAAATACCCATGCAAAGACTTGTACACAAATTTTCATTGCACTTTATTCATAATATTCTAAACTAGAAACAACCAAAATATGGACAAACAAGTGAGTGGGTGAACAAATAGTATTATATTCTAACTATGGAGTACCACTTGGCTAAGGAAGACAGGAGGGAGGGAGGGAGGGGGAGAAGGGGAGGGAAAGAAGAATTATTAATACATGCAACAACATAGGTACATCTCAAAGTAATTATGCTGTAATGAAAGAAGCCACACAAAAAGGAGTGCGAACTATATGAACTAATGTATACAATATTATAGGATATTCAAACTAACCAATGATGACAGAAATAAGATCAGTTGTTACCTGGGAAAGGCAGGGGGTAGGCAAGTAGGAGAGTGTGATTACCAAGGGGGCACAAAGAAACTCTTGTGTTGTGGAGGTGGGTTCAATATCTTGATTGTATTCGTAATTACACAGGTGTATACATTGAAGAACTTATCGAATTGTACACTATAAATACGTAGACTTTAGTTAATTACATCTCACAAAATAAAAATAGTTTAAAAATTAATGTAAATGGAGACATTAAAATTCCATTTTAAACTATAAATATAGAGAATAAAAATTATCTTTTAAAATAAGACATCTTTTTTTATGCCTTCTCTAATTAGAATTTATATATGCAAAATGCTAGAGAAACTGAGTATCGATAAACATTATGTTAAAAAGTGAGATTTAGGGCTTCTCTGGTGGTGCAGTGGTTAAGAATCCGCCTGCCAGTTCAGGGTTCGAGCCCTAGTCCGGGAAGATCCAGCATGCCGCAGAGCAACTAATCCCGTGTGCCACAGCTGCTAAGCCTGCACTCTAGAGCCCGTGCTCTGCAACAAGAGAAGCCACCTCAATGAGAAGCCTGCGCACCACAACGAAGAGTAGCCCCCACTCACCGCAACTAGAGAAAGCCCGTGTGCAGCAACGAAGACCCAACGCAGCCAAAAATAAATAAAATAAATAAATTTATTTTTTTAAAAAAAGAAGTGAGGGCTTCCCTGGCGGCGCAGTGGTTGAGAATCTGCCTGCTAATGCAGGGGACACGGGTTTGAGCCCTGGTCTGGGAAGATCCCACATGCCACGGAGCAACTAGGCCCGTGAGCCACAACTACTGAGCCTGCGCGTCTGGAGCCTGTGCTCTGCAACAAGAGAGGCCGCGATAGTGAGAGGACCGCGCACCGCGATGAAGAGTGGCCCCCGCTTGCCACAACTGGAGAAAGCCCTCCCACAGAAACGAAGACCCAACACAGCCAAAAATAATTAAATAAATTAATTAAAAAAAAAAATAAAAATAAAAAAAGAAGTGAGATTTAAAAAAAATTATCTGTACTCATTGTGTAGACAGCTTTTTGTTAGATAATTTGAAGGGTTATCATGGAAGCAACAAATATATGTTCACCAAAAGTGTACCACATATTGTAGGAAAAGATACATGCCATTATACACTACTAATAAGTCATGGAGAAACTATAAGAAATATCATCAACATGCCAAGTCAATCATACTTGTGGAACAAGTGACATTATTTGATTCTTTTTGAAAATTAAGAATTCCTTGGGTATAAAATCCTTAGAGTAGAGCAGTGTTTCTCAATTATTTTCTTACTTGTGATCCCTTTTGAAAATGCAAATATCTTACACACCTGCAAATTTTCTGAACTCCAACTCCTGCTCCATTGAAATACACAGATATGTTAATCTTTAATTAATAACTCACCACAGGCCAAAATTTAATGCACTTCAATTTTTGTGGTTTGATTTATAGAAATAATATTCCACTTATTTTATAGTCAAATATATTTTATCAGTTGATATGCTATTAAAACTACCTCTCTCAGAATGCACAGTTTGGAAAAATAGTGAAAGTGTTTCCCAGCTGGGAATTACCCCATTGTCACATGTCCAAAAGTAATTGTAATTAATAAATATATTTACTTCCACCATTATATCTTTGTTCATACCTGCATAAATCCCTATATTGCAGATTTCTATCTTAGTCTAAATCTTTAATCTTTATACCTACATATAACAAAGTACACTGAAAATCTGAGACAATAGACTAGCTTAAAATGGATGAATAGGTATTTTAGTCTGTATGAAATTTAGTCTATATGAAATTTAGTATAAATTGAGGCAATATGTAGGTCATATTTATGTGTGTATGAGGGGGTGTGGGTAAAGAAAATGTGAATTATTGCCTCAAACTCTAACTAACTCTATATATACTTAGATTTTTCATTTTAAGTGTTAATTGTTTAAACATGTTAAGTTTATTTTTACCTGAGAAATTGAGCAATCACAGAGGCACTAAGACGGTGGTGATCACATTCTAATTAGAGTGTGGATATAAAATCTTTTCCTTATGCTGCCAGTCTGTAGAGCTTATTTCCATGCCCTGTTACTCACTAATGCTATTATAGTTAATTTGGAATCTAGCTAGTGACAATTGCACTACATGAAATGTTCCTTCCTAATTATGATATTAGAAGATGATATGTTGTGAAAACTATTAGCTTGATTAGTCAAAATTTATAAAATGTGGATTCTTGTTGCATGAGCCACATATTTTTGAAAAAATACAGTGTATTTAGCGTTGGATTAAAAGTTTGGATTTTATTTTCTACCCCAAACAGATCAAGTAATAACTGTACTATATGAATTACCTTCTTGGATATTCCACCTCTGATATCTTATACTTATTTTGCCCTAGGACAGGAAAAATACTTTTTTATAAATTTGAAGTTAGTTTTAAAATGGTCCCTCCTTTTATCCAATAGAAAGCAAGCATTTTTTTTTTTTTCTGACTTCAAACTTGTATTTTGACTTTGTTCTAGAGAGACATTATTCAGGCCTTCAGCAAAGCACTGGCTACTAGTAGACTTAGAAATTACCCCACCAAGTGGGCAAAACATGATTAGCTCTTTATTCTTCTAGAATGATTTTCAAGCATTAGAAACAAATTGCAGTGCAGAATGGTCTTTTGGTCATCATTAGTTTTCTGATATTTGTGGATACTTTTCCCTTGTTGCTTCATTTAGAACTCTCCATGGATTTTGCTTTATTCACATTACTATACTCTCCCACGTATACACAGTACCATGAAAATAAACAAACAAACACGTTGGAAAATATAGGTATTTGGAAAAAAAAGCACATATCTTTCTAGCTACTAAAAATCTGATATTACATGTGATTGTCAAGTTTTTAATTGATATGCATTTGACAAATAGAATTGACTTTAAAAAAAAATTTCTACCATCTCTGATCATAACACACACTAGTTGTGTTATCTGAACAATCCTCCTGAAGAAAGGATTTAAGTGCAAGTAGTTTATTTGGGAAGTTATTTCAGGAAGCATTAGTGGGGGGAAGAGGCAGTGAGACAGGAAAGGGAAGGAAGTGAATAGAGGGTACAGATATGAGCAGGTCACTGCTATGGGCAACTGGAAGTCAATTCCAATGTGATTTCTAGGAGACAGTGCATAATAGAGATCAGCAGACTATAGCCCTTGAGTCAAACCTGGCATACCACCTGTTTTTATACCCCCTGCAGTCAGGGGCACAACTCCAGCAGTCTAGCACTGTGAGCCATGGAAGTCAAGTCTAAATGTTCCCGTTTTCCCATATTTCTCCTGTACTCCTAGCACCTGCCTCTTCAGCCAGTGGCTGCACCTTATTGCTGCACAGGACCTGTGCCAGTTGCCACCTTCACATTGGGCACTCCTCTGTTGGCAACTTTTGGGCACCAAGCATTGGAGTCTTAGTCTTTGTGTCAGAGACTCAAAAGAGTCATCTCATTTCTGTCCAGCTGCCCAAATTGAGTTTTCAGAACTCCGTCAGGTGAGAAGGGATTATTCCTAAGAATTCTTGGGGTAGAGAATAAAACTAAAAAGGGTGTAGCCAACACTTCCCGCTACCATGCACCCCTCTGGAGCCAGGTGTTCTTCCTCTGGAGAATTTCTCCAACTGAGCCAAAGTAGGCCCACCATCTGGGTTGGATGGCCCATCCCAGGAAAATAAGGGAAGGTAGTTTTCTTTTGTTATATAGGTACCTACATAATATCCCCAATTTTGCCTCTTGGCAGATAGTACTTACAATATTTATTATCTGACTTATGGAAAGCTGAATAATGCCCCCTTCAGAGACGTCCATGTCCTAATCACCAGACACTGTGGATATGTTACCTTACCTAGCAAAAGGGACCTTACAATGTGATTAATTTAGGGATCTTGAGGTGTGGAGATTATCCTCATTATCCTTTGTGTTCAATGTAATCACAAGGGTTCTTAATGAGAGCGACGCAGGAAAGTCAGACAGAAGAAAGTGATGTGACCACAGAAATAGTCAGTGAAGCAGATATAACAATACTACACTGCTGGTTTTGAAGATAAAGGGACCACAAGTCAGGGAAAACACATAGCCTCTGAAGCTGGCAAAGGCAAAGAAACGGATTCTCCTCTAGAGCCTCCAAAAAGAACCAGCCCTACTGACATCTTGACTTTAGCCTGGTGAGACTGATGTTGGACTTCTGACCTCCAGAACTGTAAGATAATGGAAGTGTGTTGTCTTAAGCCACTTAAGTTTGTGGTAATTTGCTATGGCAGCAATAAGAAACTAATACAAGACCCTTTAAAGAAAAAGTTTTCTGACACCTGGTGTAAAATAACGCTTTTCAAAATTTAGCAAATATAAGGACTACTTGAAGATCTAGTTAAAGCAGATTCTGAAGCTTGTTCCCCAGAGATTCTGACTCATTAAGTCTTGGATGGGCCCCTGGAATTTCTAACCAGCCCCCAGCTAATACTGATGCTGCCAGTGTACAGCCCTGGCAGAGAATGTATGTACATATATTTTGTCCCAACCATGAGGTAAGGAAGTTGCTGTTATTCTTCTGGTCTGTCAGTGGATGAGGGATGCTCCCTGGGCATTCACTTGCCCAGCATTTCTAGCCTGCTGTCAAACTAAATGCTTGTTAGAAAGTCATCAGTTGGATATTTGCAGGTGCATGTAGTAACAAGACTTCTGAATGCCTGGAATGGTGAGTGCCAAGGTGATATGGAATGGGACACCTGTAACATCTGCCATTCACCTTAGAACTGTCTTTTATCACTTGCTACATTACACATAAATGGTATAGAATGGAAGATTTTTCCTTATCTGAAGCATGCTGTTTTATCAAATAATTTTTCTTAATCCATACATTTTGGGATGACAGAAAGTCTATAGTCCTATTTCATAAAACTTTATTAACTGGACCTCATACCACTGGGGGTATAGCTTTTCTGATATAGTTCTGTGTTTTAATACTTCTCCTACGAGACGACTGGAAAGGCCAATTTTTTTGTGTGTTTTTTAAAACACTTTTTATGGGCTTCCCTGGTGGCACAGTTGTTAAGAATCCGCCTGCCATTGCAAGGCACATGAGTTTGATCCCTGGCCCAGGAACCTCCCACATGCCATGGAGCAACTAAGCCTGTGCGCCACAACTACTGAGCCTGCACTGTAGAGCCTGTGAGCCACAACTACTGAGCCCGCATGCCACAACTACTGAAGCCTGCACACCTAGAGCCCGTGCTTCTCAGCAAGAGAAGCCATGACAATGAGAAGCCCACTCACCACAGCAAAGAGTAGCCCCCGCTGGCCACAACTAGAGAAAGCCCGTGCGCAGCAACGAAGACCCAACACAGCCAAAAATTAAAAATAAATAAATTAATTAAAAACTTTTTATATGTTGATTTCCCTAATGCTATAACTCTACACTGACTAAATTTGTTTTCCAATAGCTTTTGCTACTTAATTTTCTATTTCAAACATATTCCTAAAAAACTTACTTCCCTTTTCTCTTTCTGTCTCTCTATATTTAAAGGCTAAATTATATTTTTAAAATGAGAGAATATCTTTAAATGGTTCTTACCATAAGACCAGCTATGATCTTCCCAAAGGGGAAAAAGAGCTTATGTCAATAAACAGAAACAAAAAGTTGCAAGAAAGTACAGACATCGGGCATTAGAGAGCATGATGGACAGGGATTGAACCTTGCAGCTGAATGAGCAGGATAAACGATAACAAGCTTTAGTGATAGCAAGGCTAAACAACAGCCTCCACTAAGGAAAAATAAAATCTGAACATTGTATGTCAGCAATACACAAAGCCTCAGAACAGATTATCCAAGAATGTAACAAAGATGAAATTAGCATTAGTATCTCCAGAGCTTACAAACAACATCATAAAACCAAGATAAAGTATTTCGGTATGCATATAAACAAGCAATGCTAAAACGCTCCTTTCTTAATTTAGAAATTGAGATTTAGTTTTAAATGCTGTATGGATTAAATAAAGATAGAATTCTTTATTCTAATATGCCACATAGAAAATCATGAACATATTGCATGTAAAATAGAAATGAATTTGTTTGTGAAAAGGTGAGGACTAAATCCAAAACTATCTCTAGATTTAAAAAATCAGTTTTTATAAGTAAGAAAGCTGTAATTATACATTTATGTGATTAGTGTCTTTAGTCTGATATGTGTTTGAAGTTTTTATAAAATCACGTGCCAGTATAAGAAATAAAGCCTCTTTGGTTTTTAAATTTCAACCTTACAGATCACACTCAGTTCCATAGCATACAAAGGTGTAGAATTATTAACAGTATATTAATAGTCTATCATCCTATGATCACTGACTGTAAGCTTATAGATTTAGTTATTTAAAGTCAATCAGTATCCACAAAATTAATTTTCTTTTGGTTTTCCATTTTGTCAGATTTAAAATTGTAAATCTATTCTATCAAAGGCAAAGGAAAATAAACATCTAGCACAAAAAATGGAAAACATTTATATATTTTTCAATACGATAGAAACATTTTTGTTATAAGAATATATATATATATGCTTGTTTATATAATTTTGTTGATAAAAAGGGACCCAAGCTAAAATTCTGATGTCTCATGAAATCAACTTAGCTAAAACTAATGTACCCCCATGAGTAACCATTAAGCACTTGATTAACCTAATATTATTTTGACAGTATGTATATGTATCTTCTGTAAATACTTTACTGAAGTATAACTGTAATAGACTGAATAGTTTCCCCCAAAAATGTATATATACTCAGAACATCAGAATGTGACCTTATTTGGAAATAGGGTCTTTGCTGATGTAGTTAATGTAAGGATCAAGATGATTTCATACTGGAGTTACGGCGGCCTCTGATTCAATAAGTGTACTTAAAAAAATCAGAAAAGGACACACAGAGACATAGAGAAGAAGGCTATGTGAAGATAGAGCCAGAGATTGGAGTGATATATCTACAAGGAATGCCAAATGTTACTGGCAGCCACTAGAAGCCAGGAGAGGGGTATGGTACAGACTCTTCTTTGAGTCTTCAAATGGAATCAATCCTGCCAACACCATGATTTTGGAATTCTAGTTTCTGAATTGTGAAAGAATAAATTTCTGTTGCTTTAAGCTTCCCAGCTTGTTACAGCAACCCTAGGAAACTAATATATAGATTATATATATTTTATATATAATCATATATAAAGAAGAATACAGAGACTTTGACTTTTATAATTTGATGAATTTTTGCTAAATAACCAATACTGGTATTAAGAATTAAAATATTACCAGAATTTCCAGTGATACCACCTTGTAAAGTTAATCACCTTTATCTTGGTATCTGTTAGTTTTGTCTAATAAATTAGTTTTGTGTGGTTTGAAGTTAAACATTATATGTGTGGGTTTTTTTCCATATATGGATTTTTTACTCAGCATTATGCTTGCAAGATTTATTCATGTTATATCTAGGAGCACTTTGTTCTTTCTTATTATTGTTTAGTGTTTTATTGTATGATTATATCAATATGTATTTATTATTTTATAGTTGATGAGTGTTGGATTGTTTCCAGTTATTTGTCCAAGAATAATGCTGCTAAATATACCCTGTTTGGGCACACTTATATGTACATTTATGTTTTGTGCATATATGAACACACACATAAAATCTTCATAGACTAATGTGTGTTCAGCTTTGTAAACTCAGTTTCCCAAAGTAATTGGAGTAAATTACATGCCCATTAATACACCACAATACCATTATGCAAGTTACAATTGTTTATGTCTTCGCCAATACTTGATTTTTTTTTCCAGTTTTTATAATTAGGCATTCTAGTGGGGACAGTGAATTATAATTGTGATTTTAATTTTTATTTCCATGGTTACTAATGAAGTTGAGCACCTTGTTATAGGTTTATTGATAATAAGGATTACTGCTTTTAAAAAGTACCTGTTCAACGATTTTGCTCTTTTTTCTTTTGGGTGTCTCTCTTTTATCATACTGAATTTTAAAATTTCTTTGGCTCTTTCATATAGGAGTACACTTTCAGATTAATATATTACAAAAAATCTTTTCCCACTCTTGCTTGAATTTTCACTCTCATTTTGATGCCACTTAATGAACAGATATCCCTAATTTTAATGAAGTCAAGTTTATCAGTATTTCCCATGTTTCATTCCTAATGTGTCTTGTTTAAAACAATCTTTACCTACTCCGATGTCATAAATACTTGCTCACACTTACATCTAGGGTTTACTATTTTACCTTTGACATGTGGATATACAATCTATCTGGAATTAATTTTTGTGTACGATGGACAGACAAAAAGGACATTTTTTTTCACTATGGTTATTCAATTGACCCAACACAATTTTGAAAAGTCCATCACTTTCTTTCTGCACTAAAGGATCATAAATCAAGTTATTATATAAACGTGAGTGTTTCTCAAATTGTCTTTCCATGCACAAATATCACATGGTCTTAAATACTGTCACTGGATAATGTCTTCATAGTTTAAGCCTACATTTTGTTGTTCTTTCTTAAAATTATCTTGGCTACACTTGCCCCTCTGATTTTCTTTAAAACTGAGAACCAGCCTATCAATTCCCCTGGGGAAAAAAAGAAAGAAAAAAAACTTATCTTTTAATAAGAATTGCATTGGGTTAAATAGATCTATATAGACAGTACTGGCATCTTTAGAAAATTAAATCTTCCAATCAATAAATGCAATAAATCTTTCCATTTATTTAGATCTTCTTTGATGTTTTTCAATAATATTATATATGTTTCCTGACATGTAGAATTTTTGAGTGTTGTTCATTAGATTATGTCATAGTTAACTGAAAATCTTGCTGTTATTGAGGATGTTATCTTTTAAATTTTTAATTTTTGTCTATTTACAGTATATAAAATATGGATATTTATATAGACTTTGAATCTATCGATTTTATAAAGTTGCTTTTAAACTCTGATAATTAGCCTATAGATTATTTTGGATTTTCTGGGATTTTCTCATGTCATCTGAGAATAGAAGCAATTATATTTCATCATCATTTTTGCTTTTTCTTGCTGTATTACCCCAAATATATGCTAAGTAGAAGTGGTAATTGAGGGCACCCTTGTCTTCTTGCCAATTTCAAAGAGAAAGTTTCCAGTATTTCATCACAAAATACCATATTTGCTGTATAATTATTTAAGGTACTCTATCAGAATAAAAATTCCTAAATATTACATACTGAATAAGCATTTCTACTATAATTTTTTTTGAGTTTTATGAAATATGTTTTATGCATATATGATTTTTCTATTTATTCTATTAATGTGGTGAATTACATTAATTAATTTCCAAATATTATACTATCCTTGCATTATTAGAATAAAGTCAGTTCAGGAACTATACAGTATTCTCTTCTAATACCTCTGGATTCCACTTATTAATATTTTGTTTAAGTTTATATTTTATCTATAATTATGATACAAGTTGTATAGTTTTCTTCTGATATTAGTAAGGTTCTAGTAGAAAAGTTATGTTGGCTTTCTATAATGATTTTGGAAGAAAACACTTTTGAATAATAGCTATAATTCTTTCAAACATTACAATAATTCAACTAAAGGGAAATTTACTAACTCTATACTATTTACTGACTCTGTATACTATGACATATTTAATTGTTACATTGTAATTTTACTCATCTTATTCTGGGGAGTGGGGAAGGACCAAATAAAGATAAAACCTCTTATCACTCTGGCATAAAGGAAGGTTTTAATTACGCATTGCTCCAGACTAATATTCATTTAAATTAAGGCTCAGTAAGACCACTGTAACAAATAATAAATTTATGTTCTCATATATTTTTATAATAACTTTTTCTCCCATTTGGAGAGAAGAAAAATGATTGGCAAAAAATTACAGTTTTTTTATATTCCACTAGCATTAGATTATTAATCTCATAAAAACATTTATGTCCTGTAATTTATTCGTCCATCTATGTATTTTTAAATCGTTCATTCTTATCTGTTGTGCCAGAATACATTGAAAATTTGAAATTCTCAATAGACTTCATGGTGACTTATCAATAACATAAAGTAGGCATACATATAATATAATATATCTAACTGAGGTATCAACAAAATCAGTCATAACCTATTTTAAAATCCAACCATATGTGAAAAGGATAATTCAAAATTAGTAAAGGATTTCAGAGAAAGAAAGTCGTATCTAAGCCGTAAGAAAAGTAACAAGTGGTACAAAATAGCAATTACTGCAATAATTTTTTAAATAAGCAGAGTAGATGTACATTTTAAAAATGTCAGTCACCTTAAATAGCACTATTTTCTCATGAATACTGTTTATTACTGATTTGTTTATTATCCAAAGCAGACTTTTTTTCATTTTAACTCATTAGAGAAATTAAATATACAATAAAAAACCAGAGGATAATATTTGAAATAATAAATGATGTTCCATTTAAGACTTGAAGTACACAAACATAGAGAAAACTCAAATTGGAAAATAAAGGTCTCTGAGTTTTGTGCTCCACACTCTCATCTTTCATATTTTAAGATATTTTCCATTGTACAAGTATGGCTCTGAAAAACAATATTGTGGCTTATGTTTCTTTCTGCCCATTCTTTTCAAAACCTGTCACCATCCTGGGCTCTGTTTTTCAATTTAATGGGTAGCTTGATGCCTATTTTTAAAAAGATCCACCCCATCTCTGGTTTCTGCAGTCCCAGCTGGTCGATCTGCTGCTCTTCACTTTGCAAGCAGTCAGAATATCTGCTACAGTGCCTCTGGTTCTTTCTTGTTGAGATTTTTGTACAGTTGCTTTTGTTGTGGTCTGATGACTTCAGCTACCTGCAGAAGCATTTACATCCCTTAGGACCCTTGCCCTTTGTCACCTTCAGCCCTTGGCTCCGGGTATTATCCTATTGTGATTTTCACTCACCTTCTGTTTATCTAAATATTACTTATTTCCCAAGATCCAGAATAAATCCAGTCTACTTCATTGTAGCCTTCTTTTGATTACTCTAGCTGACACTGACCTTTCCTTTCTTTTTCTTCTATTGTATATGTAATTCAATTTCACAGTTTATCTTATGAATATTCCCTAATTATTTCATATGTTTTGTATTACTACAGATGTGCATCATTAGCCTGTTGAAGGCAAGGGGCATGCTCTATATTTCACATATATATATATATTATATTTATATATATTTACAATAGTAACATACTAAGCTGAGAATATGCACTGTGTGCAAAAAGTAATGAAAAAAATGTTGATTTACTGTTTGCTTATATTTCACCACTAAAACTCTTCAAACTTAGTTTTGCAGCAATTTTGAATATAAAGTGCTGTGTAAATGTCATTGTATTAAAATTCTAATATTAATTAACTGAACATATGCTAGAGTTCTTTTATTTTTTTTTTCTGTTTTTGTTTTTGTATAGCCCACAAACAGGGAATGATAACATCATACTTTAGAGCATTCTGAATCTCAAACAATTCTAATATCTTAATAGTTATCAATCACAAGGTCCTTTACTGTGCAATGTAACATCTAAATAATATGTCATAGAGAGCTCATAAAAACAACTATTAACTCTTCTGAAGGTAATTTTATTTGTCTCAGGTGCAATTTGATTGAGCTCCACTCCCAGCACTATGAAATTTGGGAGATGGTCAACCTGCTGCTTTCTCACATCTTCAGTCCCAATACCTTATTTATGACCAACATTTTAATGAAGACCAGATTTTTTATTCCTCCATGGCATTCTCATCTATCATATGGCCTTTTGTTCTACATGCCCCCCCCTACAAATTCCCTGAAGTCTTTATGTATAAAATCTTTTAACTTTGTGCCCCTTTTCAACTATAAATTTATTACACCCACTCCCAATATGTTTCTTTTTTTTCAGTCTAAGAGTATGTAGGGCTGTCTTATCATTTCATGGCCAAGTAAACACTCCAGAATTTTACATAATCAATTGACCTTTCTTGTTTCAATATCTATGGACGAAAATTTATGTACCTCTTAGTCTTAGCATATAAATCTGTTCAGATTCTGTAATGTACCCTCCCCAAATATCCTCAATTCAGCATGTGTTATTCTTTCTTTAAGACTCTCAAAAGCAGAGAATAGTTTTAGTCACTTCACTATTTCTCATTTAATTCCCAACCCACTAAAATCAGGGCATATTAAAAACATGGTATCTACACAGATGACATGGATTTGATTCCTAGCTTCAACACTTATTAAGCAAGGAAATTTAAACTCACCTGCCCTTTGTTGTCTAATGTTTAGAATTGAGGTGTAAATAATAACCTTATATTGTTATCTTGATGATTAAATGAGAGGATATGTGAAAAGTAATTAACACAGTACCTGAAACACAGTAAACACTGAATTTCTTCCAATAATTATTACTATTAGTCCACCTGCAATTCTCTTAATTAAATATCTAATAATCTGCCATTTTTCAAATCCAGTGGAAATTTTTTCTTCCCTATCTTCCTCTCCCTACTATAATTCTATTCTTCAATAAATATTTACTGAGAAAATACTACTATCTGTTAAGAACTGAGCTAAATTTATGTTATATAGTGATTAATAGAATAAAGAACACTTCTTTCTCCATGACTCTTTAGTCTAGAGGGAATAATGGTGAAAAAATAGACAATAATGAACAAACAAATAAGTAAATATATGTATAGGGGGATCATTGTGATAGGAAAACTTACTTATATAAAAGAACCAGTTATTATGAAAAGGATAATAGTGGGGACTTACTTTAGATAGAGCAGTCTTGGAAGGTCTCTTTGAGATTATGCTTAAGCATCAACTTGAAGGATAATCAGGGGATGGCCTGAGTGGAGGAGGTAAGCACACATTCCAAGCAGAAAAGGCCACTGGTATAAAACCCTTCTGTCAGAAAATGTTCACTGGAGATTGGTTCAGGACAGTGGAGTAGAAGGACGTGTGCTCACTCCCTCCTGTGAGAGCACTGGAATCACAACCAACTGCTGAACAGTCATTGACAAAAAGGCACTGGAACTCACCAAAAAAGATACCCCACATCCAAAGACAGAGAAGAAGCCACAATGACACATTAGGAGGGGCGCAATCACAATAAAGATAAAATCATATAATCACTGTGTGGGTGACTCACAAACTGGAGAACAATTATACTACAGAAGTCCACCCACTGGAGTGAAGGTTCTGAGCCCCAAGACAGGCATCCCAACCTGGGGGTCCGGCAACAGGAGGGGGAATTCCCAGAGAATCAGACTTTGAAGGCTAGTGGGATTTGATTGCAGAACTTCAACAGGACTGAGGGAAACAGACACTCCACTCTTGGAGGGCACACACAAAGTAGTGTGCACATCAGGACCCAGGGGGAAGGAGCAGTGACCGCATAGGAGACTGAACCAGACCTACCTGCTAGTGTTGGAGGGTCTCCTGCAGAGGTGGGGGGCGGCTGTGGCTCACTGCAGGGACAAGAACACTGGCAGCAGAAGTTCTGGGAAGTACTCCTTAGCATGAACCCTCCTGGAGTCTGCCATTAGCCCTACCAAAGAGCCTGTAGCCTCCAGTGCTGGGTCGCCTCAGGCCAAACAACCAACAGGGAGGGAACTCAGCCCCACCCATCAGCAGACAAGTGGATTAAAGTCTTACTGAGCTATGCTCAACAGCGCAACACCCAGCTCTACCCACCACCAGTCCCTCCCATCAGGAAGCTTGCACAAGCCTCTTAGATAGCCTCATCCACCAGAGGGCAGATAGCAGAAGCAGGAGGAACTACAATGCTGCAGCCTGTGGAAAGAAAACCACATTCACAGAAAGACAGACAAAATGAAAAGGCAGAGGGCTATGTACCAGATGAAGGAACAAGATAAAACACCAGGAAAAAAAACTAAATGAAGGGGAGATAGGGAACCTTCCAGAAAAAGAATTCAGAATAATGATAGTGAAGATGATCCAGGACCTCAGAAAAAGAATGGAGGCAAAGATCAAGAAGATGCAAGAAATGTATAACAAAGACCTAAAAGAATTAAAGAACAAACAAACAGAGATAAACAATACAATAACTGAAATGAAAAATACATGAGAAGGAATCAATAGCAGAGTAACTTATGCAGAAGAACGGATAAGTGACCTGGAAGACAGAATGGTGGAATTCACTGCCATGGAATAGAATAAAGAAAAAAGAATGAAAAGAAATGAAGACAACCTAAGAGACCTCTGGGACAACATTAAATGCACCAACATTTACATTATAGAGGTCCCAGAAGAAGAAGAGAGAAAGAACCTGAGAAAATATTTGGAGAGATTATAGTCGAAAACTTCCATAACATGGGAAAGGAAATAGGCACCCAAGTCCAGGAAGCTCAGAGAGACCCAGGCAGAATAAACCCAAGGAGAACCAAGACACATAGTAATCAAATTGAAAAATTAAAGACAAAGAAAAATTATTAAAAGCAACAAGGAAAAACTGACAAATAACATACAAGGGAACTCCTATAAGATTAACAGCTAATTTCTCAGCAGAAACTCTACAAGCCAGAAGGGAGTGGCACAATATATTTAAAGTGAGGAAAGGGAAGAACCTACAACCAAGACTACTCTACCCAGCAAGGATCTCATTCAGATTTGACAGACAAATCAAAAGCTTTACAGACAAGCAAAAGCTAAGAGAATTCAACACTACCAGACAAGCTCTACAACAAATGCTAAAGGAACTTCGCTAAGTGGGAAATACAAGAGAAGAAAAGGAACTACAAAAACAAACCCAAAACATTTAAGAAAACGGTAATAGGAATATATATATAGATAATTACCTTAAATGTGAATGGATTAAATGCTCCAACCAAAAGACACAGACTGGTTGAATGGATACAAAAACAAGACCCATATATTTTCTGTCTACAAGAGACCCACTTCAGACCTAGGGACACATACAGACTGAAAGTGAGGGGATGGAAAGTGATATTTCATGCAAATGGAAATCAAAAGAAAGCTGGAGTAACAATACTCATATCAGATAAAATCAACTTTAAAATAAAGTATGTTACAAGAGACATGGAAGAACACTACATAATGATCAAGGGATCAATCCAAGAAGATATAACAATTATAAATATGTATGCACCCAACATAGTAGCACCTCAATACATAAGACAACTGCTAACAGCTATAAAAGAGGAAATTGACAGCAACACAATAATAATAAGGGACTTTAACACATCACACCAATGGACAGATCATCCAGACAGAAAATTTGTAAGGAAACACAAGCTTTAAATGACACAATAGACCACATAGATTTAATTGATATTTATAGGACATTCCATCCAAAAACAGCAGATTACACTCTCTTCTCAAGTGCGCACAGAACATTCTCCAGGAAAGACCACATCTTGGCTCACAAATCAAGCCTTAGTAAATTTAAGAAAATTGAAATCATATCAAGCATCTTTTCCGACCACAACACTATGAGATTAGAAATAAATTACAGGGAAAAAAATATAAAAATTACAAACACATGGAGGCTAAACAGTACATTACTAAATAACCAAGAGATCACTGAAGAAATCAGAGAGGGAATCAAAGCATACCTAGAGACAAATGACAATGAAAACAAAATGATCCAAAACCTATGGGATGCAGCAAAAGCAGTTCTAAGAGGGAAGTTTATAGCAATACAATCCTACCTCAAGAAACAAGAAAAATCTGAAATAAATAATCTAACCTTACACCTAAAGAAACTAGAGAAAGAACAAACAAAAGTCAAAGTTAGTAGAAGGAAAGAAATCATAAAGATCAGAGCAGAAGTAAATGAAATAGAAACTAAGAAAACAATAGCAAAGATCAATAAAACTAAAAGTTGGTTTTTTGAGAAGATAAACAAGACTGATAAACCTTTAGCCAGACTCATCAAGAAAAAGAGGGAGAGGACTCAATAAATTTAGAAATGACAAAGGAGTTGCAATGGACACCACAGAAATACAAAGCATCATAAGAGACTACTACAAACAACTGTATGCCAAGAAAATGGACAACCTAGAAGAAATGGACAAATTCTTAGAAAAGTATAACCTTCCATGACTGAACCATGAAGAAATAGAAAATATGAACAGACCAATCACAAGTAATGAAATTGAAACTGTGATTAAAAATCTTCCAACAAACAAAAGTCTAAAACCACATGGCTTCACGAGTGAATTCTATCAAACATTTAGAGAAGAGCTAACACTTATCCTTCTCAAACTCTTCCAAAAATTGCAGGAAAACTCCCAAACTCATTCTGCAAGACAACCATCACCCTGATCCTAAAACCAGACAGAGATACTACAAAAAAAGAAAATTACAGGCCAGTATCACTGATGAACATAGACACAAAAACCCTCAACAAAATACTAGCAAACAGAATCCAACAGCACATTAAAATGATCATATACCATAATCAAGTGAGATTTATCCCAGGGATGCACGGATTCTTCAGTATACACAAATCGATCAATGTGATACACCATATTAACAAATTGAAGAATAAAAACCATATGATCATCTCAATAGATGCAGAAAAAGCTTTTGACAAAATTCAACACCCGTTTATGATAAAAACTCTCCAGAAAGTGGGCATAGAGGGAACTTACCTCAACATAATAAAGGACATATACGACAAACCCACAGCAAACATCATTCTCAATGGTGAACAACTGAAAACATTTCCTCTAAGATCAGGAACAAGACAAGGATGTCCACTCTCACCACTGTTATTCAACATAGGTTTGGAAGTCTTAGCCATGATAATCAGAGATGAAAAAAATAAAAGGAATGCAAATTGGAAAAGAAGAAGTAAAACTGTCACTGTTTGCCAATGACATGATACTATACATAAATAATCCTAAAGAAGCCACCAGAAAACTACTAGAGCTAATCCTTAGTAAAGTTTCTCAATGTAGTAAAGTTGCAGGATACAAAATTAATGCACAGAAATCTCTTGCATTCCTATACACTAACAACGAAAAATCAGAAAGAGTTATTAAAGAAACAATCTCATTTACCATTGCAGCAAAAAGAATAAATACCAAGGAATAAACCTACCTAAGAAGGTAAAAGACCTATACTCAGAAAACTATAAGATACTCGTGAAAGAAATCAAAGGTGACAGACAGATGGAGAGATATACAATGTTCTCGGACTGGAAGAATCAATATTGTGAAAATGACTATACTACCCAAAGCAATCTACAGATTCAGTGCAATTCCTATCAATTTACCAATGGCATTTTTTACAGAACTAGAACAAAAAACCTTAGAATTTGTATGAAGACACAAAAGACCCCTAGTAGCCAAAGCAATCATGAGGGAAAAAAATGGAGCTGGAGGAATCAGGCTCCCTGACTTTAGACTATACTACAAAGCTACAGTAATTAAAACAATATGGTACTGGCATAAAAACAGAATTATAGATCAATGGAACAGGATAGAAAGCCCAGAGATAAACCCACGCACCTATGGTCAACTATTCTATGACAAAGGAGGCAAAGATATACAGTGGAAAAAAGACAGTCTCTTCAACAAGTGGTGCTTGGAAAACTGGACAGCTACATGTAAAAGAATGAAATTAGCACACTCCCTAACACCATACAGAAAAATAAACTCAAAATGGATTAAAGGCCTAAATGTAAGAGCTGACAGTATAAAACTTAGAGGAAAACATAACAAGAACACTCTTTGACATGAATCACAGCAAGATCTTTTCTGACCCACCTCCTAGAGTAATGGAAAGAAAAACAAAAATAAACAAATGGGACCTAATGAAACTTAAAAGCTTTTGCACAGCAAAGGAAACCATAAACAAGATGAAAAGACTACCCTCAGAATGGGAGAAAATATTTGCAAACAAATCAACAGACAAAGGATTAATTTGCAAAATATATAAACAGCTCATGCAGGTCAATGTTAAAAAAACAAACAACCCAATCATAAAATGGGCAGAAGACCTAAATAGACATTTCTCCAAGGAAGATGGCCAAGTGGCACATGAAAAGCTAATTATTAGAGAAATGCAAATCAAAACTACAATGAGGTATCACCTCGCACTGGTCAGAATGGCCATCATCAGAAAATCTACAAGCAACAAATGCTGGAGAGGGTGTGGAGAAAAGGGAACCCTCTTGCACTGTTGGTGGGAATGTAAATTGGTACAGCCACTATGGAGAACAGTATGGAGGTTCCTTAAAAAACTAAAAATAGAACTACCATATGACCCAGCCATTGCTGGGTCACTAGTGGGCATATACCCAGAGAAAACCATAATTCAAAAAGACACATGCATCCCAATGTTCATTGCAGCACTATTTACAATAGCCAGGTCACGGAAGCAACCTGAATGCCCATCGACAGATGAATGGATAAAGAAGATGTGGTACATATATACAATGGAATATTAGCCATAAAAAGGAATGAAATTGGGTCATTTGTAGAAACATGGATGGACCTAGAGACTGTCGTACAGAGGGAAGTAAGTCAGAAAGAGAAAAACAAATATTGTATATTAACACATATATGTGGAATCTAGAAAAATGTGAACTGGTTTGCAAGGCAGAAATAGAGACACAGATGTAGAGAACAAATGTATGTACACCAAGGGGGGTAAGTGGTGGTAGCGGGTGGTGGTGTGATGAATTGGGAGATGGCATTGACATATATACACTAATATGTATAAAATAGATAACTAATTAAGAACTTGCTGTATTTAAAAAAATTAAATTAAATTAGAAAAAGAAAGAAATGTTCACCACACCTTCCATCTAAAACTGTTTTCTCCCTCAGTTCCCATATACTCATGCCCTATTTTACAACTCCTAACTTTCTGATAATCATATTTCAGTTTTCTGATGCCTTTCTTTAACTACCTTTTTAACATTTGGGGTTTTTTAGGATTTCTCCTTCAAATTATCTCAATTCTTTTTGTTCCTACTATATTTTCTCAGATATTATCGTGCTTTTGATTACTATCTATGTGGAATTGACTCTCCACTCTATTGTTTAAACCTTGGCTATTTTAGTAAACTTCAGATTTCTAAAATTCACTATTATATATCCCACCTGAATGCCTCAGTGTCCCCTCATATGCACCATGTTCCAATCAGAATCAATGATCTTTTATCCTCAATCAGTTCTTTTTGTGAATGGACTACAACTCTCTGTCTATCCAATAAGCATGAGTATACTGTCTAGTTTTCTCTACACAGCATCATTCTGTTTCTTACTCACATGCCTTTCTAGCTAGTAGTCTTCTAACATCTTTTTCTGATTAAATCTTAATCATACTCCAAGAAATTTCATCAGTTTCTCCCATAGGGGGTCTTCACTAATTCCTTCTAGGATTGTATAGAAAAATAGATATACTTGCACAACACATGGCAAGGAAGGAAGCACATGGGAGCTACTCAAGCCTACCATCTTAGTGTAAACAGAGAGTCAATAAGCTGGTCTATTTAGAGAATCAGTAGCATGGAATACAAAGATCAAAATCAAATAAAAACACTGACCTCTGGGGAAACAGATAATTGAAGAGATTAGAGAAAACATATTTTAAACTCTGCATATTATTTGCAGGATTTTTGACAATATAAGACATACATAAAATATTATCCTAATAAAAAGGAATATATATTGGAGAACAAGAATAAACACTTGGAATTTAAAATATGATAAAAGTCCCTGAATTAGAGAGCAGAAAAAACAATGGAAAAGTGGTAATGGATAATTACTAGAAATACTGAACAGTTTCAAAAGCAGAAAAGGGATAAAAGCTTTAGTCTCATAAAATTTCTGAAGTCTGTGTCTAAATAAAATATCCTAAATCCTTCTAAATTGGAGAAAATAAGCCCACTACAAAGTACTATCAAACTAACCATCAGAAAAATTGATGCAAGAAGACAATAGAGAAATGTCTTGGTGCTTCTGAAGGAAAGTTTGGCGTCTAGAAGACATAGATACAAATCAGTTGTGAGGTCGGAATAAAGCCACATTCAAATATTGATGGACTCAAAAATGTTAGCTCTGGTACACCTATTCTTACTTCAGGATATTCTCCAATAAAGTGAAATAAAAATCAAGAAGTTGAAAGGCGCAGAATCTTGAAAAACATAGACTCTAAACTATAAATGCACTTAAAAAGAGGTCCCAAAATGAAGGTCTAGGGAACATCCAGCTACTAATATAATCCAAGTGCCTAAAATATCTGACACCTAGTAGGTGCTGAAAAACATTGGTTAAAGGAATGAATAAGGAATAATGTACCAGGAGAATGGAGGGTTCCCTGAGACAGGATCTATTACACTTGGTACAGAAAAGTTAACTGACTTGAGGATGTGCTAATTAATACACACACACATACACTTAAACTAAAAACTCAAACCAAATCAAACAACACAAAAAAGTTTGTCAAATATTTTTAAAAAATGAAACCATGACACGTCTTTTAGCAAATAATGAGCTTTAAAAAATTGAATACATTTAATCCTAAATGCTAAGAATATTCAATTAGAGTGGCTCAGGTTTAAGACAATGTATAGGTGAGAAGAAAATGTAATCTTAGTGACTTAGTCCCAATTTGAACAATATTGGAATAGTCATGATATATTAGTTTTCAAATATAAGAATCAACTGAAGTATAAACAGAAAGTCTTGATTATAGCTGCAAGACAGAGTATAAAGAGAAGGTGAGACTTGAAATTTTCAGGAATGGTAGAGCAAAGGATAGAGTTTCTGACATACTTTCCTATAAATTGGGGGCTTAAAAATATTGTCAAAAGTATATGAAACAAGACAAAGAAGTTTCATTACATTAATTAAAGCTACTATCTTAGCAAATGGAAAACTCAAAATATAAATATGAAAGCTGAGAAGAAAAGAGGTGGTAAAAGTTAGATAAATCAGCATATCACCATGTACTGTCCAACTTTGATATATCAATAAGGAACGAGTAGGTATACTTTCAAGAGTTATGCAGGCAACCACCAGAAGAAATAAAATAAGAAAGATAACAAATAATTTGCCTCATACGAGTGGGCAGAGGTAGGAAAGGTAAGGTTGTGAGAACACAGCTTTTTTTTATAAGATCCTTCATGAAATTTTGTTTTTTACCATGTACATATTTTATTTTGGTGAAAATTCATTTTAAACATAATATATAATAATATATAATAAATATATAAATTATGTATATATAAAATATCTTTGAAATTAATTTGTCTCTCAAAAACTGTTCTATATAAGAGCAGCTTATTTAACTAGACCAATTAATCAATATATAAACAATTTCAAAATGGTAAACTAAGAGAAAGTGTTTCCCTAGCCTGGTGTTGGTTCTGCTTTTTTTTTAATCCAATAAAAGTTACAAATTTAAAATTATATTTAAACAAAACATATATAATTTTAAGCCAAGATCCAAGGTTGTGTTTTTGTTTTGTTTATGCATGATTTTTTGTAAGAGTAGAATTTGGATAAATGGTGACAACAAATGCTGAGACAGCAGGAATCAAGATTTATATCCACTTACTTTGTTCTCAGTGTTTGCTTTGTTCATTTTTAAATCAGTAGCAAATGTCATTTTTGTCTTAGTAATAAATATTATTATGCAATTTATTACTGCAAGTCTAAACATTCAAAATTACAATTAGTGTTGTAATATTGGGTGGGCCAAAAAGTGTCTTCGGTTTTTTAAGTAAAAATAAAAGACTCATTTTTCATTTTCACCAAGAACTTTATTGAACAATGCATTCACCCTTTTGTTCCACTACCTTCTGCCATTTTTCAGGCAACTTCATAATTCCATCTTCCCAAAACTTTTTATCTTTTTGAGCAAAGAACTGTTCCAGGTACCTTTTACAGTCTTCCAGGGAATTGAGATTTTTTCCATTAAGAGAATTTTGTAAAGACCAAAATAAATGGAAATCTGAAAGTGCAATGTCTAGTGAATACGGCAGATGAATCAGAACTTCCCAGCCAAGCTGTAACAGTTTTTGCCTGGTCATCAAAGGAACATGCAATCTTGCATTATCCTGATGGAAGGTGATGCATTTTCTGTTGACTAATTCTGGACGCTTTTCATCGAGTGACGCTTTCAGTTAGTCTAATTGGGAGTAGTACTTGTTGAAATTAGTCATTTGGTTTTCTGGAAGGAGCTCATAATAGAGGACTCCCTTCCAATCCCACCATATACACAACATCGCCTTCTTTGGATGAAGACCAGACTTTGGTGTGGTCGGTGGTGGTTCATTTCACTTGCCCCACGATCTCTTCCATTCCACATTGTTGTATAGTGTCCACTTTTCACCGCCCATTACAATTTGTTTTAAAAACAGAACGTTTTCATTATGTTTCAGTGGAGAATCTCATGCGGAAATATAGTCAAGAAGGTTTTTTGTGCTTAACTTACGTGGAACC